>NW_028227270.1:72113138-72443138 GCF_978045245.1 Mus caroli | reverse complement strand
TCAGGGAGGATCAGGGGCTCCTCCCTGAGTGCAGTGCAGCTAAAGAGCTCTTAGGATAGCATCTAGATTCCGGGCTGTCTCACCACCGCTGACTCCTCATGGTGCTCAGGCTAGAATGAGACCCTACCCCATAAACAAGCCAGAAAACCCTCCAAGGGCTCTGCGGATTTAATCCCGTAGTAGAAGCATTAAAGACCAGGGTGTCTGCAACGGGTGCCACAGGCCTTTACGACTGCCTCTACCTTAGCTGTTAGAGAGAATGAGAGAACTATGACTTAGCGATCCCGGGCGGGGGGGGGGGGGGACAGAAAGGCGCAAGGGATCCTGTGCTAGAGTTGGGGAGATAAGAAGAGGGAGAAATGGATGAATGGGAAATAAAAAAAAAAAAAAAACGAAAGGAAGAGAGTAAACGGGGCGGGCGTCTTCCATCCCGACATTTCCTCCTGTCTTCCAGCTGCCACCACTCTGGTGCCTCTTCTTTTCTGCAGCAAAAACTTTTCTGCAAGGCCAGTTTTTAAATTTAACCGCGGGCGACCAGAGCCTCCAGGACTTTGGCAGAATCCCGGGTGCGAGCCAGGCGGCCAGAGCCGGTGGCGGGGCACCTGCCCACAAGGGGCTTGGAAGAATTGCCTCAAGACTGTCAGTCACCACGACGGTCATCTCTTTACCCGAAGGGACAGGAATCTTGCAGTCCCCAGCCTGCACTCCGCGCGGGGGTCAGAACCTCTGCTGGCCCAGGCCCGGTCTCCCAGGTTCTGCATTCGCTGCCCAGTGGAGCCAGTGTGAGTTGCTCCGCTCCTAGAGGAGCTACATCACCACGCGAGCCACGGAGCCGCAGTCAGCGACCACTGTCTTGGGAGTGACCTGGTTCTCACCTCTAGTCTGGGGTCGCACCGGAAGCCGCTAAAGGCAGGGGTGGGTGTGAAACACGACCAGCAAAGAATCGCCAGGAACCTTGACCATCAACAACCGGTTCCTTGGAGAGCGCTATGGATATATCTTAACTCAAATTTCCAAAGGAAATCACACATTGTTAAACAACAACCCCTAAGGACACAAAGGAACCAATCTTAAAGATCGTATCAGCAAAGGCACTGTCACGCAAAATGCATTCCGACTTCCAAGCTCCGGGAAGAGTCAGGAAAGACTCAAAACGAAAGTCCACAAGGATATCGAACTACCCATAATGAAACAGTTACAGAGACCGGCTCTCCAACGAAAGGCAACTTAGATGTGATCTGCGAGTGTGGGGACCGCGTAATTTTATATTCTCGACGGTTTTGTATTGAAGCCAAACTGATGACCTCTTTCTAGCAAAGTGCAGGGCGCAGACGGCAGCCTGCCCAGATCACACGTTGCCCTCCAGGTCCAGGCGATGGTCATCTGAGTTGAAGCGTACTTTGTGCTGAAGGCCACCCGCCACCGGCCACCAGCACAAACCCGCCTGGAGAGGCAGGCTTAAAAAACCCTAGTTGGGGCTCTCCAGGGTGTTTGTTCCTGGAAAGAAGACTTAACCCAGAGCGCTGCTCTGGGGCGAACGAACTTAGTGGGGCTTAGAGCTTACTGTAAACTGGGGACGGGTCTCGGAAAGTTGTTTGGCCCACAGAAGTTTTAAGAAATCTTCCTTCCAGACACCGGGGGTCCCAAATTCAATTTGCCGAATAAGATACAGATCGGTTGCAAGTGGGAAAGTAGACAAAAAAAGAAATCTTCAAGGTTTGGGGAGGTTTGGAGGGGAGCCCCTATTAGAAGCCTCCTGAGGCTGGTGACTGAACTGGCTGTGGGTTACTCCATCTGCTTAGTGGCATAAGGGACCACCACTTCCCGGGTAGATTGCCTGCAGAATTCCTTCCCTCTTGGAGGTGCTTTGGAAAGAAACTGCAGCTGGATGCGGTGCGCGTTGAAATCTCACATCCCTGCTCTGGGGTTCAGCTGGAACCCATCCCTTCCTTCTAACCTGCCACAGCCAGCTGAAGCCCTGGGGTCTTCCGGGCTCGCAAGTGGGAAATGGGACGGGTTCCGCGTACAAGAGTTCCCTCTGGGCGAAGAAAATACGCCAAGGTTCTCCTGCGGCCTGGAGTCCTTCGTTACTGGGCCACCCGGGAGGGTGGCTGGCCTGGGACGCTGAGGTCACCTTTTCCACCGTGCCTGCCTCTCCCAGAGCGGCCAGTTTCCGGGATTTTAGTTTAGGCGACAGGCGGGAGGCCCTGGCAGGTTTTATGCTTAGGACTCAGTGGCTGCGCCTCTAGTGGGGACTTCCTATCGTCCTGTGCCGTCCAAGTGGAAGGGGGAACCCCTTTCCTTGTGAACTAACCCCTTTCCAGCCAGCCAATGCAGAATTCCTAAACAAAGGATCCCTGACGCCATTTCTTCGCAATTTTTTTTTCGCCTAAAAGGGGTTTATTCACAGGTTTGCTTTAGGGTCCCCCCGGACTTTGAGAAGAATGTAGTTTGAAAAGGATGCGTCAGGGGCTCGAGCTTAAAGAGGGCATCAGGGCATCGGGGCATAGCCTGGCTCTGAGCCTTTGGTGCCAGGCTAAGCTTTTAGCCCTTGGGGCTTCATTCCCAGCAGGCACGAATCACTGCAGGCATTCGGCCTGGGCGGCTTGAAACAGTCCTGGCCAGCGTCCAAGGAGCTGGAGGGTGTGTGTGGGAGGGGGAGAGGCACACCTGTGGAATGGAGTGGGGGTGGGGTCTCTTTTGCCTCTCTACATCTAGAATTAAGGCCTTCGTGCCGGAAAAAATGAGCCTTCTCTGTTCAGCTCCTTCCTGGCAATAAAAACAGAGTTGTTGACTGGATATCGACAATAGAGTGAGTGGTCTTGGTGGCTCAGACCCATTTCCAGGATCAATCTTGCATTTTGGGGAAACCTGGCTGAAACTGGAAGGAAGGCACATAGTGTTCAAATATAGGGTGACTTCTGTCGGGATCAAAATAAGAGAAGATAGGATGGGAGCTGGCTGGGACTCCTCCCCAGTAGAACCCATTCCGGGCTATACTCCTTCCGATGCCCAAGAGGAAGTGGAGGGCCTGATGTTGAGCCCTCCAGGGATGGACAGAGTGGAAGCAGTACAGGCAAAAAGGCCTTTGTTCTGGTATGGGCAGGGTACCTAGAAAGCCGTTTTTTACTCACTGGAGTGTCTGAACCAGTCCTTGGATTGAGCTGTATTGAGAAAGGAGGTTGTTGGCCAAGATTCCTATGTCCTGAGTAGACACCGACTTTCCTTTCTGTTCAGTGGGAAGATGCCCATTGCCACTCTGTCTCTGATATGTGTGCGGGTGGTCTTAGTGGGTCCTGCATCACCCGTCTAAAGAGGTTTTTGGCTACCTGATTATCCCCTTTCAGGAGTCTAAAGTAATGGGATGCCACTAAAGACTGCTTCCCTTCAGTCCTGATGGTGGTCTCCTGGCTCAGAAAGTCACTGCACGTTTGGCTGAGCTGTAGCAATGAGCTTTCGGGGTCTGCATCTCAGCAGAACATTTGGAAAGTTGCCCTTTGTCCCCTTCCCAGGTTCAATGGTCAAAGGCTATTGGTCATCTCTTAGTGTCTCGGATGCTACAGTCCAGAAGGCTTCTGAGCCTCCCACCCCCACCCCATCAGCAGGCAGAAGAAATTATTTCAACTTGGAGAGTTGGGATATGGGTGTGATGAACTCAGTTTCCCAGCAGTGAGGGCTTAGGCTCTGTGGAGAGCATTCGTGGGAAGTAGGAGTGGCTTAAAACATGGAGTCCAGTCTGGCAAGGCTGGACAGGGTGGAGACAGAACCCAAGACTCCTGAGAGAGGCAGATAGGAAGTACAGCAGCAAGTCCTCTTCCTCTCCTAACCTCCTGAGGACACCCTACCCTTCTTGCTACCCCTGAACAGCTGGCATGGGGCACCCCGGGTATAGAAAAGTCTCACCTTCCATCCCCACAAACTCCCTGGAGCCAAGAGTCAAGTCTTCTAGACTTGAGAGCTCAGAAACTGTCAGTGCCAAGACTCAAAGAGGCACACTCTATAGAGGTTAGTTTGGGGAGAGAAAAAGAGGATGATCTAACAGCTCCATCTTTAGCCCTGTGAGAGACTAGGGGCTCAGAGATGGAGCTAGGTCCCCAGACTCTCAGAGTATTCCATGATCCCCTGCCTCAAAGTTGAGCCGGTGACAGTCGTTCCCCTTTTTATTCATCTGCCCTTATTCTATCCCTTGCTCTAAGTAAACATAACTCAGCCCACTAAGTCTGGTAGTTGCCAGAGAAAATGTGTCCAGGTAAGTTTAAAATCGAAATTTAGGTAAATCCTAGTTGGAGAATCTTTTTTTTTCTCCCAGGGCAGCTTCCAGAGAATTGAGATCAGAATGGTAAACTGAGGTTGGGGTGGACAGGGAGGCGGGGGGGGGGGGGAGTGGTGCACAGGCGTGGTCGCCGCCCTGCGAGTTACACCCCGGTGTACTGCACTGGATCCCTACAGCATCTCGCAGACCTCGGAAAGCTGTTTAAGGCTACCCCTTTCCAAGCGTGACTTTTGCCCCTCCTCCTCACCACCACTTCAGCCCCTCCCCATCCCACCCAGTCCGCTGGCCTTGCTGCTGTGCCCTCCCCGTGCCCTCCTGCACCTCCGGGGCTCTCTCCTCTCTATGTCTCGGCGCACTCACGTCTAAGAGGCGTCTTGGACACCTTCACATCACTGCCTAGGATCCTGCGCGGTCTTTGCTGTCTGTCTTCAGACTTTTTCTCGCCTCTCATTCAAGATCCTCGGTTTGCCCATCTCCGCAGTGTCCTATCCTCAGGGCTGTTCTCTTGGGCGAGCTCTCCTCTTTTTCCCTTGGTCCAGGCCTGCGAGCCCCTATCCCGGGCTCTTTCCCTCCTTCCCTTCTCTCAACCTCCTTTCCTCCCTCCTGGGTCCCTCCCTCCGGCTGGGCCTAGTGGGTGGGGGGCGGCAGCGCGGGGCGGGGCGGGGCAGGGCGGGCGGGGCAAGGCAGTGACGCGGGGCTGGCCGGGCTAGAGGCGCGGCGGCGCGGGGCGGGGGCGCAGTCCCGGGTCCGACTGGCCGAGCCCCGCGCGCCCCGCCCGCGCCCTGCGCCTCCGCCCGGCCAGCCGGCGGGGGAGGGGGCATGAGCCGGCGCCCGCGCGCCGCCGCGAGCTGCGGGCCGGCCTAGAGCCCCGCGCGGGCCCCGCGCCTGAGCTTAGCCGCAGTCGCTTCCTAGCCGCGGGCGCATCCCCGGGAGCCGCGATGCAGCGGCCAGGGGAGCCGGGCGCCGCGCGCTTCGGTCCGCCCGAGGGCTGTGCGGATCATCGACCGCATCGCTACCGCAGCTTCATGATCGAAGAGATCCTCACTGAGCCTCCGGGGCCCAAGGGCGCAGCGCCCGCGGCCGCCGCTGCCGCCGCAGGCGAGCTGCTCAAGTTCGGCGTACAGGCGCTGCTGGCCGCCCGGCCATTCCACAGCCACCTGGGTACGTGCAGCGGCCGCCGCGCAGAGGACTGGGCTTGGCGGGCGGGTGGGAGTCCGAGACCTGGAGTTGTCCGCAATCCATCCTCTTTCTCCCCTCTGTTTCTGGAGCGACCTGGGATGCAGCTCAGCGCAGGCCCGAGGCATCTACCTCTCTTCGCGCACTCCAACGGGAAAGTGGAGGGTGCGAGCAATGAGCTAGGCAGAAACCAGGCCTTGTGTCCTCGAGTCAGACCAGAAGAGAGTTTGTCTTCTGCTTCAGGGCGGCTTCGAGTTTTCAAATCGGGTGATAGGCCAGGCCCAGGAGCCAGAGACCGCATCCCCATGGAGCACTCTGGATCAAAATGACTTCAAACCAGGGGAAGCCTGAGTTTCGCGGTAGGGTTAGCTGGGCATAACAGTAGCTGCCCAGACTGGGAAAGCTCTGGAGAAGAGGGTCGTTTTGCATAGTGTTGGATGCCCAAGCCATCCAGGAGCCTTTCAGAATCCCGTGCTTTCCAGTCAGCAACCGACCGAGGCCTGTGCTGCGGCCAGGGTCTCCGTAGGCCTTGTTTGAGGGAAAGAGGCCTGGTTGTGATCCGCTGCCCAGTTGGTCCTTCCCTCCCCAGGTCTGCTGGACTTCCGTGCATCTTGAAGCACTTGCTCAGATCTTTTCTGTCTTGGTCTTGTCTCTTGGGAGATTGTGAGGCAGTCTGCCCTGTACTGCATCTCCGCTTAGGGCTTGTAGTGACTCTCTTTGGTTGACCTCCTTCCCAGCCTTTTGGTAAAGTGGATCTGTCTCCCCTCTACCTCTCCCCCTCCCCACGATTCTCTTTCCACTTCCTGCTATGTTTTCTATGCTCCCCTTACCCTGATGGTTCTCAGCCAGGCAGATCCATCCTTTCCAGGACCTTTTGGAGAAGCCTACCAGGAAAGGAAGCGTCCAATATAGACTCCAGCTCAGCTAGCGGCCTCCGGGGCCGGCCACAGATTCTGTCCTGTCTTGGTAGCAGCCAGGCCAGTTTGCCTCTTTGATGTTCATCTGGTTCACAGCCTCTCTGCTGCCATTTACTATAAAACGACTCTGTTGTTGGCAATTCGTTTGAAGCGGGCAAACAGCCGATTTAGAGCTAAAGAATATGAAGAGGTCTTCGTGCTTCTTGGGTAGGGGGGAGTCTGAACAGAGAAAACAAGAAAGACAATTTTCAGGTTCAAAGGATGCTTTGGTGACCCTTTCCTCGCCAATGTCCAAGCCTCAGCCAGCGATGTAGGTACAGCGCCCAGAAAAACAAATGCTCACATTCCACAGTTCTTTTCCCAATGCAAAAGCTACCCCCGCCCCCCCGCTTCCAAATTCATCCGTTTCTTCTTGGTTTCTCTTTTTCACGAAAGGCATACTCTATGTCCTCGGAGCAGCGAACTTGCTCTAAAGAATCCGGAAATCTCGGAGCCTACTGGCTCATGGGGACTCCAGAACAGAGCAAAGGATGCAAGGGATACTCTTTTCTAGACTCCTCGGGATAGCTACCTGAAGGAGGGTCGCCCAGGATGCTGGGTTTAAGTCCCCAGGGAGTGGCTGGTTCGGGTTCCCAAACGCAGCAAAGCGCTGTGGCTTGGGAGGCTGGAATTCAGTTCACCCAGATATCTCTCTCTCTCTCTCTCTCTCTCTCTCTCTCTCTCTCTCTCTCTCTCTCTCTCTCTCTCTCTCTCTCTCTCTCTCTCTCTCTCTCTCTCTCTCCCCTCCTCGCCCTGTAGCGGTGCTGAAGGCTGAGCAGGCCGCAGTGTTCAAGTTCCCACTGGCGCCGCTCGGCTGCTCCGGGCTGGGCTCGGCGCTTTTGGCCGCCGGGCCTGGGATGCCTGGCCCCGCAGGCGCATCGCACCTGCCGCTGGAGCTGCAACTCCGCGGGAAGCTGGAAGCAGCTGGCTCTGGTGAACCTGGCACGAAAGCCAAGAAAGGACGCCGGAGCCGCACCGTATTCACTGAGCTGCAGCTAATGGGGCTGGAGAAACGCTTCGAGAAGCAGAAGTACCTCTCTACCCCTGACAGGTAGTGCCGGGCAAGACTGGGCTCGAGGGGAGAGTAGGCAGGTAGTGGCCTGACCCGCTGAGGGTGTGCGTTGCTCTTTCCAGAATAGATCTAGCTGAGTCCCTGGGCCTGAGCCAGTTACAGGTGAAGACCTGGTATCAAAATCGGAGGATGAAATGGAAGAAAATAGTAAGTGTGGGTTGTGGCTTCCTGCGGGCTGGGGTTTCCTGGGCTTTGTCCTTGGTGGCCTCCAAGAAATACCTTCCCGCCCTCCTCACACTAAGACTTCTGCCCATCTCATTCCGTGCACTGCTGTGTCTGCTTAGGTTCATTAGCACAGAACCCCCATCCCTGGCACCTCCTGGCAGCTTCTAACTCCTCCAACTTCCGCTCGTTCTCCTCAGCAATACTTTAAACCTCCACCGTTTCTTTAGGGCCTAGAGTCACTCACTGGTGATGCCTTGGTTGGGCCCTGGGTACCCGGTGGTCCTTGATTGGATTCTTTCCTCACCTGGTACTGCTCATTCACGGAACAGGTGCTGCAGGGTGGCGGCCTGGAGTCCCCCACCAAGCCCAAGGGACGGCCCAAGAAGAACTCCATCCCCACGAGCGAGCAGCTCACGGAGCAGGAGCGTGCCAAGGAGACAGAGAAGCCAGCGGAGACGCCGGGCGAGCCCAGCGACCGAAATTGCGAGGACTGAGCGTCGCCGAGGATGCGGCGCGGGTCGGCGGGGACCCAGGAGCTGGCCCTTCCGCGCCCATGCCGTTTGCTTTCTAATCATTTCATTACTACTTTGAATGCGGACAATTAAGGGCCAGACAAGGAAGGACACAGGCCCGGAAGCCAATCCCAGGTGTCAGCGAGCTTCTGTCCCCAGTCTGGGAGACTTGTGTCCAGCGTGGCCGAAGCTTCTGGTCTTTCTCGGACCTCCGCAGTGTGCGGCGCTCCACGCTCATTCACGCCCCGCTCCTTGCCCACACTTTTCTCCCCGGCCTCTCCAGCCGGCCTTCTGGGCCCGGACACCGGCAGGCACACACTTACTTCCGCACCTTGGGGACCCGGCCACCGGGTGCAGGTCCCTATGGCCCTGCCCTGCAGTGTCGTCTCTAGCAGATCAGCTGATACCTAGCCTCCCCGATGTCGCTGAGGCTTCTACCCCTCTCTTGCAAAGACGGTGACTCTTTTTTCCAATAAAATATTTTATGACACAGTGGGGGACTTGATAGCGGGCTTCCCGAATTCGTGAGGGATAGAGGGGCCATGAGGTAGGAAATGCAAGGAAATTGCAAGCGGTGCCCTTACCCAAGCACTGCAGTTACTTAGAAATTAACCCTGTGTGTGAGGGGCCAGTATGGACTCTTCCTTCCCAGGTGTGGGGTTCCTGGGGGGGGCACCATCAGAGATATCGTCAGCCACCATTTCAGAAGTGTCCCAGAGCTCTGAGTTGATTAGGTCTCCTGGAACTTCCTTAGGAAGTCCCTGATCAGTTCTTTTGAGGCTCCCAACCAAAAAGGTCTCAGTTGGGTTTTTTTTGGGAGGGGGGGGTTGGTCATATGACATTCCGTCTCTGTGTTTGGTGTTTGGGGTTCATGGTGACCACCTGTTTACTAGCTAAAGCTCATAAAGGGGATACAACTTGACCATGCCGGGTTTTTTTTGTTTTTTTTGTTTTGTTTTTTGTTTTTTGTTTTTTGTTTTTTGTTTTGGACACATTATCATTCGAAGCCATGTCCTTTCGTGTCCCCAAAATGCTGTAGACTTTGTGATTTGGTTTTGGGTTTGGATTTTGGTAGTCGTTACTTTAAAACAAGGTCGTCGTTATCCTCACTGCCCTGGAACTTGCTATGGTAGACTAGGTTAGTCTTGAACTCAGAGTGTGGCCTGCCTCTGCCTCACAAGTGATGGGATTAAAACACACACACACACACACACACACACACACACACACACACACACACACGAAAATACAATATTTTAAAAATAAAGAGGATAGTCACCAATACAGGTGACTACCACATTCTTAAACTTAAAAGCCTTGGTGTGTGTGTGTGTGTGTGTGTGTGTGTGTGTGTGTGTGTGTGTGGAGTGGGTATGTGCACCTGAGTGCAGCTGCGGGGCAGGGCTAGAGGAGTCCCTTGGAGCTGGAGTAGGGGCAGTTGTGAGCCGAGGGATACAAGGGGGTGCGAGGGATGTGGATGCTGGGATCCAGCATTTGGGGGTTCTGCAAGATCAGCATTGGAGCTCTCAAGTGCTCTTCTGCTTCTCCAGCTGCAGACTTTCTATGTCTGCTTAGATGGTCCCTTCTTAGAACCCACTTTAGACTTCTTGCAATTTCCAGCGTCGTGGTCTGGAGAAACTAAAACTCACGTTTTGTGAGAGCTTCGTAAGAAGTTTCTTTTGGCATCCCAGTCCTGCTAGGTTTTTGAGAGACTGGCTCTGCTTTGGGCTCTTAATTCAGCCTCACAAACAGCCCGAGGAAGGCTGCAACCTTGACCACCTAGAAGGGGTGTGTGTGTGTGTGTGTGTGTGTGTGTGTGTGTGTGTGAGATACTGTGCCCCTCTAATTCCTTCCGGTCCCAGATTAGCTCAGCCCAGCAGTGTTATTAAGAAATATTCTTGTAGCAGGCCCTAGCAGTTATTTGGGCTAATCCTTAGAGCTCAAAAGGAAGGTGACCAGAAGGCCTGGGTGACTGAAGTTCCAGCTTTTTCTCCATCAACTGTGCCAAACTATAGAAGGGTAGAACCCATTAGGTTGCCCGCAGATGGGTACGGAGGGGGGGTTTCTAACTCAATCAGTTAGGTTCCTGTAGAGACCCCTTATTTTACTAAACTTGAAGAAACCAATCTTATGCAAATAAGTGCATCTAAGGCTTCCTCAGGGACGCTCCTCACTGGCTGCTGAGAAGCCGAGGGCTACAGGCAGAGTTGAAACTCAAGAGTCGAGACTCAAAGCAAATTTCAGAGTGCAGCGCCCTCCATACACAGATGAGGAACCTGACTCCGGTTCTCCAGTTATCCGTGGGTCATTAGAGGCAAGCTGGGTCTCAAAAAGCGGTTGCTTCTTTATCCCAATGAAGAAGGAGGTGCCAAGGTTTCGTCGCTGTCTGCGCAGCAGTGCTCCCAGCATACATTAGAATCAGGTAGTTCAAACACAAAACAGAGCCACAGAGTCAGGGAAGAAAGTAATGCTTTTTCTTTCGCGGGCAGATAAGAGTTTTCTTGCTTGGGAGAGTACCGGAGACTCGATGATACTTCCAGGCAGGTGGCTAGAGGAGGGGAGAAGTCCCGGGGGTGGGGGGTGGGGGTGGGGAGCCGGGGTTCGCGGTAAAGGGGAGCCCTAAGGCGCTGGTTTGTGTGCCACCGGCTGGGGGGGGGCACAGCTGAGGGCCCCTCCTTGCCTTCACTGACCACGCCCCTCACTCCAGGCGGGCGTTTTGGGAGAAGAGAAGGTCCCCTCTCATTTCTCCTGGACCCTTGCCACAAAAGTCAATTTTCGGCCCCCAAGGTCCTGGGAAACAAACCTCAGAAATATCGCAGGCCGCTGCGGCCCGGGTGGTGTTTCGCGAAGCCCTCTGAGGGAGGAAGCAGACTCTGGTGTCCCTGGCTAGCGGTAGCCCGGGGGGTGGGGGTGGGGGGGTAGGGAGGACCTGCGGAACTCCGAGAAGGGAAGGCAGACCGCTGGAAGAGCGGTGGGAATCGGGCAGATCGGCAGCGCTCGCGGACAATCTAGGTCTGCGCTGCGTGCACGCACGGGGTCGGTGACGGCTCGGCAATGAGAAGAACTCGGGGACAGGGTGGTGGCAGCGCTCTGTGTCGAGTGGGGACTCGCTTTCACGGGTCCTGAGCTCTGAGTCTGGGCGGTTGGAGAGGCGGGAGCACGGCTTCATTTCGGCCTCTGGGGGCCGGCAAGGGCTGATCGCCTGAAGACCTGGAATTCTACGCTGGTCTCGGAGCCTTCGCCCCACTGCTGGAGGTATGCACAGAGCAGAGCATCACCAGCAGGGTCTCCGGTCGCGAGCCCATTCCACGCTGGTACCCCACTTTTTGAAAACAGATAATAAAAGTCGCTGTATCTCCTTCCTTGTTCTTGACCTCTTGAAGAATGGTCGGTGTGAACTTACAAAGTGGAAGAAAGAACCTCACACCAGGGTCTGGTTAACTATGACAGAGTTTAAGATCACCTGAAACGGGAGGGTGCCATCTCCGGGTGAAGTAGAGGACCAGAACCCGCCCAGCTGCGGGTGGCCAAAAGACTGGCTCCAGTTTTGCCTCGTTTAGGCAACTCTGAGGTCCCCTGAAGAAATTAGACGCTTTCTCTGTTTACCAGGATCCCGCGGCCTGGTTTCACTTCGTGGCCCTTAATTTGTTTTTACATCCCGGGAAGCCCTGACATAGAAGCTACAGCAAGGGAGAAGAAACCCAAAGGAAAAAAAAAAGCCTGCTCCTGAATCCTGTCCAGGCCAGGAGTTCCTGGGAAGCTTGGAATCTTAGATCTGCTTGGCCTCCAAGAGGCAAGTGAGCTGGGATACCTCACTCACTGTAGGGCACCACCCGCTGCATGCCGAGTTTGCTGGACCTTGGAGCGTGGGACACAGCTAACTCCCAGGGGGTAAGGGGGTCAGAGCTGGCACTTGTAAGAGGCTTTCAGGGGCAAGGCCTTCCTTCTTCCTACTTCGAAAGGGGACCCATCTGTAAGACTTCAAACACTTCTTGTTCTCCCACAACAACCTCTGGCTCCTTTAAACAGGTGTGTGTGTGTGTGTGTGTGTGTGTGTGTGTGTGTGTGTGTGTGTGTGTGGCGGGGGGAGGGGGCTGGCAGAGGGGAGGGGAGGAGTTGGCTGTGGTGTCTTTTGGCCAGCAGACACCACCCAGGACCAGGGTAGGAGCCAACATTGCCTCAGTCACCAAGTAGATACTAAGCTAGCAGGGGAAAAGGCCAAGGGCCCTGAGGGGACCCATGGGAACAACCGTTTTTTTAGCCAATTAGTTTCTCCCTCCCTCCCTCTTTTAAGTTTTTTAATCTTCTTTTTTTTGTGGTGTTGGGGATCAAGTCTGTACCTCCTGCATGTGGGACAATTGCTTTCCCACCGAGCAACATTCCCGGACCTCTCTGTTATTTTTCAAATGTAAACCCAAGAATGGTTTGTAATAATAATAATAATAATAATAATAATAATAATAATAAAAGCAATGTCCTAATAATGCTGCAGGAGATCTCTGGGTAAGCAGAAATTAAAATTCCCATTTAGTGGCAAAGCAATGGCTGCGGCTTCACTGCCATCCTGGAGATCCCTCCCCCTCCCTGCCCCCCTTAGTGCTTCAGGGAGTAATTGTGTAACTGACATCATGGCATCTCAAACCCTCTACTATTTATTAGGGTCCTACATGGCCAGCTCTCCTTTCTTTCCTTCCTTCCTTCCCTCCTTCCTTTCAAAAGATGTATGCCCATGTGCATGGACATGTAAGTGTGCATGCGTGCACATGTGTGTGCCCATATGTGAAGGCCAGAGGTCAAGCTCAGATGTCTCTCTTCAGAAGCTGCTCCCCTTGTGTCTGAGACAGGGTCTCTCAGTGCAATCTGGGGCTCACTGGATCAGGCTAGACCACCCCACCTGTGAGCCTCAGCCTCTTCTGTCTCTCTCCCCAGCACTGGGCTTACAGCAGTGCTTGGGGTTATAATTGCATCTTCCCATTTGTGAGGTAAGTAGGCAGTTTCCTGACTGAATTACCTCCTCTCTTACATTCTTGTCTTTCTTTTAACAAAAGTTGAGCTGTGGTGGTTCCAGCACTCTGGAGGCAGAGGCAGTTTGATCCTTATGAGTTCAAAGCCAGCCTGGTCTATAAATTGAGTTCCAGGATAGCCAGGGCAGTTATACAGAGAAAGTCCAGACTCAAAAACCAAACCAAACCAAACAAACAAACTACCCCTCCCAAACCAAAACAAACCAAACAAGCATTTATTGAAGGGTGCAGTTTCTAATACTGGGGACATACCTGCTTCTGTGTCTTCTACATCCAGTAGCCAAGTAAGAGAGATGCTCCCATTTGGCAGATGAACATAAAGTTCAGAGATGTTAGGTGACTGGCTCAGGGACACAGAGATAACAAGAGTGGAATTTGGATCTGACTTGACGGGGGGGGGGGGGGGCGGTCGATACAACCCCTTGCTTGGCAGCCTGAAGGTCTAGTGTGTGTTAGGGGTGGGGGTGGGGGTGGGGGTCTCAGATGCCTTAGAGTCCCCAATGCCTTGAGCCACCCAGAATGAATCTTAGTACTTGTTTACTGCATGCTAAGCAGCAGCTGTGAGCAAACCCTGTGCCAGGCACAGTGTCCACAACCTTCAGTTCACACTGCAGGTGGGAACAGGCTAGATAGAAGGCAATGAAGTCACAATTAAAACCAGAGACAATGGCACAGAGTGACATAAGTCGGTCGAAAATTCAGCAGGTGTGCTGGGTACCAGTGACTCATACCTTTATTACGAGTAATCTTTGGAGGCAGGGGCTGGCAGACCTCAGTGAGTCCCAGGCCAGACTGGTCTACATAATAAGCTCCATGGAGCAAGCAAACAAACCAAACCAGTAAAGAGAAAGAGAGAAGGAGAGAAAGAGAGAAGGAGAGAAAGAGAGAAAGGAAGGAAGGAAGGAAGGAAGGAAGGAAGAAAGAAAGAAAGAAAGAAAGAAAGAAAGAAAGAAAGAAAGAAAGAAAGAGGAAATCAGGGAAGGAAGAAAGAACAGAAAGGAAAAAAGGAAGAGAAAGGAAAGAGAAAGAAAGAAGAGAGAGAAAAGAAAAAGAAAAAGAGGAAGGAAGGAAGGGAGGGAGGGAGGGAGGGAGGGAGGGAGGGAGGGAGGGAGGGAGGGAGGGAAGATCAACAGGCCATAGACAAAGAATGGGGCTAGTCTTTAGTCAGGTTGTCTGGGAGATTCTGAAGCTTGGAGAGCGTCTACTGACACCTCAGTGACAACAAGAAGTGTCTGTGCTATGCCTAGGGATCAGAACAAGAGCAAACGTCCTGCATGTTTCTTGAGCTGTGAAAGAAATCACAAGTAGAAGTGAGGAAGGGAGGGAAAACCCACGAGGTTTTCCCCCCAGACCTGCCGCCTGGAAGCCGACCTGAAGGAGGCAGCCTTGGGAGGCAATCCCTCCTCCTCCTACGGTTCTTTGCACACTAAGTTTAATAAGTCTGGGAGCATACACTCAACTCCAGCCCCAGCGGCAGCTCAGCCTCTGCCAGGCAATTTTGTGGTGTGTGTGTGTGTGTGTGTGTGTGTGTGTACAGTGTGTGTGTGTGTGTGTGTGTGAGCGCACGCACACGCGTTCATGTGCGTGTTCTTTCTTTTTCATAAGGTTGCAATTTTCTGCGTGCTTTAAGGACATTAGAAGGGCGTTTGACTGCCGCACCATGCGAAACGCATTAGGCAGGCTGCAGGGGCGCTGCTGGAGGGAAGGGGCAGGTGGAGGCGGGAGCTGGCCCCTACCCGCCCTGCCCAGTGAGGTGGGGGCGAGCACAGAGATGGGGAGGAGAAAAAAAGAGGGGAGGAAAGGGGAGGAGAGAAGACCAAAGGAAGAGAAGAGGAGAGAGACTGAGGTAGGGCAAAGCCAAAGAGATGCCAAAAATTGACCCACACTTGTTGAAAAGCGGAGACAATTGGGCACACAAGAGGAGAAGGCAGTGATGAGAGAAGACAAAGGGGAGAGGGAAGTGGTGGAAGGAGGACAGAAAGGAAGCCTTCCCAGGAAACTGCAAAGGAAGACTGAAGTCCCAGGGCTCCTAAATCACCCTATGGTTTAAGCACAGATCTTTGGGGTAGACAGTAGCAAAGAAAGCGCCCTTACTTGAATGGTCACCCAGTCCCCTCCTTCCTCAGGTGACTCAACACCTGCTTTTGCAGCACCCCTCTAAACCTAGGCCCCAAGCCCCTGTGATTCTGGCCCAATGCTACTCTCTGGGACTCATTAGCCTCTGATTTGTGGTTAAGAGTCCCTGTCTCTCAATTCTGGACGCAGCCTTAGTCCTTAGCATGTTCCTGTTCCTGTCTACCCAGCATTGCCCCACAGGGACACCCACTGCATTCGCAGACCTGCATTAAGAGCTAACCGGGACTGTGAGCACACACTCTGTGACTCAGTTTTCCCTTCTTTAAAATGGGAAGAATAACAACACCTCATGGTCTCACTGAGGTGCCTGGGTATACAGCAATCAGATTTATTTTCTCCTGAAGTGGGATGATTGGAGCTGCTGAGAAGTGGTGACCATAGTAGGCAGGCCCCTCCTACATCAACTAAGGCCTGTAGGTGGTGGCACATGCCTTTAATCCCAGCACTCCTGAGGCAGAGGCAGAGGCAGAGGCAGAGGCAGAGGCAGAGGCAGAGGCAGAGGCAGAGGCAGAGGCAGAGGCAGAGGCAGAGGCAGAGGCAGAGGCAGAGGCAGAGGCAGAGGCAGAGGCAGAGGCAGAGGCAGAGGCAGAGGCAGAGGCAGAGGCAGAGGCAGAGGCAGAGGCAGAGGCAGAGGCAGAGGCAGAGGCAGAGGCAGAGGCAGAGGCAGAGGCAGAGGCAGAGGCAGGTAGATATCTGAGTTCAAGGCTAGCCTGGTCTACAGAGTGAGTTCTGGGACAGCCAAGGCTACACAAAGAAACCTTGTTTCAAAAACAAAACGAAACGAAACAAAACAAAACAAAACAAAACAAAACAAAAAGATAATCCCCCTACAGACATGCCCATAGGTCAATCTGATCTGGGCAATTTCTCAAATAAGGCTTTCTTTTCAGGTGACCATAGGGTATGTCAGCTAAGGCAGCCATGTTTGAGGGCAGCCATGTTTGTATCTAGCAAGTGCCCATCACTGGATAAACAGATGACAAAATGTGATGGCTACAAATTCAGTCTTGGAAATAAGGAAACCATGACATATGCTTTTAAAAAAAGGATGTAGGCTTAGAGGACAACCTACTTAGCAAAATAAGCCAACCATAGGACTGCCAACCATAGGACAGCCAGCCATAGGACAGCCAGCCATAGGACAGCCAGCCATAGGACAGCCAGCCATAGGGACAGCCAGCCATAGGACAGCCAGCATAGGACAGCCAGCCATGGGACAGCCAGCCATGGGACAGCCAGCCATAGGACAGCCAGCCATAGGACAGCTCCAATAACACTGCTGAGCAGGAGGTGCCTAGAGTGGACAGGAGGTATAATTGGGATGACTGGTTTCTCCCTTTTCTTTTTTGTGGTCCTTAAACGTACCTCAGGGACTGGGCTACAGCATCCTGAGACTTTGGGCAGATGATGAAGTTGGCTGGAACAGTTTGTAGGAAACAGATGACCTTTGGCCAGTGGGTCACTTTGACCTGTGTTTAAAACCCTGAATATTACAGAACCTTTCAGGCTCCCTTGGTGTGGGTGTAAGAGAGGGCCCATGTAGACAAGACTCCACCTCTGGCCCCAGCAGGTGTCCCAGGCATTGAGAAGCAGCTCACAGCATCTGAGCTTGTCTTGCTCCTTGTTCCTGCAGATGGAACTTACATAATTTGATGCTGGGAGTGATGAGTCTATTTCCTTCTGGTGCTGTGTTCAGTGGGTGTGGAGTTCTGTTCTTGATGCTGGTGACCTCAGTAGGTGGTGATGACTGAGCAGCAGTGTGAATGCCATTGAAACCACAGAGAGTCACTTTTTTTTTTTTTAAGAGGTTTATTTATTTGATTTTTACTTCATGTAGATGGGTGATTTGTCCTCATGTGTATGTGTACCATGTGCATGCAGTGCCTTTAAGTGCCAGCAGAGGGCATCGGATCCTCTGGAACTGAAGTTACACAGGGTCATAGGTGCTGGAAGTTGAACCTTGGTCATCTGGAAGAGTAGTCGGTGCTCTTAACTGCTAAGCCATTTCTCCAGCCTCACATGGTAATTTTATATTTTGCATATTTAACACACATTTTAGAACAGTTAGTGTGCCTATACTACATAAGCTCCGGAGCTCTGGCTCCTCAGAGCATTCTCTCATGCATCTGTTTCATTCATAAGTGTGCATCCCTCTCGGTTCTTTCTTCGCTTTTTCCTGCCATTTCCCATTCCTGTCCTCATTCTCCTTGCAACAGAGTCTCATGTATACCAGGCCGGCCTCAAATTATTTATTTTATTTTTATTTCATGTGTATTGGGGCTTGCCTGCCTGTAGGTCTGTGTGAGGGTGTCAGATCCCCTGGAACTGGAATGACAGACAGTTGTGAGCTTCCATGTAGGTGTTGGAAATTGAACCTGGGTTCTCCGGAAGAGCATCCAGGGCTCTTAACCACTGAGCTCATGGCCTCAAACTCTTTATGTGTCTGGGGATGACTTTAAGCTTGTGATTTGCCTTCTAAGGACTGAGATTATTATAAGCATTCACCACTACACTTGGTTTACGCTGAACCAAGGTGAGCATTCTACCGACTGAGCCAAACGCCAGCTGTGAACACTGATGGGAATCTGCAGATGAGGGCAGACAGGGAACAAATAGTGAGGAGATGAAAAGGAGAGGTGAGCTGGAAGGAGCAGCCAACATAAGATCCCTGAGAGGTCCAGCTAGAAGCCATGAAGCACCCCCAGGCTGTGGCTTTCTTCTTAGAGAGGGTCTGATGGAGGTCCGGGGATCCCCTTTCTGCATGTGACAGTGGATTGAGACCCAGGCAGGAATTGTAGGGAGGGATGCCACACTCAAGGAGGGAGATGGTGAGGCTGGGGCTGGAGAGGTGTAGGGGAGTATGCTGAGGGCTAGCCTGAGATGAATGTGGGTGGGAAGGTCCTGAGGGGAGCAGGGGGCCCACAGCTGCATCCCACTCTGAGAAGATATGCTCATATGCTCAGCAAGCAGTTTCCAGCCAGGAGGACCCAAGGGGATAAGGGATAAGCTTGGGGCTCTGGTTCACATGATACTCTGGGACACAGTTCCTGGGACTCTTCTGGGGGCAGCTGGCATGGATGGGGAGGGACTGTCTGTCACCATCAGTCACCAGGGCTGTCTATCAGACAGTGAGGTCCACGTCACAAGAGCCATGCAATTCAGGAGTGGTGCAGGACTGCTTTACAACAGGGGCACCGCCAGCCTTTAGTGTCACTTGATAAATGACAAGGCTGCGTCCCAGGTGACATCTGCCACGTTCTTTCTGCAGCCTCCTATATCCAATGCCCAGGATCATCTCCTGCTCTTGAGGTATCCGTGATGGTGGGCAAAGTAGGGTACGCTCCCTCTCATTATACTGTGGGCACAAGGCTGAACGCAGTGTCACTCTCCTGGAAAGGCCAGTCCACTGGTATGTGTTGTAGGCATTTCACACTGTCAGGCCCTAACCCTGTGAGGGTCCCCTGAAGGACAAATCCCTGTTCATAGCTGTCCTTACCACAAAGTGCTGCTTGTGAGTTTTTTTTAAAGTCTCAGTGAGTGACTCATACATTTAAAATTATTTTAATCTATTTTACACTCTGTATAAATGGGGCTGTGTGTTTCTATTAAAGGTGTATTATTTAGGCTGTGGGGAACATGACCAGAAGGGACTCTGCCAAGGTTGGGGTGTTTATGGTGTCAGAGAGTGGTTGGCAGCCTGGGGCACAGCTCACATGTGAACTATACGGTGCGCCTTGACTGGGTGGCCCTGACCCACTCCTTTGGGGCACTGCAATCCTTGTAGCTTGGGCACTTGGGGTTTGAGCTTCCTTCACCTTGTCATGTGCTCCAGATTGGTGACAGTCATTTCCAAGGTCCCAGAAAAGGGTTCATTAGGAAGGAGTGCTGTCATATCTTGGGTGGTCACATCCGGTTTCAGGTGGCCCTTGTGTGGTAGACTTTCAACGCTGCAAAGTACCAGGAGTGTGCTAAGGACACGCCCACCTCCACAGGGAGGTGGAGAGGGGACCCTGCTACCCCTCTTGCTCCTGTCTCTTATCTAGATCCCCTTGCTTTTTGTGTGCTTGTGTGTGTGCATGAGCATGTTCAAATATTTGAGTGTGCGTGTGTGTGTGTGTGTGCACATGTAGGCTAGAAGACAACCTCAGGTGTTACCTTTAATATTTATATATATATATATATATATGTGTGTGTGTGTGTGTGTGTGTGTGTATGTGTGTGTGTGTGTTTGTGTGTGTGTGTTTGTGTGTGTGTGTGTGTGTGTATTTGTGTGTGTATTCGTGTGTGCCTGTATGGGTTTATGTGCACTGCATGTGTCAGTTAGATGTTATAAGGTAGCATTAGAATCCACGAACCTGGAGGTTGAGGTGGTTGTGAGCCACCTAATGGGGGTCTGATAACCAAATCTGTGTCCTCTGAAATGGATTACGGATCTATCCCCCAGTTTCCTTCCTTCCTTCCTTCCTTCCTTCCTTCCTTCCTTCCTTCCTTCCTTCCTTCCTTCCTTCCTTCCTTCCTTCCTTCCTTCCTTTTTCTCTCTCTCTCTCTCTTCCTTTCTTTCCTTCCTTCTCTCTCTCTCTCTCTCTCTCTCTCTCTCTCTCTCTCTAAATAAAGAAAAAAACAATAAAACAACACCAGGGTCTCTGCCTAGACAGGAAGACTCAGGGATCCACCTGTCCCCACCCCTCCAGGTCTGGAATTACGAGTGTTGTTATGCCTAGAGCCCACACTGTTTTCATGAGTCCTGGGGATCAAACTCAGGCATCCTTTCTGGAGATGTCTCCTTGGCCTCCTCTTCCTCCTCTTCTATTGCAGCCCCCCAGTCACACTGGCCACTTGGCTCTCCGTCTTCCACCTGCTCAAGGACCTAGGCAGAAGTCATTCCTTCTACCTGGAATGTTTCTCCAGCCCTGCCCAGGCAACCTCTTCTAGCCTCTCACTGCTGCTTAGACACTCAGAAGTTGTCTTCCGGATTCATGCACTTCCTGGAGTCTCAGGTGCTACACCCAACCCAGCCCTTTCACTGTCCCTGGTGTGCCTCATAGCTGACATCCTACCCACAAGGATTCTGCTTTCAGTGACTCTCTAGACACCTTTGTCTCTTTCACTATATTTATGTCTTTGGCTCTAAGGGTTGGGTTGTGTCTGCAGAAAGACTATAGAACACATAGGATGTGTGTTGACAAATGGAGTCACATTGCTTGGTGAACCTATGCTGTCCCTTGGGGTGGGGTTGTTGGGTCAAAGAATATGCCTAGTTCAGCTTTTCTAGACCCTCCAGACAGCTCTCCAAAGCAACCACATTGTCTTAACCTCCCTCCATGATCATTCTAGGTATGCAAAACTTAGTCTGTAGCCAAGGATGATGGCTGAACTCCCCAGTCCTCTTGCCTCTACCTTGTATGTGCTGGGACCACAGGCGTAAGCTGTGCCCACCTCTATCACTGGGCTTTCTGGCCCTGTCTTTGTGTGCTCACTCCATTCGTTTGTTATCATGTGGAGAGGCAAGCTATTTTATGAAAAGGTTCAAGACTGCTCCACCATCTTCCTGTTGGGATGACCCCTCCTTCCTTATTGGATTTAGGAATCCTTTCTATACACTGTGAAAACCCTCTGCCACTACCATAATTAGTTCCAATACAGATGCTGGGGGCGGCAGGGCTGGCATGTGCCTTCCCTACATGTGTGTCTGGAGCTGGGAATGAGCTTGGATCAGCTCTATGAAGTGGAAACTCGAGGGTTCTTTGGAAAGTCGGTTGGATGCTGTTTTGCTGGGGCAAACATGTGAAGGAAAGTTTTGTTAAAGTGGACACAGGTATTGGTCTGCTTTACACTGCATTTGTTGGGACTCCATAGAAAGAACTTCACCAAAAAACTTCTGGTGGTGTGCTGCAGTTTCTTGTCACTTCCAAGGACTTGGGCTGATTGGATGCGCGTGCTGAGGCAAGAGCCATGCGAGACAAGGCACAAGTGATGCATCTATCACCTGTCAATTAAAGCACCTATGGCCTACAGCTTAGGCAGTAAGTAGAAGTGGGACATCCAGGAAGCAGGAAGGATTCTAGGAGAGAGCCACCCGGAAAGATGTAATGAGACAGACACACTATACCTAAGCACAGGTAACCAGCCATATGGCAGAATGTAGGTTACAGTAAATGGGATAGTTGAAGTTGGATCTAGTCAGAGAAGAGCCTAGCTATATGGCCAAGGGATTGGTAACTATATTTTCAGTCTGAGTCTTATTTCTGAGAGCATAGGACTGGAAGGAAGAACCAGGTTTTTAGCTTCTACAGAGTGTGGCTTTCTCCTACAGGTGAGATTGGCTTTGGCGTCTTGTCTGTCTTAGCAGACACTACACAGGCTATAGCTTCAAAGCAGCCCTCTTGCCCAGTGCCTGCCCCTGGCTCACCTTACCGTTGACACTCTGCTCCCTGCCTACTGGTCAAGGGGACTCCTGCTTCTTTAAGGTTCTGTCTAGAAGGCGTCTCCTCTTTGCTCTCCATCATGCCTCCACATTGATGTTATGGCCATCATGGACTGTGTATCTGTTTCCCTAAACATTTGGGCACCCTGGTGAGAGAGCTGGCTGTCCTGGCTATCTAGGAGACGCAGCCCCTGTAGGCACCACCTAAGTGTTCTGGCAGTCCTGATGGGAGGAGACCACAGGAAGAGTCTCATCCTTCAGCTACCTGGCTGTGCCACCTTTGGGCTGAGAGGTACACAGTTCAGCTATGCACATCTCTGCAGGCTCTGGACTGCTCAAGGCTGCCCCCTACAGGGGGAAGGAAGGTTTGGATCTCACATTTCACTCACTAACTTGTGAGTAGCAAGCTAGGAATCTAGGTTTCTCCTAAGAGAGGCAGCCTATCCCCTCCACAGGCGGCCCTGAGGACTTGGGACTGCAGCACTCAGTGTGCTGTTGTCTGTCCTTTATATGTGGGTTCTACGAAGGCCAGTGACCTGGGGTAAGTAAGTAAGATAGCCATGTTCTATCAATCATTTTCTTCTCTCCCCTACCACCGTTCTGATGTGTTGATGGCTGGGCCTTCACCCTTGTATAAAATGTGTGTTATTCTGAAACTGGGTCTGGCACACACAGGCCCTCTGACCATATTTTCTAAGGAAATGAACGACTGAAGGGAACTTTTCATGTAGGTGGGTGGGATTTCGCCGTCACCATGCCGCTTGTGATGTGGTATTCCTTTCCCACTATACTGTGGTTTCTCAAGACCTATTTGTGGGCTGAGAGCCACACAGCCTGCTGTTCCCAGGAGGTGCTTGGATGTCCCTACTACATCTGTCTGTTTTCCCAGTGGTGACAGAGTTGTCTTTTTTTTTTTTAAAGATTTTATTTAATTGGTATATATGATGAGTACACTGTACTCTCCTGACACACCAGAAGAGGGCATCGAACCCCATTACAGATTGTTTGAGCCACCATGTGGTTGCTGGGAATTGAACTCATGACCTCTGGAAGAGCAGCCAATGCTCTTAACTTCTAAGCCATCTCTCCCAGCCCTGACAAGGCTGTCTTGACCCTCTGTTCCATCCTCTAATACACCTGAGGCTCTGAGTCAGGAAGGATGTCCTTGGAAGCTAGACCTGGGGGCAGAAGTGCCAATAGGAGTACAGGGACATAAGCCCATTCCATTATGTCATTCTCTGTCTCGGGTAGGGCCAGCCATGCTGGATGGCTCCTTGTGTAGCATCTCCAGGAAACAGTAGCAGGAAAGGACAAGATCAGATTCAGTGTCGAGGCTCTTTATGAGTGAGGCTGAGTAGCAGACTCCTCCCTACCCCCAGCCCCTGCCCCAATTCTTTCTGTGGCTAATTCTGGGAAGGGCCAATATGTCACCGGTTAAGCCCACTTTGGAGGCTGGAGGGAAAGGGCTGAGAAATAACTGTGTTTGGAACCCTGACACTCTGCTCCTGGGTCCTGAGCACTGAGGCCAAGTAGAAACCAAGTAAAAAGCCCTTCCCCAAGGTAGGATTTGTGGCCATTTCTGAGGCTGGCTGTGTCTATCTCCTCTTCTCTCCAGGCCAACAAACTACAGGGAGCCTCCGGCCTTCACCTTCACAGTGCTACGACACAGCTGTGTGCTGTCTGTCACACGGAGCGTTTTACACGGTGCTGGGGTCTGAACTCAGGTCTGGATGTATGGCAAACACTGCCGACTGAGCCGCCTCCCTGGCCTTGGTCTGGCTTAGGAGGCACTCACGGGGACAAGATACCCTCAGGAAACTCGCACGCAGGCACCAATTCCAGTCACGACAGACATGGCTACAGCAGTTGATACGGTAGTTCAGTCCTGAGCACCTTCTACCAAACACGAGAGCTGGTGGCTCAGGCTTCAAGGTTCCATTAGGGTTCCTGGAACCATGACATGTATGTCTCATGACCACGTCAGGTATATATGGGACAAGATACGATCAAGAATTCCAAGAGAAGAAATAGTAACTGAACGCTCTAAGTCAGCTTCCCACAAACGTTCAATCACGGATGGTTCCCTGGTTTTCTGACCTAAAATTCCATTTCACTGACAAGGACTCATCACTTAGGAGGTAGACATGGATGCTGGTGGTAAAGCAAGCTAAGGGGCTCCTGTGGCAAGTTACCATGGGGCATACCAGGGCTTCTTTCCTAGAAGCCAGAGAACCTGAGTTAAAGGGATCAGTGTCTGTTCTCACGCCAGGACACCCAGGGGGCCTCTGAGCTGGTCAGGGGCAGGCACTGTTTGGAGTCCTGGCCACTTTCCCCCTACCTTTTGCAGTGATGACATCAAGCCTTATGCTATGGCTCTTTGTGAAAAGTCTCATTATGCACTGCGTACTACCGTCTGTCTCTGTCAATCACAGAATGTGCCTGATCGAGGTTCTTCTAGTCCTGAGCTCAAACTCAACAGGCTTGCTCTAATCTTTTGGAGTGGGAGAGGCCTTGTGGAGCAGAGACACAGAGGATGAACCAGCCATAGCCAACTCACGGAGCAGGCATAGGAATAGGCTGTTCTCTCATAGACTGTGAGCCAGGGGCAGTGGCTGTGATGTAAACCACTAAGTTTTGCAGGGGGAAGGGTCCCCAACACATCAACAATTAATTGATACATCGTTACTCTGCCCATGCCTACCTTCTCTAATCTCTTTTGGGGGCTGAGGAACGCTGATTTTCTTCTCAGTCAGGAAAGCCGCCCTTATCTCTCTATGCCGTGTCTACAGAGCCTGTCTTGCAGAAAGATGCCCTTTAATGCCGGAAGCCATCTCTGTCTTGGCTTCTGCCTTCTTGTCCGCCTCCTGAACTCTTTCTTCTCCAGGGACTCGGCTTCCTGGAGCCGCAGAGATGGAGCTGTACAGACCCAGCGCCCGGACTGCAGGAATTGATTATCTTACAGTTCTGCAGGTCAGAAATCCGAGAGCCAGGTGTGGGCAAGGTTGCTTCCTTCTCAGGCTGAGAGAAGAGTTTGTCCCCTGCCTGCTCCCAAGCTTCTGGAGATTTGTTGGCAAGCTTTGGTGTTCTTCGGCTTGTAGACGAATTGTCCTTGTGTCCTGGTGTCTGCGTCCATTTTTTCTCTCTGTCTCTCTCTCTCTCTTTTTTTTTTTAATGACAAGTTCCCATAGAGTCTGGGCTGACCTCAAACTTGCTATATAGCCCAGAATAACTTTGAATTTCTTACTCTCTTATTCCCACATTCTAAGTATGGAATTACATATGTACACCACCACACCTGGTTTACCCAGTGCTAGGGATTAAACCCAGGGCTTCGAGTATGCCAGACAAGCACTCCACCAAATGGGTTACAGCCTTTCTCCCATCTTCCCTTCCCTCTCTTTGTCTTCAGTACTAGGGTTGGGATCTAGAATTTTATAAGAGGCCTCTATCACAGAGCCTCCCCTCCTGTCCCTGTCTTTAGACAACATTCCCCTTATGCAGGTCTGAAGTGGAAACTTAAGGGTTCTTTGGAAAGTTGGTTGGGTGATGTTTTGCTGGGGCGAAGATGTGAAGGAACATTTAGCTGAAGGGGACACAGGTGTGAAAGGCTAAGGCAGGTTCGTGATTCATGAAATCGGACATATGCTAAACAGGCATGTGAAAGGATTCTTCAATAAGGACAGGCATGTAAGTAAGGTCCACCTTACTTTGTGTACTTGAGATGCATTTGTTGGGACTCCATGCAGAGAAATGCACCAAAAACCTTCTGACGGTGTGCTGCAATTTCTTGCCGATTCCAAGGACTTGGGCTGATTGGCCGAGTGAGTGATGTCAGTAGAGACTGATGCACACGCTGAGGCAGCACATGTGGTGAGGTAAGAGCCATGCTGAGGCAAGAGCCGTGGAGAACACATGATGTTTGGAGGGTATAAATAGGACTCAATGGACAATGCAGGAGTCTGAGCTTGGCTTGCTTATAGAGCTAACTGTACAACGCTTGTGGGTCTCACGGCTTCACTGATTCCCTGGGAGAGGCACAGTGGAGAACTTCTCTTGGCATTCCTCCTGGTTCCTCCTGCTGACTCCAGCCAACGCTGAGGCCTGGCTGTCTCTGCTAGGTAGCGCCATGGCTGCTGATTCCTGTTTGCTGTCCCGACTCTACTAAACTGGACTGCTGCTGTATCTGTGAGTGTTTGCAAGTGGATGGAGCTGCTGCTGCTGCTGACCTTTGAACTGAACTGCTGATTTCCAGACAGCACAGATGGGAGTTGCTCCAAAGAACCTACCTTCCTTCCTTCCTTCCTTCCTTCCTTTCTTTTCTTTTCTTTTTTTTAAGATGTATTTATTTACACTGTAGATCTCTTTAGACACACCAGAAGAGGGCATCAGATTCCACTACAGGTGGCTGAGAGCCACTGTGTGGCCACTAGGAATTGAACTCAGGTCCTCTGGAAGAGCAGTTAGTGCTCTTAACTGCTGAGCCATCTCTCCAGCCCCCA
Organism: Mus caroli; assembly: GCF_978045245.1. Taxonomy (NCBI): domain Eukaryota; kingdom Metazoa; phylum Chordata; class Mammalia; order Rodentia; family Muridae; genus Mus; species Mus caroli. Next base: position 72,416,901 of record NW_028227270.1, on the reverse strand, counting down.
AAGAACCTTTCTAAACAGGCCCACTTCCCCCATATCTTTCTAAACAGGCCCACTTCCCCCATATCTTTCTAAACAGGCCCACTTCCCCCATATCTTTCTAAACAGGCCCACTTCCCCCATATCTTTCTAAACAGGCCCACTTCCCCCATATCTTTCTAAACAGGCCCACTTCCCCCATATCTTTCTAAACAGGCCCACTTCCCCCATATCTTTCTAAACAGGCCCACTTCCCCCATATCTTTCTAAACAGGCCCACTTCCCCCATATCTTTCTAAACAGGCCCACTTCCCCCATATCTTTCTAAACAGGCCCACTTCCCCCATATCTTTCTAAACAGGCCCACTTCCCCCATATCTTTCTAAACAGGCCCACTTCCCCCATATCTTTCTAAACAGGCCCACTTCCCCCATATCTTTCTAAACAGGCCCACTTCCCCCATATCTTTTCTTTCCCCTTACCTCTGATGGGTGGTGGGCTACAGAGGAGGCTAAAGCACGTAAGAACCATCAATTAAAATAGGTTTTGAAAAAAATAAAGTTACACAGGCCTCCATGTGTAAATTGCTCCTTTCTCTAGGGATTCAATCATGTATATCTGGGCCTGGACTACACCAGGGTGCCCTCATCTTAGCCCTATCTGCAATACCTCTATTTCCACATAAGGATGAATTTTAAGATCCTGGGCATCAGGGCTCATGATGGTTAATACTGATATATATATATATATATATATATATATATATATATATATATATATATATGTAAGTACACTGTAGCTGTCTTCAGACATACCAGTAGAGGGTGTCAGATGGTTGTAAGCCACCATGTGGTTGCTGGGAATTGAACTCAGGAAGTTCAACTCTGGAAGAACAGTCAGTGCTCTTAACTGTTGAGCCATCTCTTCAGCCCCCTAATATTGACTTTTAACTCTAGAATCACCAAGGAGATAAGCCTCTGGGCTGCCTGTGATGGATTATCCAGATTAGGTTAGGCTCTTGACATACCTATGAGAGGTTATCTAGATTAGGTTAATGGAGGTAAGGAAATCCCCCCATCTGGATCCCAGGCTCTATAAAAAGAAGAAAGTGAGCTGAACAAGCCATTTAGTCCTCCCTGTTTCATAATCTGTGGATACAGTGTAGCCAGTGGCTCAGCTCCTGTTGCTATGGTGAGCTGTCCCATGGTACCGTGGGCCAAAACAAGTCCTTCCTTGCTAAAGTTGTTTTCGTCAGGTTTGGTTTTTTTTTTTTTTTTTGTCACAATGAGGAGAGAAAACCATGACAGGACCTCACTCAGCATGTGAGCAAGTGTCTGGTACAAAGGGTACAAAGCAGTTCTTCATACCTGTGCTTGAAAAGGGTCAGGTGCTGTGCTGAGGGACAATGACTTTGAGGTTAGGCACCTCGGAAGAGTCCATGCCTAGACCCTCAGCCCTGGCGTCCCCTGTGTTCTCTGTATGATGGGCTCTTGAATGGAGCATAGGGTGTGGTAAGTGCTCAGTAAAGTGCTCTGGGCTTTATCACAACCCCTGTTCAGACTTTCTTCACCCTCGCCCTCTCTATTGATGCGTTCTGTTCTTGACACACGAGCCAGTCGCTGGCACCTTCAAAACATATTCTGCAGCCACCTTGCAGCTCCCTTGTGGTGCCTGATCTGTCCTCCCTGTGGTGTGCTGTGGTGTAAGCATCTCCCGGGCTGTCCCCATGAGCCATACCTTCCACAAGGATCCTGGGATTGGCCATGGAAGCAGCCATAGCCCGTGAGACATTAGCAATAAACAAGTGTTCTACAGGCAGAATCTTCCTAAGCAACTCAGCCGGAGAGTGTCTGGTAGGAGTGCTAGGTCTCCGTGTCTGGTTGCCATGTTGTCAGGAAGTCCAGGAGGCTCCTGATAGCCCAGTTTGAATCTCCTGAGGTCTGTCACTGCCCTGTAGCCACTTCTTGGGGGTCTTGGGGAGGCCATGCTCACCCTGAGCTGAGGTGAGGCCAGTAAGGAAAATGCGCAGTTACCTCAAGGATTATTTGATTACGTTTGTCTCTTAATGTTTTTTTTAACACTGTCTCACTCTGACTCAGGCTGGCCTAGAACTCTTTTGGTAGCCCAACCTGGTAAACCAACTTGTCATAATCCTCCTGCCTCATTTTCCTGAAGATTATAGGTTTCTGCTACCACCATGCCCAACCTCAAGGAGGTCAGCAAACACACTGGATACCTCACTCAGATGGCCAGGGGGGTCTCCTCCACCTGCTCACCCCCTTTCTCCTTTTGGGACTCTTCTTCATGTTTTTCCCTCCCTCTATAGAGTGTGTATATGTGTTGTGTGTGTGCATGTGTGTGTGTGTGTGTGTGTGTGTGTGTGTGTGTATGTATGTACCAGGTGTCTTCCACTTCCACTTTCTACCATATCTTTTGGGTCCAGGTCTCTGCTGTCCTCACGGATTGACCAGACCATCTGTTTCTTCCCAGCAGAGCTAGGATTACGGGTGCATGCTACCGTACCCCAATGTTTGTAACATGAATGCTAGGGTTCTGAGATCAGGTCCACATGTTTATGTGGCAAGCACTTACAGACCAGGCCCTTGGTCTCCTCCTCCCCTCTGTGCTCCTCCTCTGCTCTGTGCTCCTCCTCCATGCTCCTCCTCCCCTCAGTGCTCCTCCTCCCCTCCACCCTCCTTCTCCCCTCTGTGCTCCTCCTCTATGTTCCTCTTCCCCTCCATGCTCCACCCCCATGATCCTCTTCTGGTGCTGGCCCTTCATTCAGTGCTCCCAGGGCTGCTTTGCTCTGCTCCTCCCACTGCAGTCTGCCCTCCTGGACTCCTGGCACAGGCTGTGCCTGGTTTTGCACAGTGAGACTCAGTTTCCTTCCTGACACCTCAAGCTCACCTGTCTTCCATTTCAGCTCCATCCTCAGCTCTCTGTCACCAGGTTGCCACCAGGTTCCACTCTAATCCAATCAGCGAAGCAACATCTGCTATCTCTGCCTTTACTCATCTTTGCCACCTCCATGAGCCGGGAGGCTTCTATACAGTCATCTAATGCTCTTCTTTTACCCATGGATGTCTGCAGGTAAAATTTCCCAGAAGATCTGATTGTCTTCCCCGGCTGGGCCACACTCTTCATATCTGTTTACTCACTAGCTTTATTTTAAAGATTTTCTAAATCTTTGTGTTCTTCTACCCCAGGGCCTTTGCACAGGCCTCTCCCGCTGCCTGGAAGACTCTCTGAGCCTCTCTTTCTTAGTGAATTCCTTTTATCCTTCAAACTTTTCTCTAGACCTTTCCCTGAACTCCTATTTCTCTAGTCACTTGGGACAGTCACAGGTGCAAGCACTCTGTCTGCCTCTGAGGTGACACTCATCTGTAATTACTGTCATGAACCTGACCCAAGTGGCCTACTGGCTGTTCCTTTGCATGGAAAAGGACAGTCAAGGGAGCCGCCACCTCCTTTCCTGCTGTGCCAGTCTCCTGAGCCCAATACAGTGTTAGCGCATGAAAGATGCTTAGCATGGCCCTATGGGGCGCTATAGAAGGAATACAGCATTAGAGGAGAGACACTGAGGAGAAAGAACAGGGCCAGATGGCCAGGGTCAGGGCAGAATGGTGCTTGGGTGGAGTGAGGACTTGTGGAGCTCTGAGGTTTGGGCTGTTGGGAGAGGTCCTCTTCCTCCTCTCTCTCTTCCAGATCTCCCATACCCCATCCCTTCTGAGCCCAGCTCTTCCCTTTTTCCACCCTGTAGGAGACAGAGTGGTTTCCCCCCATCCCCACCCCCACGGAAGATTTGCAGCCTGCAGGCCCCTCCCCCACCTCCGTGGCTTCGGCCATTGTTCTCACAGCCTCGTCAGTATCGAACAAACACATGTTTATAGTTAATCCCTAATTTTGCCATCAAAAAAAATATACAATCTTGGGTAGAAACCGAAGAGGAAAGAATTTTTTAATTTACAGTGTCTCCCCACTGCCCCACTCCTGAAATTTGAAATTGCTGAACGGCCTCCAAATTCAATATTGCAAGTCAAACAAATGTATGTGTTCTCCTAAAGGAAGTATTGAATATCTGACCAAGATGGAGCTGGACGAGAAAAATCAGTGAAGAGGGCCGAGCTGGGCGGCTCGCAAGCTGCTTCCTAGGCCCTGTTTCCGGTGTTTGTCCCTTCTTTGAGTGTTTTTTTTTTTTGTTTTTAAATTACAAGTTGTGTGTGTGTGTGTGTGTGTGAGTGTGTAACACACACATGCTACACTGTTTTTTTGTTTTTAAATTACAAGTTGTGTGTGTGTGTGTGTGTAACACACACATGCTAAACTGTGATAGAGAGCAGAGGATAACTCACAAGAGCAGGTTCTTTCTTTCCTCTGTGGGCTCAAAATCAACCTGAAGTCATCACGCTTGGGGACCTGTGCCTTTACCTACTGCCAAACCGCTGGTCCTTCTGCTTAAAAAAAAAAGAAAGAAAATTCTCTGTCCCTCAAGGAACAGGCTACAGGTCCCTAGAAATGGTGGATAGGTGCAGAGCTGGGCTTGCTGGTGAGTCCCTGCACTGCGCTGCCATTGCCAACCCAGGTGAGCCCGGGACCTGGCTAAGAAAGGTCTATGGGGTGTCTGTGACAAGTGACAAAGGTCCCATTAGATGTCCCCCCCCCCCCCAGCTCAGGAATCACCTCTTGGAGCTCCTCTCTCTACTCCCTCTCCAGGTCCCCTGCATAGCCTGGGCTGGGCCTGTGCCTCCAACTGAATGCAGAATGGCATCCCCCAGTTGTGTCTACATCAATCTTTCTTCTCCCCCACTCTTCTTGCTCTTCCAGCGCTTCTCCAGCTAGTCTAGTTCAGCCCCTGCTGGCCAGGTGTCTTCCTAGGTTGTCCTTGACCTCCTAGTTCCCCAGACCTGGCCTCTAATCTTGGACTGCCAATAGGGGCAAAACTGTCATGAGTTCCGACGTGGCAGAGCTGACCTCAGACTTCATTGGTTGCTAGTGACAGAAACCAACGAGAACTGGTTTAAACCTGGGCTGGAACTTCTTGGCTCTAGAAACTGAAGAGCTGGGAGAGGGGCCTTAGAATGATTCAGGAAAGGGAACTAGTGATCTGCTGGCAAGCTCTAAGCCTAGAGGGGGTGTGACCTCACCACTCCAGGCTCTCCTGGGCCACTAGACACATTTAGGGGTGTCTGGGGTAGATTGTGACTAGCATTCTGTGCTCATGGCTGCAACAGTCATAGAGGCTATACATACTCAGGCACATCTGCAGGGCAATGTCCAGGGAAGGGGACACTAATAGGTAACCAGAGTCAGTTGCTCCAGAAGAGGAGCTGGGACTTGAACTCAGGTTCTAGATGAAACACTGCCACGTCTGTGATAGGTACAAGCAACCACATCCAAGCCCTGAAGGACATATCCCTGGATAACATCTTCTTAAGATGTGGTAGCCTGGGAGCCAAGGTCTGCACCAAGACCCCTCTCTGTCCCCTGACAGATCTCCTGCTCATTCTTACTACCAATACCTTCTGGCTCCAGGGCAGTACCGTCTCTGCATCTTAAACACAGGGGACAAGCTGATTTGCTCTCTACAGCCTCTTTCAGAGGAAGACATAGCTTTCAGAAGAACCTGATACTGTGCTCATCAATAGACCTTCCTCCAGTGAGGCAGGTGGTAAACACCTTGGACCCCTTTCCCCAGGGACCCTCCTTGCTGATGGAGGCCCCTGCGAATCAGCTGTTTTCTCCCAACGGGCTTCTCTGTAGCAAAGATGAGCAAATCCAATGAGCTTCGTCATCAGGAAAGGGAAAGCGATTAAAGATACAATGTAGCAAATATTAGGCTGGATAGGAGCCAGGCTGCTGGGACCCTGCTCCCTGGCTGTGGATAGACTCAGCATCCACTAAGACACTCTTTGCAGCTTTGTGTTTGTGGTTTGCAGCGGGCTATGGAGGCCATAGAAGGCTGTGGCCACCACACATCAGGGTCATCACATTGTGAACGTTCAAAGGAAAGGTTTGCAAACTTCACTCTAAAGGGTCATGTTCTAGGTCCAGCCTGCCACATGGGTCACTGTGCCCTGACTGCTTTCCCCTCCCCCTTGTATTCTTCCTCCTCAGGCCTTAAGTCTTCCTCCTCTTTCTCTTCTTCCCTAGCCATTTGCAAACAATAAAGCCACGCTTAGCTGCAGGCTGAGTAAAACCAGACCACAAACTGGATTTGGTCTAGAGGCAGTAGTCTACTGAGCCTTAGTTTGAATGTAGGGATATGGTGAACAAATGTCAATGATTCAGGTTTGAGTGCACAGGCCTGAGGCTGTTGCTTAACGAATTGCACAAAACCTGAGGTGAAACCTGTCCTGTCAGAATCTGATCTGGCAAATGAGCATGCAAACACAGATGCACTCTACCTCTGAGCTCCAGTCTAGAAGGATGAAGACCAGCTCAGTACAGACCTTTGTTCTATCTTCTCTGGCTTGAAGGAATCTGTTGGAATCCTGGGACCCAGGTCTCTGATGTCACTATGGGGTCCTTGAAGGAGGCGGCTCTTTCCGTTGTTGCAGACAAAAGAGGCTCAGAGACGCACAGGAGATGAGATGTAGGGGGAGTTGTACTTAGGCTCTAAGTGCCCACCATGGCTTCTGAGGATTTTACTTGACCATGGATGCCATAGAAAGCTGTTCTACAGGCAAAGGCTTTGTGTGCGCCTTCAGGGTTGGTACGAGGTGGTAGAAAGGACAGAGAGAGATACCCTGAGGCGGAGGGGCATGGAGCAAGAGATCTGGAAAAGGAAAGGAAGGAAGAAAGATTGGGGACTGAGCTGAAGGAGCCACGGCAGCCCTGGGACCCTTTTCCCTTGAACTATCCTCTCTCTTTACCCCCTGTCCTGTGACAGGCCCAAGCAACCTGTCATCTACTAAATCTACTCCCTTCAATTACAAATGTCAGTGATCCGCTGGGACTCAGCCTCTTGGTCTCAGTCGCCTGAGACTGCCATTCTAAGGCCTTCATTATCCTCCCATCACTCTGCCTCACTCATGACCCCCAGAGCATGCTTTCTTCTCTCTACCTCTGGCCACCTTGTCTCAGTTGTGTCAAGAGACAGTGTTCCACCTTCCAGGCAAGACGTAACCACTAGTGCAATAGTGGCATGCAGGTTATAGGTGTTACCAACTTTTGGGGGATTGATTTGAACCCCGTTCTACAGAAGGAGTTCAAACCTGCTACTGTAAACGTGATTAAAAGTCCATGGCTCGAGAGGCCTCAGGCTCTAGGGAGAACCTACTACTACTGCTTAGATTATTTATGCTTATACCTATAGATTGGTGCTGTTCCCAACTTGGTCCAAGCTTGGTTCTCTCTGCTGTGTGCAGCACCTAGGCAAAGACTCATGGCTTGTCCAAGTGTTGAGAGTAGGTGACAGTTGAGTGGTCAACCTTAAATGCTACATCTACACCACCTGCTCGCCCAAGGCCCAGCAAACACCATGGAAGAGAAGCTGGCAGAGTGTAAGTGCCTGAGGGTGGGAAGGAGTTCTGTGTAACACCGCCTTCAGGGTGCGATGTGGCCACAGTACCCATGAACCTGCATAAGATCAAGCTAACAAGATCAGTCAGCATCCCACCAGGCATCACTAATTAGACCCAGGGTGTTACTAACAAAAAAATGTCAGAGCATGGAGGAGGGAAGGGGATGCATTCCCTAGGGGTCCCTAAAAGGACAGAAGGGGAGAGTTTGATGTCCCTGGGGAAAGCCGAGAGAGAGGAGTTAGGGGACCGTATGATGGAGGTGTATTCTCTATATACATGAAATGATCAAAGAGGGGATAAAAGATGCTACTAAATAAAAGAAGAGAAGAACATCTGCTGGTGTTCCAGAAGACCTGAGTTCAGGTTCCAGAAGCCACACTAGGTGGCTCACAACCACTTATCACTCCAGCTCCAGGGGATCCAATGCCCTCTCTGGCCTCCAAGGGCACCCACATGCGTGCATACACACACACACACACACACACACACACACACACACACACACTAAACAAACAAATAAATAATAAAAACATTTAAAAAGTTTGTTGTTGTTGTTGTTGTTTTGGTATTTCAAGACAGGGATTCCCTATGTATCCCTGGCTAACCTGGAATTCAGAGATCTGCCTGCCTCTGCCTCCTGAGTGGTGCTGGGATTAAAGGCGTGTGCCATCACCACGCAGCTATTTGAAAGTTTTCTAATAAAATGTTTTAATAAAAAGATCTACAATAATAAACATTTAAAAAATAAAATAAGAAACAAAGGATGTACATCAAAGTATTGTTACATCATCATTATCACCACCACCACCATCATCACCATCACCATCACCATCACCATCATCAAGCCAGCATCCTGGTGAGAGCAATGGGGTGGAGCTTTGGTGTAGGCCCGGCGGACATATTTGCTAGGAAAGGAGTTCTCAGCTCAGCGTGGACCTGGCTGTGTTTTCCTGGCTGTCTTCTAACAGCAGGATTAAGGTAAGAGGGAAGTAATGGGGGAGGTTGCCTGAGGAGTCTCGCCCATGACTTTGCTCAGCAATCCCTCAGCCCCTCTGGCTCCTAGGCCTCACATGGACACAGGTCTCAACCTGTCATGGTGAGAATTTGCTTTCTAGGTTGATGGTGTGCACCATTTAGGTGCTGAGCAGACTCCCTTGTCTTCATTTACTGGATCCTAGTAGTATATCTCAAGTAGTGCCAACCACCAGTATGCCTCCAGATGGCTTCAAGAGCATCCCTCTCTTCTAGCTTCATTCCAAGGTCTCTTCCCTGGCACAGCACAGCTGCTGTGGGTACCAGGGAAGACTTGAGTCAGCTCCACAGTCAGAGGGGGAGCAAGACCTCTTACCCCTGATCCCACTGGGAATTGGACATGAGCTCAGATGGGGAAGGCTAAAGTCACCATGTCCAGCAGCCCACCATGGTTCCAAGTGACCAAGGCTTCAGAGCCCATGTCAGGATAAGGCTGGCTGGCTCAACCCATGGATAAAGAAGTGGGGTAAGTGATTGTTAGAGATTGTGTGGCCACTCTCCCCAGATGGGAACTTCCAGAAGCACAGCATGAGGACCAATGAGATGGTGGGCAGGAATTCCTGCCAACTGTGAAACACTGGTCCAACTGTAAAGTGCTGGTCTCCAGGGTTCTGTTTTAGGGGTGTGGCTGGGAAGGACCACCTGTGTGTACCTCTGTACCTCTGGTTTATGGGACAGAAGTAGAGGACCTATAAGGACATGTAAAAGGCTAATCCGCAAGCACATGCCGTCGCCACATTCTACAGAGGAGATAACCAAACCTCTCTGAGGTCACAGGAAATCACAAAGTCACACTTGCAGAGTGGGAGCTAGAGGGGGCCTGGTGGGAAAGAGAACCTGGAATGGGCTGGGCCCAGTATGGGGAGGGATGTGAGCTGAGTAGACAAAGAGGGCAGCATGGTCTGAAGGGGGCACTAGAGCCAGGGACTTCAGTTCAACCTCATCTGGGCTTCAGACTCACTGGTGTCCCTGAGTTTATTCACACACTGTGGGGACTTTGTAGAGAAAAGAGGTTGGGCTGAGCCCATGATAGTTGTGTAACTTCTACCTTGCCCTGACTTTATCCCAGAAGCCTTTGGGTTACCTAGCTGTGAGCGATAAGGTACTTCCAAGATGAGGCTCACCTGATGGATTTCAATATGACTCTGCCCTTAAGCTCTGTCTGGAGAGTGGCCTTCTTTGACATCCCCAGAACCCCCTGGGAGCCTGGGGTTGTGTTCATCATAGCTGTAGCTGCAGTAGTCTTCCTATTGTCCCATTCTGTGGATGAATAGAGAGCCCAGAGAGGTCGTAAGATTCACGGATACTTAACCCCAGGGAGGTGACAACTACATCCATCCCCAGGGCCGTCCAATCCCGAAACTGTCCCTTAGCCTACTCCCCTGTGCGTGCTTGGAGGCCTGCTGCTGCAAGCCCACAGTGTCCCTGTAACCTTCCTGGGACTTTGAAAGCCTGGTGGCCTGGACGGCTGGGACTGCAGATGTTCTGGGTCTCTTTCTTCTCGGAGGTGGCAAGTCCAAGATCAAAGTGTTGGCAGGCTTGTTCCTATGAAACTGCTTGGGCCTCTCCAGCTTCTGGCAGCTTCCCCCTCACTGCAAGAGCCACCAGCAACCTCTCTCTGCTGCGCTCTTTCCTCTGTGCATGAATCTGTGTGTCTGCATTTCTTCTTTTTGTAAGGACACAGCCATATTGGATTAGGTCCCTGCCAATTTCACCATCATCTCATCTTAACGAATATCCTGCTCACCAGCCCTGTTGCCAAATATAGTCTTACACTGAGCTGTATATGGGGTGTGTGAGTGGGACATATCCTACAGTAGCCCTCCAGCTTACCGCATGAGTACCTGGATGGCTGCTGCTGGCATGGAGGAGATTGAGGGGACCTGCTCAGCAGGATGCTTGTGATATTTCCTGAGGATGCTAGAACTCCTCCAGTTTTGGATGGCTAAGTCTGGGCATGCGTGGCTCCCACAGGAAACCAATCCCTCTCTGGGATGGGCCAGCAGAGTGGAGGTCCATGCCTACCCCTTGTGCATCTCACATGGTAACGCATGCAAAACATTCTTTCTGAATTTGAAAATCCCATTAAACTAGTTTGAAGCCTTAAAAAACAGGACCTACCTGGTGGCCTGCGTGAGGAACAGTGAGCTAACGGATGGAAACTCTCTAGTCTGGCTGGGCTCACTGGCAGGCGCTGCTATTATTAGCTCTGGCCTCTGAGGTGGCTCCAGACGCAGGCTCAGCTGGCTTGGCTGGGCTTGGATGCATAAGGCCCTTCCAATCTCCAAGGCCAGGGGAGGCGTGGAGTCTACTCAACCAGGCTCAGCAGACTGACTGTGTTAGGGGGCTGGGCACAGGGTTGTTGTCCCAGCTCAGGATGCCTCTGTACCTTTGCACAGGTGGGAACCTTCCTCCCTTCCAAGGCTTCCCCCTTCCAACATAAAGCCTTTTCTGCCCCCACCAGCCCAGCGGCCAGGTGGAGCAGCCTAGAGGCCTTGGCAGTCGGGTCTGGAGCCTCTAGCCCTGGTGATGGATGGGACCACGTCACCACCCGCCAGAGAGTGGATTTTGTGTGTGTTTGACATTTATTTACTGTCCGTATAAACACTAACACCTATGAAGCATGCTCGCTGTGTGATAGCTTGGCTGAGGCAGCTCTTAAGTACATAAATTATGTGCACCTCGGTAATGAACAGTTTGACAGGCGGGAAGTTTTATTTACCACTGGCTGGCGTTTTCGTGTGAACCCCGGGCACCAGCAGGCTCAGATTTGTGCACAGCCGTAGACCTGCCCTATTCAGACTCCAATTCACTTTTTTTTTCCTTCTTAAAGAATTTCTGCCCCGTCTTCTCTTTTTATTTCCCCCTCTTCAGGGTTTGACACAAAGCCTATGTGTAAGTTCTCTGCCTGGAGTGAGTTGGAGGAGGAGGTGGCCCATCTGGCGGCTGGCTCTTCTGACAGGTGTGGGCTGGAACAATATGCGGTTTGACAAATTTCAAGGCGGGCTTATGAAAAACTAACAGCAGCCCTGCAGCCGCTGCCGTGAGTGTCCGTTCACCTGTGGGGATGGGGGGAGTGGGGGGCTGGGGTGCCAGGCTGCATGACACAGGGTGCCTGGTAGGGGATTAGGAGGCCCATGTAAATCACCTCCCATCCAACATGTGTTGACATAGCTAGGGACCTGCTCCTGAGACCTATCTGTCTCCCAGAGTGGGCGCCTACCCACACCAGGTGTCTTTTGCTCGGCTTGGAGGGATGTGCCCTCTGACACCTGTCCATCTGCTGTGTCAGCCCTCAAGGGCCTGGAGCTGTTATCAGTCTTCTTATGAGAGAAAGATATGCTGGGTCCTGCTCACTTGGCTAGACACTGTGGTCAGAGCCCTCCCTGTGCTCAGCTATAAGAGGTGGGCATATGAATGAGGAACATGGGGACTGCCTGTAGATAGCCTCAGGCTGATACATGCTGTTAGCCCCCTAAGATACTACCTTCCCTTTCTATGCTTTGGTTTCCCCGTCTGAAAGTCAAAGCAGTGCCAGCGTCTTCTCTTAGAGGTTCAGGGAGAAGGAAGTATGCATTGCTCTTGGGAGCAGAGTGAGCCATGATCTGGACTTTTTGTTCCGGGCTTCCCCAGATTCAAGGCCATGGCCCGTGGTGTGACTTCCTCTCTGGAACCCCTAATCCCTGTGTTGGAGATGCTGGGGCTTTGGCTCTGTGAAGTGGTATCAGCCATCTTGACCATTCTGGGAAGCCATAAATGGATCCCACTTTGAAGACTAGGAGGTACAGGCAGCTTGGTCAAGTCCATCCATCCCTCATGGTTGGGGAATGTTTGGTCACACCAGATGTACCAGCCCCTCTCACATCCTTACACTGCGACGGAAAAGAAAGTAGAAAGCACCCAGGGAGAGAACAGCTCACACAGAAGCCATCTTCCACGGAGCATCGCTGTATCACTCCACATTGCTACATAGCTGGACTGTGGCCACAGTTTGACCCTGCCCCTTTGAAATGGTCATATCTCCAACCCTGGGCTGTTCTCTTTCTGACGCTTGTTTTCTGAGTGACCCGGGGATGTTTATTATAGCCTCTAAAGCTCTACTATAGTTTCAAATTAATAGGGTTGAAGTCTTCTGGTCCCAGGAGAGGTGTGAGAGCTGGTGGGCTTATAGCCCAGGGCATCAGGAACACAGCTAGGCCTGGGGACATTCCTGGAGGAGAAGGACACTTGGTTGTAGAGGGCTGGAGGACAAAGCAGGTCATAGGGACATCCTGGCAGAAGGGACAGCATGAACAAAGTCTCTGTCCCTAATATGGTCTTGTCAGTTGGCAGCTTGGTGGCTATGAGGTACAGAGAACTTTCAGACAGAGTGGGGGTGCCACCATCTCCCCATTTGCTGGCAGGAGTTTGTTGACTCCCTTTGAGGCTCAGTAGACACAAGTTACCAAGTACGGAACAGTAAGTGGGCGAGCTGGTGCCAGCCACTGGGATGCCCAGTGCCGCTCTGAACTGTTGGGACAGCCACTTAGAACCCTCCCTGGAACAGGGCCATGTGCCGCCAACTTTATTAAATTCGTATTTCCACCTCCATCCCTCACAAATATCTGTATTTACCATCAAGCTCAGCAGTATTTATTTTCTAAAGTAGTTCTGTTTAAACAAGGGGTTTCTCTCTTAAATTCATCCACTCCAATTTCCTGTGGACCCTAGCCCTCCGCGAAGCTGACATTAATCATTTGCACGACTGCAGATCCTGTGGCTGCCCAGGGCCTCCGGCAGGCGGCATCTTTGGCGCCGGGGCCGTCCCGTGGCTTCACTTGACTCTTTCAGTTAAAGCGGGCAGCACTGGACTCTTGATCCCAGAAGAGTGACCAGAGTACCAGGTGACATAGGAAACAGGACCAGCTAGCTCAGTAGCTCCCGCCTTTCATCCTGGCTCCGCCATGCCAGCTCCGTGACTTTGGCCAGCTCTTCCTCTGGAGTCTAGACTCCAGTTAGCTCTCTGTAGCTGAAGCCAGCCTCACTGTAGATGTTGTGCCCTGCTTTGTGGCTACAGAAAACTAGATTGCTATGGGCCCCTGTTGCTTGGCCTTGACCTAACTAGCTAGCATGCCTGATCCACTGAGGTGGCATATGGAATGTCACTTCTGGTGTTCTTGTTGCTGTGGATTTGGTGCCATTTAGCCACAGGCAGGGAAGACGTCTAGCCCAGGGCTAGCAAGTCCCCAGCAGAGTCTTCTCTAGCCCGGATTCCTGCCTGGTAAAGAGTGGCTTCTCTGGGATAAGGCCACCCTGTCCACAGCAGCTAATGTTATTGACTGAGCTCTTCCTCCCAACCTCTCCACTCCAGAGCATCTCTGTACTGTGCTGTGAACTGTGACATCAGCCAGAAGGAATTCCATTGGTATCTGGGAAAGGTGAACCGGATGAGGGACAGAGGAGAGGCTGAACTGTGGAAATAAAGAGAGTGGTCAGCGCTGGGCTTTCATGGCAGAGATGATGTTGGGAGCCATCGCACAACACTGGGAAAGTTGACTGAGGGTTTATTGCATGTTGGGTGCTGAATGGGCACTGAGCACACACCATTTCACCCTTCCTCCTCAGTAGCATGGCTAGGGCATCATGGGTAGCCACATACAGACATGTAGTCTGTGAGTGACTAGCTAGAGGCTGGACAGCTGGGGAGTGAGAAGCAGGTTTTGTGCAGCCTGACCTTGGAGCTGGGTTGTGACTGTTGGGTCTGCTCCTGTGTGCTGCACATTGACATGGGCCGGCCGGGGAGGTAGAGACTTGGGAAGAAACCAGTTTCAGCTGGCTCAGACCCCTGGCTGGATGTCTGGAGAGGACAGAGCTGAGGGCTGCTCCTCTATCTCTGGTCAGGGAAAGGAAAACCCAACCCCTCGTCAGAACCAACCAGTTGTCTCTAAAGGAAGAGATCATTTTGGACGGAAACGGAGGATGCTGTTTTCTGAACACGTGATTGGGATTCTGAGAGTCCCCATGTCTAGCAGACATGCTAAAAACAACTCTAAGTCAACCAGTGCCTTGGGATATAGCCACCTCTAGCCAGTGTCTTGGATTATATCAATCCCAAATCAGACTGCTTATCTTCAGCAGCCATACTCCCTTAGCACAGCACAGCAAAATGTGCATCTATCACCCAGAGGCATCCACACTTGCCCAGTTACTTCAAGTACGTTTTCCTTGGATGTTTTCTTGGTGCAGGATTTACTGGGGTGTTGAAGGCTTAACTGGGCTCCTGTCCTGGGTCTCTCTGAATTGTAGCTGTCTTTGTCACATTGTGATTCCCAGGCTCTTACCTGCCCAAACAGGCATCCGTCCTCTACCCCCAAGCCACTGTGAGCTCCCTCATCTGTTCAGTTACCTCTCTATTGATGGATGCAGGCGCATTTAGGTGGGCCCAGGGCTTTGCTACAAAAACACAGCTGCAATTAACATTCTTTCTGAGCGTTCCTGTGTGTTTTCTTGGGGACAACAGCTCAACTGGGGATAACCACTTCCCTTTCTCTGAGCCATGGCTTCCCCTTGGGGAGATGCACAAAAGTCCAGACTGGATCCGTATCTGATATTCAGTGACAAAGTCAGTCACATGCTTGAAGTCATGTTTTTTGGAGCAAAGGTGGCACAAGGAATGTTGTTTGGTCCCTGGAGGGCTCCACCAGCTCTGCTCAAACTCAGTGGAAGAGACACAGGGGTGGGTGAACATCTCAGACACTTCACAGGATCTGTCCTCTGGGCTGCTCAGTACAGGGGGCAGGGCAGTAGGACCCATCGGTGACAGCAAATGGGGAGAAGTCACAAGAGCAGGGCAGAGAATTGAGGGAGCATCCAAAGCAGGGGAGGACCCTTCCCCTCCCATTTACCACAAGATGTGAGTACCAGAGGCACCGTCCTGGCTGGAGAATGCTGTGAACTGAAGTCTCCACAGGAGAGAAACTTCACTCTTCATGACTAAAGGGATGGCTAAAGTTCAAGATGGGGAGAGAACAGATACTTCTGCCACAGAGACCCGTCACCTCAGAAGTCTCTGGGCAAGGGGCTAGATGTGGAGGTTCTCTGGTGTAGCCCCAGGGCTCCTTCATCTTCTGATGGCAAAGGTCACCTTTCAGAGTACCATTGGGCGGATATGGCCATGCCCAAGACTGGAGTGGAAACTTAAGGGTTCTTTGCAAATCGGTTAGATGGTGTTTTGCTGTGGCAAAGAGAAGGAACGTTTTGTTAAAGTGGACACAGGTGTGACAGGCTAAGGCAGACTCGTGAAGGAATGTTTCACTGAGGCAGACACAGGAGAGAGGATTGTTCTGCTAAAGCAAGCACGTGTAAGGACACGTGATGAAGGATTCTTTGCTAACAACACACATGTATTGGTCCGAATTACATTGCGTAGTTGAGATGCATTTGTTGGGACGCCATAGAGAGAAATGCACCAAAAACCTTCTGGTGATGTGCTGCAGGTTTTGTTTTTTTGGTTTTTTTTTTTTTTTTTTTTTTGCCGCTTCCATGGACTGAGGCTGATTGGCAGAATGATGTCATCTGAGACAGACGCACGTGCTAAGGCAAGAGCTGTAGAGGACACATGATGTTTGGAGGGCATAAATAGAACAGTGGTGGGAGTTGAGCTTGGCATTCTAAGGAGAGGCCTGACTTCTGATCACAAGAGACTGAGTCCTGTACTTCCTGGCTCCAACTCCGGAGCCCAAGGAGTCCCGCAAGTCTAAAGTGCTCCCTGGCCACCAGGGTCTGTACCCAATTCACTCAACACAGACATCATGTGGCTTATTTGTGGGCATCTGAATATTTTATTGGAACCATCTCTGTCATCAGCCAGGCAGAGTGTCCCTTAAGCAAGATTCTGAACTTTACCAGAAGAGGTAGGGGTAGGGAGAAGGGGGTGCACAGGTCTCAGTGCAGGGCATCCTATCTGCCCTGCCAGCTGCATTCTCTGCCCCTGACAATGTCATGGGGGAGGGAGTGGGAGCAGGAAGCACGGGTGGCAGGTGGATAATGGGCAGGGATTAGGCCTGAGTGACAGGCCTGCCAGTACCTGGGTGGATTCTTGATGAAGCTGCCCTGAGCAGCAGTGAGAGGGAAGGGTGGGGCCTGAGATGCAGTGGTAGCTGGGTATCCATCATCATGGAGTGGCCCAGCCTGGCTCAGTCCTAGGATACCCCTGGCCCTAGAGTGCTCTGAGACTCCTGTACCTTCTACTCGTTTCCACTGCTAAAACCTGCTGCTGGAAGCTGCTAGGCAGGGATCTGATTCCAAGACCCCTGGGGAAGTGGATGCCTTCCATCCAATCCTGCTGCCCCTTGTGTCTTTTGGAAGTCCCGTAGACAGGTGGGATGGCTGTCTACTGTGCAGATAAGGAAACTGTAGCCATCACTAGGACTGTGGCTGATGTCACCAGGGACAGTGACCTGAAGAGCCTCTTCCAGGAGGTACCAGGAGGTAGATGGAACGTACTTTCCTTTCTACTCTGCATGTTGGGATCTGTTGCTTTTCTAGGATTCAGGCCCCTTGGCCCCTTGATACCCTATAGAGACTGGAACACTAGCATTAAAGCCCTCTAAGGGAGGGGCTGTAAAGGCGCCAAGACCCTGGAGAGGAGCCTCCGGAAGTCAGCATAGTGTAAGGTGGGCATTGCTTCCAAGTTGTGGAGGGACCCTTGTAGTGTGTGATCAGCTGATGACCTTCAGTGCCAGCCCCCCAGCCCCCATAAGTCAGGGAGTTCCTTAGGCATTGGACTTGAACCTGTGACGGACAGAGAAGCTGCCAGCCCTGGAGAGAGACCCTGTCTCTGAGAACATCACCACATGTGTGCGTTGGAACCGAACAACACTCAGTAACAGCAAGGGTGTTTTGCCACCCTGCCCCAGTCCCAAGATATTTTAACCATCACCCAACTCAGACTGTGAAGTTGGGGTTCCATGCATCTCAGAACAGTGGTAGATTTGGCACAACACAAAATTATATGCTTACTTAAAGGATTGAGGGTTTTTGTTTTTGTTTTTGTTTTTTTTTGCAATGTATTACACAGTTCTTGAGTGTGAACTTGGAAGATGGATACTTTGCAAGTGAGTTGGGGATTTCAGCCACTAAGTGGTGGGCTAACATATTACAGTCAATGGCAGGAGCTGGCTGACATGGGTATCAACTGCCATAACTGAGGGAAGACCTTGGCATAGAGTTTTGGAGGTTAGAAGCTACAGGTTGAAGGTCAGGATGTCGGATAGGGATGCTCAGAGTTATGGTAGCAGAAAGGTGGAGAGAGAAAGATCATCCATTTTTCCAGATACTTAGAGGTACTCTGGAGTCAGGACAGCAGAGGGAGACGAGTCTACAGGGGTAGCAGAGGCAGGACCTCAGGGGCCCTGGGTCGCTCGGTCCTGAGAGCAATGGAGAGCCATAGTAGACTTGAATATTCCAGGCTATGTTTGGGCCTGGAGTCTGGGTACTTCCCTCAGGCAGCTAGAGCAGAGAATGAAGGAGAAGGGAAGAATTGGGGGCCAGAGGGAGAAGTCAGGGAAAATGGGGAGCTTACATAGAGAGTACATTCTCCAGAGGGAGAGAATCTGTGGCAAACTGAAGGCAGTGACAGGGCTAGGGATTGAAGGAGGGGAGGCCGTGATAGAAACCTGTCAGAGGGAGGGAGTGTCAGACCTAGGTCTGCCCCCTGCCCAGGAGTAAACGGAGCTTTATCAATGGAAAGGACCGGGAAAGAGGGAGCCCAGTCCCAGTAGGAGGACTCTCAGTTGACCCAAGTGGTTTTTGGCCTGCAGAGATACTCACAATCCCCAGAAAGCTTCATGCAGACATTTTTTTAATATATATATATATATATATATATATATATACACACATATATATATTTCTTTTTCAGTTTTCACGTATATGAGTGTCCTGCCCGTTTATGTCTGTGCACCTTGTGGATGCCCAGTGTCCACAGAGGCCAAAAGAAAGCTCTGGATTCGCTGAGCCACGTCGTGCATGCCGGGACTCGGACCCGGATCCTCTAGAAACCATCCCCCCAGCTCCCTTTAGACCACTTTATACTTCAGGGAACATGAACTAAAGAGGGTGGGTGGCGTACCCAGGCTGCACAGCTAGCCAGTGGCCCAGAAGGACTTCATGGAGGCGAAGGGCACATTGCTCTTGTGTCCTTGCACGAGGGAAAGATCTCCAGGCTCATTCTCCATCTTGCCCCACCCCCACCTCAGGAAGAGGGAGCTGGAAGTGCTCTGACTGCCTGGAAGGCTCCAGACCACACGAGAAACCAATTTTTGCTTCCACTTATGTAAAATAAAATAAAATAAAATAACCCTAAAGTATTTGAAGTTCTGCCTGCCTTGGCTGCCTTCCCTTGGGAGTGGGGCTGGAACGGCCCTAGGATCTGATAGGGGAGGCTGGTCTGCGATGCCCACCCTCTCCAGGGGCCTGGGGAAGACTGGCAACTGGTGCTCCGTACTGTCGGCCTCCTCCCAGCCCAGTTCTGCCCCGGTGTCAACTCGGGTCTGTAACCTAGAAACTCGGGGCCTTCAAACACAAACTCTTCACTCTCAGGATTCTAGACAATAGAAACGCAGAAAAAAACGACCCAGAGGAATGCCCTTGTCCTTTGGAAGGTCATCTCTGTCCAGTTCCCCACTTCCTGCTTCCAGGGCATCCCCGGGTAGGAAGTCTTGGGTGGCCCTCTCCCAACTTCTGGTCAAGGCTCCTTTAGTGAGTATGCTGCTTGCTTTGGCTTCCTGGTTCTGCTCCCCAGGAGGGACCCTCTGAGTGGCCCCAGTGACCTTGGTGGATCTACCTTTTTTTTTTTTTTTTTTTTTTTGGTAAGGATAGGGGAACAGGAGGATGTGGCCCTGTCAGAGTCCAGCCACTAAAGAGGGGAAGATTCTGGCTTGTCCTAGGCCCTGACCACACAGGAAGTCCAACTCTGAGCGGGCAGCTGTGGCCACATGCTTCTTGAAATAATCTTCACACTTCTGCCTTCTGTCTCTGCTTTCTACCTGAGGCTTGTCTTTCCAGATCGCCCAACTGAGATGACCTGAACTGTGACACCCCTCCCCCCAGGTTCTTAGATTGAAGTTCTAAGCACTAGTACCTGACACTGTGACCTCTTTTGGAGGTAGGATCTTTATGGAGGGGCCAGAAGATGTTCTCTCTCTCTCTCTCTCTCTCTCTCTCTCTCTCTCTCTCTCTCTCTCTCTCCTCTACTTCTTCTCCATCTCTCCCCTCCCTCTCACTCCTCCACTCTTTCTTTCTTTCTTTCTTTCTTTCTTTCTTTCTTTCTTTCTTTCTTTCTTTCTTTCTTTCTTTCTTTCTTTCTTTCTTTTGAGATAGGGTTTCTCTGTGTGGCCCTGGCTTTTCTGAAACTCACTCTGGTTGTGAGCCTAGCCTTTAACGGCTGAGCCATCTCTCCAGCCCTGAAACTCACTCTGTAGACCAGGCTGGCCTCGAACTCTGAGACCCACCTGCCTCTGCCTCCCAAGTACTGGGATTAGAGGAGTGTGCCACCACTGCCTGGCATGAGCACAGCAACTCTTATAAAGGAAAACACCTACCTGGGGCTGGCTTACAGTTCAGCAGTTCAGTCCATTGTCACCATGGCAGGAAGCATGGTGACATGCAGGCAGACATGGTGCTGGAGAAGGAGCCTTAGGCTCTAATTCTGGATGACCAGGTAGCAGGAAGACACTGGGACTGGCTTGGGTCCCCCAGTGACCCACTTTCTGAGAAGGCCACAACTACCCCTCCTAACCTCTCTCAAGTAGTGCCACTCTGTAATGACCAAACATTCAAATCTATGAGTCTATGGGGGGCATTGTTATCCAAACCACCACAACCAGAGATTTACCTGCCTCTGCCTCTCAAGCACTGGGATTAAAGACCAGGGTCTGGGCATGGAGGGCAGAGGAATTGACTCTGGAAGGCTCCACCCTAGCCTCCCTTCCCCTCCTCAGTCATGCAGGGAAGCTGGGCTTTGTTTTATGGAAGCAGAACCCATCACATGCTGCTATGCTTGCTCTCACCATGAGGATGCCAGCCTTCTAAGACGGGTGTGATCCTGGACTTTAAGGGAAGGAGGTGCTGGTGGACTCCAGACTCTCCAGACTCTGCTCTGACCCAGGGATAGGAGTCCTTCCTCTAGTCTTTTCTCCTCCAGGATTCTGCCTTGTGCCAGTGCTTGGCCAGAGTTCCCTGAGGTAGGACCAAGGCTGCTGTGTCACAGATGCTTTGAAGGTAGAAGTGGGACCTCTGAGTGAGCCCCAGGCAGGCTTCCCGGAGGAGGTGGTGGGTGAGTTCTGGCAGGGAGTCAGAGAAGGAAAAAACTCCCTGAAGGAAGGAGCTCAGGAAGGGGCTCACTGGCTAGATCCATGGCTTCTGGGCAAGTCGTGTATCCCATTCACAGCCTCAAGTGCTAAGTTCCCCCACTATGGCCTCTTGGAATGTAAGTACCAGCTCCAAGTTGCCCACCTATCGTTCCTTTGCCCTCTATCTTCACTGGGCCTGGAGCCTGAATACCAAGGCACTGTGTTGAGCGTTGTCACCCTGTTATCTCCCTGGGCACTGGGTTCTCATATCCCTAACCCAGCAGGCAGTGCTCAAGAGTCCAGCCTGTTCTAACTCCCCTCTCCAGTGTCTCCCACCTGCAGAAGGGAGATGCACCCACCCCCCTCCTCGGCCTCCCCAAGGCTGCGGAAACAGCCCATTACACCCGGTGCCGATAATGGCCCCACAATTAAATTAAGAGAGTTCACGGGAAGCCCAGGCATGAAATCTGTTTCCGTAAAAGTCCAAATTTGGGACAGTGGTAGGGAATGGAGAGGGGAGGGTGGAGAGTCCACAATAATAATAATAATAATGTGCATATATATATATATATATATATATATATATATACACACGCACCTCCTGCATTTGTTTCCAATTCCCCATCCAGAACCACGGCTCCCTCCCAACTCGCCCAAGGACCTTGGGCTGAGGGCCAGACACTACATTGTAATTCTCTCTCATTAATGGGTAATTTCCCTTCACGTGAAGGGAGGTGGAAGGATGAAGGACCCCTTTGGAGGAGACAGGCTGCACAGGACCCTGGGCCTAGCATCTCTCTGATCAGATGGGCACAGATTACGTACCCACTGCCATTAGTAGCAACCATTGGCATCTCCTCAGGGCCTCACCAGACTGGTAACAGACCCCCCCCCCACACACACAGAAAGGGAAACTGAGGCCTGAGCCAGCTGAGACTTACTCTAAGACATCAGCTGATGGGTTTTCTGCAGTGGGTCCAGGACTCAGTAGACAGCAGATTATTAAATTACTGGTTATTCTAATGGTGTGGGAGGACAGGACAGGGCAAGGCTGGCTCAGCTGGCCTGGGTGGGACTCTCAACCCATCTCAAGGGGCTTGGGGACATCTGGCCTCCTTACACTAAGCCTCAGTTTCCCCATGGCACTTAGAAATGGTTCACAGAGAGGCTTGTCACCTAGCCTGGGAAAAACAGACTACCCGGGGCAGCTCTGCACTTCGGGAGATAGATTTTATGTGCTCCTTCAGCTCTTCCCAATCCTCTTTCAATGTTGACTGTAAGCAGTGGCCTGCAAAAAGCGTCCAGGGAATGATCATCATAGTCCCCTAATGGGTGTCAGTGTGAGGTAAAATGACCTGGTCCAACCCTGGGGAGACAGTCCCTCTCGCTGGAAACAGACCCGATCAAGGGAGGGATGCTCTGTATTGAGAGGTGTGGAAGGGATGAGAGACCCGGCTTGTCCCTGTGTAGTGTTCTGGCCCTGGGTCTTTCCCATGGCCTCAGAAGTGTCTTCCTGTATAGCAGATAGAACCTCCAACCCGGGCAGATGGGATTTTCAAGTGAAGTAGATACTGTTACCTTCTGTGCAGAATACCCTGCTGTTTCATGGTCTCTTAGACCCACATAGATCTCTGGTACCGATCCCCTGGCAGCATCAGGGAGCTGCTAGTCAAAGCAGAGGCCAGCTCAGCTCAGGTCTGCTGTTAGAATGGCTCAGGTATGAGGATGCGATCAAGAAGCAAGAGTTCCAGTGAGAGATCCTGGGCAGAATCTGAGCATCACTGAACAGGTGGGACCTCAGGTACTCAGAGGCCAGCCAAGATGCCCCCACAGAAGCAACTGAGAAAGCCTAGCCAGCAGCCCATCTAGAGCAGATTCCAAGCCCTGGTCCTGGGGGGATGTGGCGGCGGTGTGACTAAAGGGCACAATGTGAGGCTAATAGAAAGCAAACAGGCCTCCGTGCTGGGGAGAGCCTAGGCTGTGCAGTATTTTCTCAGGAGCTCTGTGTTGGCGGGAGCGCGCAGAGCGGGCTGGGCTGTCAATCATGGCCCGGTTGTTTGTCTAACCTCGCCAAGTGTGTTTTTTCTTTATTAGCAGAACACAGATAGGGAAGCAGATCTGTCCTCAGATGCAAGGCTGCAGGAATTTGTCCTAGCAGCAGAACGGGGGAGGAAGGTGGGGAGGGACCCATCCTCTCCAGCAAGATTGTTCAGAGCTCGCAGCCATGCAGGACTAGGGCAGAGTCTACCATGGACGCTTGAAGCCTCCCCCCCACCGCCCCCCTCCCGTCCCCCGGGGCAGCAATTATGACCATTTTGCACGTGTAGTGCTGAGGCTAGTGGGGGTCTGGCCCACCCAGAACCACACTGTTGGAGAGTCAGGGTCTGGAGGGTCTTAACCAAATTTCACCCCCCCTCCAATCCTGCTGCCTCTGAAATGATCTGAGCCTGTGCAGTCTCCTTGCTTACTGTAGCAGCCTCCTGAAGCAGGCCTGTGCCTTCAGATTCTCCCCTTCTGCAGCTGATTTGGGGGTCAGCAAGTATTTTAGGGAAAGGATCAGATGATGCACGTTGGATCTTGCAGGTCACTTTGTTTTAATTTCTGAATTGTGTGTGTGTGTGTGTGTGTGTGTGTGTGTGTGCGCGCGCACATATGTTTTTTCAGTGTTGGAGATGGAAGCCATTGGTAGGCAAGCATTCTCCCACTGAGTCACATGCTGCTTGTAGTGTGAAATATCTATAGGTACTACAGAAGGGGGAATGGCTGAGTGTCAATAAAATTTTATTTACAAAATAAAGGTCTGATCCCACTTGCCAGGCCTGTGCTATATTAAACAAGAACTCCTTAGGCCTCTGACTTGATCCAGGCAGCTCTAATGCTTTAGCAAAGGGTAGGTGTCTATGTATGTCTCAGAATCTACTGGCTAGAAGTCCAGATCATTAGCAGAGCTGAGGGCTGGTCTACCAGGGTTTAGACAGCCTGCCTTTCACTGTGTATCCAAGAGTAGAGGGGAAATAGAATTTTAGTTTTTCTCTCCTTTTTAATAAATGTGCGCGCACACACAAACACACACCCTTGCACTCGTGATGACATGCTTGTGGAGAACAGATGATAACTAATGGGATTCAGTGCTCTCCATCATGTGGGTCCCAGGGATCAAACTCAGGTCCTCAGGCTTGCTGGCAAGCACCCTTCACCCACTGAACCATCTTTCCAGCCTCAAAGAAATACTGAGATGCTCAATATTAATTGTCAATATGACAGGATATGAACTCACCTTGGAGACAAGATCCTGGGCCTTTCTAGGATCGAATTTCTACATTATGTTAACTGAAGAGAGAAGACCCATCCTGAGTGTGCGGTACTATGACGTGGGCTGGAGCTCAGAGTGGGCGGCACCATTACATAGGCTGGAGCCCTGAGTGTGCTGCATCATTATGTAGGCTGGAGCCCAGACTTAATAAAAAGGAAAAAGAAAGAGTGACCTAAACACTAACATCCACCTCTCTGTGCTTGCTGGATGAAGATGCAGTGCGACCAGCCAGCCACCTTCTACCCCGCCTCCATGATTGACAGCACCCTCAAACTGTGAACCAAAAGAAACCCTCCTTCCTCAAGTTGCTTGGTCAGGTATTTTGTCACAGTGGTGAGAAAACTAACATAGTAATGAGACCTTCCATGGCTTTCATGGCCTAATTATCCTGAAAGGTCTTACTTGGGGGTGAGTGGTCCGTATGCAGTCCCTAAGATCAAGTGGCTTAAAGCAGTCGGAAGCCATGCCTGCTAAGTTCATCTTGGCCTGCATCCACACAGCCATCCTCTGAACTTGTGAGTGAGCTGAGAAGATAGCAGTCTCTCTGATACCCAAGTCAGCTCAGACAAGACCAAACTACCAAGCTGATTATCGGTATGTGAGCAATGCAGAGTGCCGTCCTGATTCTGGGGTGGTCTGCTGCACAGCAGTGGCTCACTGCAGGCTCTGCATCACCTGCATCCCATGGCCAGAGCTGTTATCCCCAGACAGCCTTATTTTACTGGGTTTTGTTTTTTGTTTTTTTTGAAGAGAATAATGTAAGGGAAAACAAGTGTTCCATATAGACATAATCTTACTGAAATTGTTTTTGACCTGAGACTTGTTGAATCTCCAAAGTGGGGTTTGTGAATATAGAGTGTGAGCTGTAAATATGCTTATACAATGCCTCATTCATAATTATATATATATATATATATATATATACACATATATATATGTAGTTTATGTTGAACTCACATAATATAATTAACTCATTTCTAGTGTGTATTTCAACAATACATTCCTTACCCAGTTAATTTTCAAATTATGACATGTATGTGTAAAAGGCAAAATTTGCTGTTTTTAACTGTTTTTAGCTTCCAGATCTAGGATCTTTTGTCATATTTGCAGGGCCACATGGTCTTGACCACTGTCTAGTTCCAGAAAGTTCACCTACTCCAGCTGACACTCTATCAGACATTAGCTCCCCCTCCCCCTCCTCCTCCATCCAGCACCCAGAGGCTGCTCATTAAGCTTTTATATCTACAAATCTATCACTTCTAGATAGTCCACGAACGAACATCATGGGTTTCCCTTTGTGTCTGGCCCATCTCTCAGAGTGTGCCATTTTTGAAGTTCACCCATGTACCAGTATGGCTACCCATTCCCTTTGAAGGCTGAGCAATTTCCCGCTGTGCATACATATATTTTACGACCGCAGTGAGTATTAACATGTAAGTGCTACTCTGAGTCCTTTCCTAGTTCTTTGGGATTTCCTGGAATATAGTTAGTTCTATGGTCTAGTTTTTGAAGAGTTTCCAAGCTGTTTCCCACAGTGGCTGCACCAGCTTATGTGACCATATTAATGAACGAAGAAGGCTCGAACTTCTCCATATTCTTGCAGACCTTGCTATTTGTTTTACTTAATTTGCTTTTACAATGGCCATCCTAATGGGTATGAGGTGTCTCTCACTATGGATTTGATGGACGTTCCCCTAAGCATCTTCTCCTGTGCTTGCTGGCCTTTTGTGTAGAAATGCCTGTTTAGATCCTTTGCCCCTTTTTTGATTGTATTTGTTGTTGTTAAATTATTTGAGTTCTTCAATATTCCGTATACTGATTCCTGATCAGATATGCGATTTGCAATTATTTTGTCCCATTATGCAGGCAATCGCTCCCCTGCCCCCACCACACCCCCCACTCTGGGGCAGGTTCTCACTATGCAGTCCGGCATCAAATTCAAGATTCTCCTGCATGTCCATGCTTCTGTTACTTCTGCCATTGCGACCAAAATGCCCAACACAAACAACTTATGGGAAGAAGGATTTGCTTTGGGTCACAGTTTCAAAGAAAACAGTTCATAGCCATTTGGTCCCGTGTGCCTGGGTAGCCATGCTGTGAGACAGGAAAGCTGTTTCCATCGTAAGAAGCAGAGAGAAGGGGATGCTGAATGTGAAGGCTCAGTTTGTTTCTATCTTTTTCTCCCGTTACTCCATCCAGGCCCCAGATCCATGGGATTGTGCTGCGCACATCTAAGGCATGTCTCCCTCCCTCAGTTCATCCTCTCTGGGAACCTTCTCCAGATGTACCCAGAGCTGTGCCTCTCCATGTCTGCTATGAGGGCCTCCAAGCATGCGTGTGGAGGTGTGGGCCACCATGCCCTGCTGCTACTCACTTTCTTCAGTGTATAAAGTTCTCAATCTGAAGTTCAGACTAGCTCTTTATCAGATCACGCTTTGGTATGGTACCTACAAACCCGTGGCTAAATCTAAGGTCATAAATATTCACACTCATGTTTTGTTCTGAGGGTGTTAGGGTTTTATTTGTTACACTCAGCTCATCAATCCAGTTTGCGTTATTTTTTTGTTGGTTGGGTTTTGTTTGTTTGTTAACCCGGACCAACTTTTGTTTGTTTGTTTTTTGAGATAGCCCAGGCTGACCTCAAGCTCCTGGTCCTTCCACCCACGCCTCCCCAGTGTGGGACTGTAGACGTGGTGCCACCTGGCTGTCTTGAGGTTTTGTGTTTTGTTTTCGGTGCTGGGACTTAAATCTAGAGCCTTGGACATGTGAGGCATTGCTCTGCCATGCAAGGCTCCATCCACAGCCTTGCCCTTTGGAGACAGGATCTCTTACTCATACCTCAGTTCACTAATTAGCTAGTCCAGTGAGCTCTGTAGACCTGCTTGTCTCCTCTCCTCCCATCTGTCTGTCTGTCTGTCTGTCTGTCTGTTTCAGGTATGTGTCACCATGCTTGGCTTTCACGCAAGTGCTGGGACTCAAGCTAGGTCCTCATGCTTGCATAGCATGAACTTTACTGATCGAGTCATCGCTCCAGCCCCTTGGTTGTTTTTTAATATGTGTGTGTGTGTGTGTGTGTGTGTGTTTCTCTCCAAGACATGCCCAGCACAGGACAAGAGGGTCCCCAAAGCCACCACAAGGCCTCTGCTGTTTCTTTCCTTTTAATATATGTGCAAGTTCCTGTATGTGAGCATATGGGTACACACGGCAGCCAGAGGACAAACCTAGGGTGTCATCTTCAGAAATGCTGTCTCTCTCTACTTGTCAAGTAGGCTTGGCTGGCTGTCCAGCGTGCTCCAGGGATCCTTTCCTGCACTGGATTTACAGGTCTGTCACCACAGCCTTCAAGCTGTGAATTCTGGAGCTGGAACTCTGTCCCTCGAACTTGGAAGACGAGTGCTTTACTGACTGAGCCATCTCTCTAGCTCCTGCTGGTGCAGCTCTGGGCACCCCAGTGCCTGTCCCTGTCCTCATCACTCTCTGCCCCCTCTTTCCAGCCTCCTGTCCAGGACACACTAGCTTTGTTCCTGTCTTGAGAAGCCACAAGCAGTCTCATCTCTGCAAGCAGCCCTTCCCTTCTGCCATCCCACTGAACGCCAGCACTTACTTAGCTCTCTAGCCAGCAGGGTCCTGACTCGCTTCAGAGTCACACAGACGTAAGGACAGTCACAGATCTCAAGCAGAGCCAGTGTAGAAGTGACTCGGGAGAAGGCACAAAAAAAGCCAAGAAACCCCTGGCAGACGTGAAGCTGGTTACTCAGTTGCCACCAAACCTCCTATGGAACATACCATGTGCTCATGCAAAGTGAGGACTGATGTGTTCCTGACTGACTGTCACAGGCAAGGACCAGCACAGCCTGCTGTATTCTGGGAGATTCTCCATCCTTTGCATCGACAGCTCCCGTCATGTTCTGCCAAGGACCCTCAAATGAGACGACCTAGCTTGAGTCCCAGCACCTGCTTGGAAGCCAAGCATAGTGACACATACCTGAGACAGACAGACAGACAGATGGAAGGAGAGGAAACAAGCAGGTCTGCAGAGCTCACCTGAGAATGTGGTGACAGTTGGCACTGGAAGGTAGAGCTAGTAGGATTTGTTGGGTCTGCTCTATTTTAGAACAAGTGCTTTTCTGTATTTGGTCAATAAAGGCCACTGAGACATGTCTGAATTGGGTGACTTAGGCACCTCGTACGTGGCTGAGTGTTGGCCACAAGTGATTCATTAGACGGTCTCATCTCAGAATACCTGGCTGGAAGGATGGAGCTCTGGGGTTCTAGTATCCCAGTGCACTGGGGGACAGGGTCTGAGGGTAGCATCTTGGGGGAGCAGATTCTAAGGGGAGCAGTAAGTAAAAGCACCCAAGGAAGCCAGGGATGTTGGCATAGATCTAAGCTCTCAGCACGTGGGAAGCTGAGGCAGGGGGATTACAAGTTTGAGATCATACTGGGCTACTTAGTAAAATTCCATCTCTAAAAGCCTAAAGTCTGCAGCAACAGCGTGCTGAGGCAGGTGTGGAACCTTTCGCAGTGGCCAGCCTAGAAAGCAGAGCAAGGGAGACCATCTGTGAGGCTTCGGATGGAGCTCTCCCCCAGCCGCCTGCTGCAGCTCCACCTCTGCCTCTGCGTTTGTGTTCACCCCTGGGAAAGAAGTGGGTAGGAGAGCTGGCTTCTAAAGCTGTCGGAGCAGAGGGTGAGAGACACCAGGGCTCAGTAATGGGGTAGCTCAGTGAGTAACCACTCTCCAGATTCATCCCTCAGCCAATGAACCCAGGGCTGTGTGCTAAGGACCAGTCAGTGGGCCTGAGACAGGATGAGAGCCCAAAAGTGTGTGCATGTTGGAGGTGCTGTGTATACACGGTAGATGTGCATGTTGTATGCAGTATATATATGTTATGGAGTATTTGTATATGCAGTGGTTTGCATATGCTTGGCCCAGGGAGTGGCACTATTAGGAGGTGTGGCCTTGTTGGAGGAAGTGTGTCACTGTGGGGGTGGACTTTGAGTCCTTCCCTCTAGATGCTTCTCCTAGCAGCCTTCAGATCAAGATGTAGATCTCTCAGCTCCTCCAACCACATGCCTGCGTGTACATTGCCACCCTTCCTGCCATGATGATAAAGGACTGAATCTCAGAACCAGTAAGCCAGCCCCAATTAAATGTTGTCCTTTCTAAGAGTTGCCTTGGTCATGGTGTCTGTTCACAGCAATGAAAACCTTCATTAAGACAGTGTATGAGTGTTATATGTGCTTATATGATATATATGGTGTGTTATATGTGTGTGTGTACATATGTGTTTGAGTGAGGTGTGTGTGTGTATGTAAGCTATGAGATTTTTGTTATCCTCCTATCTCTTAAGATTAACCCTCTCAGCCTTACTTAGTTGTGACATGGCCATGAGTCTTGGACCTTGTCACCTTGAACTATGTCTTCCTTCTGACCTTGTCTTCCTGGGCAGGGAGCACACACAGTGGGGAGCATCATGGTGTCTGAGGCCCAGATGCCCCTTTATCCAGACGTAGGTGATAATGGACAGTGGGGATGTGGGAGTGGGCATAAGAAATCTGGACAAGGGCCCTGCTGCCAGCCCTGTGGCTGACACAGTACCCCTTGCCCAGGCCACTCCAGCGGACAGGGCTCCCACAATCAGCTCTGGCTACTTCCAGGGCTATAATAGAGGAGGAACTATTGTGCAAAGGCGGTTTTGTCCCCATGGCTCTCTAGGAGTCCCTGCTGACCACACAGGGGACACAAGCAGCCTTAGATAGAGTTAGCAGTGCCCAGTTCTCATTCCTGTGAATTCTTTCTTTGAACAATGTTGCTCATGAGTGGAAGTTCCAAGAGTTCTAGGTGTCTGATGTTCTCCTTGTAGCTACTCTACAAGCATGTGCTGGGCCCTTGCATAGCAGAACCTTCTGGAAGCCTCAGGAAATGGGTGCCATTGTGTCACCTTCATGCCCCATGGTGACAGTGGTTCACAGGTTTGGGGCAGGGTTTTCATCTGCATACTTGCCTTATCTATTGTCCTTACCTGGAGCATTGTACACACATAGACATGAGCATAACCTGCTCCCACACACATACACACAAATGCAAGACATACATACTCACATACACACATGCATATCAACACACAGCACATGTATGCCACACAATACATACTTCCCATGATATACACAGGCAGTCAGTTTTCACACACATATACATATTGCATATCACATGACCATATACATAATATATGCATATATATAATGTATACATATCACACATGTTTATATGCCTTCATTAATGTACAGATAAATATACATATACATACACACATATGTATATGTGTGTATATACATATACATATATATACATATATATATGCCCTCCACATAACAGACACAGAAACACAGCATACACATAATACACATCTGTATACTCACGATACCTACTTACATACAAGTAGGAAATGGCCTTTGACATATGTATATGTGTACATATACATATTCATAGATGTACAACCTAGATGCATACATAACAGACACACAGATGCAGTTACACAGGCTGTACATTCATACATGTGCACACAGTATACACACATACAATGCACATGCCTACACACTACATACATATGTATGGCACAAGCACATATGAACACAATTTATTTCTGTCACCTTTATCTGCACTATGCATCATCGTGTGGCTCACCTATGTGGAACTGCCACCTTCATCTTTCAGATTCTCCTGGACTGCCTAGGGCAAGTTAATCGCCATCCTACAGAATGAAACCAAGGATCTTTGGGAGAAAGATGGCCCCTGCTCAGAGGAGTCAATGTCTAGAAGATAATCAATGGATCCAGATTCACAAGGGTACACATGGGCAGGCAGAGATTGGCAGTGGATAGATTTGTTGCAAACATCCATCTCTGACTTGCCCGAGTGTTTGGAGTATGCACCTCAACCCCACCCCAACATGTAGAGGGGAGATAGATGCAGGATTGGAGGGAGGAGTTTGGAGACCAGAGGTTGGTGGAGATGCACTGAGGCCATGGCCTCCATAGGAGGGGAGCAGCTGTAGGCAGTCCTTGCTGGTATGGGGGTGGGGATTCAGGAACTGGTAAGCTGTGTAAAGGGGGCCCCTTTCTGGGCCTGGTTCCCCAGGCAATCACTTTCAGCTTTGTCTTGGTCTCACCAAAGTGACTGCTGACGGGAAATGGCCTTTTACAATAAATTGCTTCAATTTTCAATTTTCTCAATATTAGAACAGCACCAGGCCACACGGGCTCAGTGAAGGGTGGATCCCAGGTGTGGCCAGTGTACAGGACAGAGTCTGCAGGAGAGACCTGCTCTCTGAATTCCAGCGAGATAGAAAAGATTCGGAGGTCTGTAGCCTTGACCTAGCCATTAGCCTGTGGGTATTCGTCCCTGAGTGTGGCTAGCCTTACCACAGAGGCTGGCTTCTGAGGCTGACTTCTGTATGTCACCCCTGCTCATAACCTAACAACCCACCACTCAACCCCTCCATGTGTGAAGGTCCCAGAAGGGTCTGAGGAATGACAGGGTTACCTGGGAATCAGGGGCTCTCACCCCACCCACAGTATCCCAGAGATAGGGCTGGGCAGGCAACGCCCAGGTCGGGAGCCCACTCAGGTGCAGAGAAAGAGTGGGAGATGACTAGAAACATTAGGGTCATGGGATAGGACACCCCAGAAAGGTGACATTGGACAGTTCTGCAAAGAGAGAGGCCAGGGAGAGTCTCGGGTAAGACCTGGAGTGAAACTCAGGCTCTGGGTCCTGAAGGGTAGGTTGCTTTTATTACCTAGGGTTGGCTGAGGGCTTGCTGGACAAAGAGACAGAAAGCTATCTTGGATAAGGGCAAGAAGGGGGAAGGATTGGATCTTTCTGCGGCCTGGGAGTAGGGTGGACATTGGCAGCCCGACCTGCTGGTTCTCCGGAAGCAAGCTTTGAAGGTAGCTGGGCCTTCCCCGAGCTATCCCTTCTATGCCCTGTGTGAGCTGGGCCTTCTGCGATCCACCCCGTCTATGCCCTGTGTGGCTCATCTAGAGTATACAGAAGATTCTCCCGAATCCCTGCCTCAGCCTCCATCTCCCACAGCATCTCCCTCTGCCTCTCCCTGTCTCCCACTGGCTCGGCAGCTCATACCGTTCACTCCATGGTGTGTCTGAGTATCACTCATACCCAAGGAGCTACTGACAGGACTCAGCCAGTCACTTTCCTGAGTCTCTCTGGAACCAGGCCTGTCTGGGCCCAGGAGGGCAGGCATGTCCCTGGCCCTGCATACTGAACCTTGCTTCCTCAGTTTCCCCAGTCACCAGATATCTTTAGGAAGTGAGACCCCTACCTGCCAGGGAGGGTACTGCATAGCATCCGTCAACATTCCTGGTCATCCAGCTTCAAACCTCGCGGCCACACCCACAAGTCACGGGACAGTTGGCCTGGCTTTGAAAGTTATTCCCACGAGGCTCACAGGCAACCTTGTGGACAGGACAAGGACCTTCTTTGCAGTCCCTGGGGTGATGCTTGACCCAGGACTCTTGGACTAGCCACTTGTCAGTCCCTTCCATCTACAGCCACTAACAAATCTGCCCCCACAGCAAGTGTCTGTACCAGGTCTTGCTTCTAGCACCAGCACCAGGCCCTGGGGAGTCTGCCCACACAGGCCAACAACTCTTCCCAGCTACCTGATCCTGCTCTCGCATGGGCTCTCTGCTGAGCCTGGAATCCATACCCTTACCTCACATTCTCATGTGGCCAGTTCCCATTGCTCTTCTCCAACATTGCTCCTAAGACACTGCTGCCATGCAGCCCTCCATGATTTCTCCCACCCCTCCTGAACCTGGTACTTCCTCTCTTCCCCGTATCTGCCTTTGCTCATTCTCCAGTGTTTTACTCCAGGCTGGGCAGAGTAAATACCAACTAGTTTGAGGCAGAAGGAAAGAGTCGGGATTGGGTACCTACTTGGCCTGTGTCTGAGGAGAACTGGAGGCTGGTGTGCAGGGAGGCAGAGAGCCAGTCAGAATGGACCAGGAGAGCAACCTCAGAGACAGAAACCGAGACAAGGTAACAAAGGAGAAGAAAAACAGGTCCAGAGAGTAAAAGCGAGAAGGAGAGTGAGAGAGAGAGAGAGAAACAAAGGAGCCAGTGCAAGGAGGGGTGGGGAGAAAAGAGAGAGCAGGCCCGGGAGGGGGAGGGGCAGCGTGGTCCTGGTTGGGGGGACCCTGACCCCAGCACGGGGGCCCAGCCGGCTCACCGCCCCACTGAGCTCAGGTTTCAGGGCTTGGAGAGCCCAGATTCGGTAACAAATGCATGTGTAACGTATTATGAAGAAAGCCTTAAAAAGCCCTCTTTATCGCTGTTTACGTTATGTGATTGAGGGGAGAATTTGCCAAGACCAAAGGTTACTGCTGGTGTTTCTGTGACGAATATTACCTCAAACTAAGGCAATTAGCTTCAAGGAAGCGTGCGCTGCCTCGGGAGGGTTCTCCAGGGCGAAAGGCCTGATGGATTCGAGGGTACCAAGGTCTTCACTGGGAGCGCGGCCTTCTGGGTCGCACACCGGCCTTCTGTGTGTGTGTGAGGTCTAACACCCAGCCTGGCGGGCCTCAGTTTCCCTTTCTGTGGGCTGGGGAGGGGGTAGGCTGATGCAGACATTCCAGGGCTCCCAAGGGTGGTCACATGCTCCGTTGGCTTGGCTTCCTGGGGCTGTTTTCGCTCACGACTTAGCTCATCATGGGTTTTTTTTTCCCCTCCCCCTTGAGACGATTATGGAAATTGCCTGAGCAGTAATTAGTGAGTGGTAATTAGTAACTGTTCCTTTTCTAAGAAGGACGGAGGTGAGAAACCCACCCAAGGGCCCCTCTCCTTAGTTTCCCAAGCTTGGAAGGAACACCCTGTGCATCTGACTTGACTTAGTGTGCCTCAGTTTCCCCATCTGAATACAAAGTGATGACAGTACTTTCATCATGAGGTGGGCGACCACCCTTCCTCCAACCCCCAATCCCCAACCCCCAGCCCCCAGCTCAGCCAACCAGGCAGGTTCCCAGAGTTTGAGAGCCTGAGGCAGAGATAGGGAGCAGAAAGAGTTGGGAACCTGCTGTATAGCTGCTTCTCTCTTGTTCCAGGCACCACAAAAGCCAGAGTCGCAAAGGTGCCACTGCTGTGCCCCATTATAGCATACAGGCTGAAGGTCCTGGAAAGGCTGGAGAGACAAGTCCCCAGGGGAACCAGGACCCCAACAGACAGCAGATTCATCTCCTGTATCATTTGCAGGAGTCTTTGGTCCTGTAGGACCCCGAGACTAAACTCAAGTCATCAGGCTTGGTGGCAACCTTTGCCTGCTGAGCCATCTCGCAGACCCTCCACCTTAAGATGCTTTAAGACAGGGTCTGTCTCTTGCTGAGCCTGAAGCTTGCTGTCTCAGCTGCACTGCGTGTTCAGCAAGCCCTCTGGATCCTCCAGTCTTGGCCAGCTTTGGAGTTACAGACTCACACTGCCTTAGCCGCCATCTCCGTGGATGTTTAAGGTCGCTATGAACTCAGGTTATCACGCCGATGCAGCAAGAAGTTTATCAGCCGAGTCCTCTAGCCTCTAGTGGCATTCAGTGTGGCCTTTTGGGTGCCTCATGGAAAGCAGAGATGGCCCAGGGTATGCAGTCTCTTCAGGCTGTTTCTCAGAGTGTATGCTCTGCAAGGCCAGGCCTGGCCCCTTATGTCTGCTTGAGTGCCCATTGCCAGGAGGAGACCCAGAATGTCTGCATTACTCTGGTCTTCCTATCTCAGGGTCAGTGTATCTTCAGCCCTTCCTGTAATTCTAGGACTCCCCGAGAGCCCAGCAAGTAATCTTCCTGCCCGCGGTGCTCCTAGGTATTCTTCAGTGGGTGCTCCTCTTTGCGCCAAGCACACGTTTTCCCTCAGCTTGGGAACTGGGTGCGAAAATATTTTTCCAAAGGTCAGTTTTCCAATTATGCTTAGACTTTGAAAGTTTATTTATCTGTTTATTCGTTTATCTTTGCCACCCTTCACTGAGGCCAGAACTCACTGATCTCATAAAGATACCATTTAGCTGAGGTAGGTGGGAGTCTGCACCGTGCCATGTCTCAGTGTCAACAGCTGCCCAGAACAGTAACTACTGACTTCCCATCATTCGTGTGGTGGGGAACATTTCTCTCCCCTTAAAATTATGGCCTGTAGGAACCAGACAGCAACCCCATTGCCCAGCAGGAAATTACAGAGATTTTCTTATGGACTTAACATTAAGCCCAAGTTTATAAAGTCTTGCTTGGTTTTAATGGCGCACGTGGTGAATGGTGTAGGTTGCTGTGAATGAGCGGAGTTGAAGACCATCACTTCAGTGTTGAGAGCTGCGGCTGAGTCCCTAAGTCGAGCGATGATAATCCTGAGGATTCAAGGCTGACTGTAGAGGTGGAGGCTTGTGCGGGAGGGCTTGGAATCTCCGGATCCTGGAGAAAAAAGGGAAGAGGGCAAGGTAGAATATAGACCTCCACTCAGGGACTCGGGAATACATCACAGGGGTGGATAAAGCCAGTGCTCTAAATGACTGTAAGATGACCGTCCCAAAGCACAGCCTTTAATTGACAGGGAGGGTGGATCCCAGGACCGAAATGGAGACCAGTTGGGGCAGCTGGTGTTGGATGCAGGTGAGGCATACAAAGGGCTGGATACTTTAAGAACAGGGCTACAGGTTCAGGGAGAGATCTTGTCTCAAAGAAGAGAACTGGACATGGTGGTGAATGCCTTTAAACCCAGCACTCAGGAGGCAGAGGCGGGTGGATATTTATAAGTTCCAGGCTAACCTCATCTACATATTGAGATCCTGGCCAGGTAGAGTTATGTGGTAAGAATATATATATATATATATATATATATATATATATATATATATACATATGTGTGTGTATGTGTGTGTGTGTGATAGATGCATAGATAGATATATAAATACATGGAGATAGAGATATTTGGTGAGTGGGAGAGGAAGGTAGAAGAGGAGACATGGGGAGGGTAGCTAACACTAAAGACCTTTTGAAAAAGTTGTATAAAAGCCACTGGTATAGAAATTTCCTAAAATACATATATCTACATATACATATACAAAAAGCTTAACATTATTACCCTACAATAGGATGACAGTGCCCACAATAGACATAACAGGTTAGCAAATTAAAAGCTCAGTTCTAGGAATGGGTTATTGATTTTTGTAGTTGTTGCTTAGTGGGGTTCCATAGATCCCTGAACATGATAGGCTATTTCCTTGGTGACCCTCCAGAACTTGGACACTATTGCTGAAGACGTGACACACCCGAGTTACAGAACACAGAGATATCAAGCTGTCCCTGGCCTGGAAACTTCATCTCTTCTGCTCGGCTTTCATACTGCACTGTTCATTCACTCTACCAGAGAGGGGAAAATAATTACCAATCATACCCAGCTGTGAATTCTGCAAGCCACAATAATAACTGGTCTGGTAAAATATGCCCTCGGCATATGTGCAATGGTGGTACAGGTGTCATGGACATAACCAACCAATTTCTGATTGACTGTACGGTCTGCTCCACAAGAGGAAAGCCTTCTCTTGCCTTACTATTATCAGACCAAGACTTGTAATTAGACAGGTCATAGGCCCTAGGGGACGACCTATTGCTATTATTCTGCTAAATAGAAGTAGCATTAAAATGACCGCTAAGGACTTATCACTATACCCATAGATTAGTGTACCACTCAACTCTCAGCAAAGAAGCTTCCTTCTGTAGTCGATGGTGGCTCACACCGAGATCCACAACATGCAGAGACTGTGGAGTGATCAGCTCTACGTGGGACCTCTCTATCATAGCCCCTGCTAGCAAGGGACAGAGACCATAATGGAAGCAGGGACAGAATGGTTATAAGAGCCAGTGGTGGTAGATGACTCTGATGTGAACCGTGTTTTCTGGCCCCAACGGAGCAAATGCACACAACTCCTTACAATGTGTGCGGTAGCTTACATGAGATCTGCATAAGCTCAAGCCGACAAAAGTGCCACCCATAGCTAAGAAGTTTTGCTCAGTGATAGTGGCAGGGAGAGGGAGAGTCAGTTCTACTTACAAGTGTAACCCCTGGTAGGTCAGCCATAGTCTAGGGGATATCCCACACCCAAGACTGTCTGAGCTGCACAAATTGGACTCAAGGGACTGTGACGTAGACGTCCCACTTAGGCAAGCATTCCACAGTCTCTCGACCTCTGCACTTTGACCAGTCATGGGTCTCTGTGTCAATCACTATCTACTGATAGAAGAAGTCTCTCTAACGAGGGTTCAGAATGTCACTAGTCTATGTGTGAAGTGATGTCATTAGAAGTCAGTTTAATACTGTGTCCATAAAACTCTAAGGATTAAAAATGAGAGAGGGACTGGTGAGATGGTTCAGTGGGTAAGAGCACCCGACTGCTCTTCCGAAGGTCCAGAGTTCAAATCCCAGCAACCACATGGTGGTTCACAACCATCCGTAATGAGATCTGACTCCCTCTTCTGGAGTGTCTGAAGACAGCTACAGTGTACTTACATATAATAAATAAATAAATAAAAATGAGAGAGAGAGAGAATACAAAATTGGGTAGGTATGGAGGTGGAGAGAAGAATCTGGGAGGAGTTGGAAGAAGGGAGTGTTGGGCCCTATCCTGGGCCTGGAGAAACAGCTTGAACCAGGCTTAAGTTTTGTGACCTGTCCTGGTCATTTCCACTGTGGAGTGACACAGCACAACCTACATGACCTGGTTGAACTCTTGTCTGCCCAGCAACTGCTGACCCAGAATAATCTGATAGGCCCCACCAGATCATCCCATACCCCTCGTCATCTGCTCCATAAAATCGAAAGACTGATACATTAAAGCGAGTTCCTGCTCCAGCAAGACTCCGAGCCCAGTGTGGCTCTTCTCCAGTCACCAATGCTCACCATTCCACTCAGCCCCATAGAGACCCGGTGGGTCCAGGCTTCTCTCCTTGCAGCTACCTGCCAGCAAAGAGCCGACAAGGGGGAACAAGTATAATAAAAATAAACTGTATAAAATT
This sequence comes from Mus caroli, assembly GCF_978045245.1. Taxonomy (NCBI): domain Eukaryota; kingdom Metazoa; phylum Chordata; class Mammalia; order Rodentia; family Muridae; genus Mus; species Mus caroli. The sequence goes on along the minus strand of NW_028227270.1, from coordinate 72,378,668 downwards.
GTCAAAGAATTAATAAAAAAAATTTAAGAAAACAAGGTAGAGAGTAGTTGAGGACACCTCTGGTCTCCACACACACACGCATGTAAATATGCACACCTACTTGCATGCACACATGTGCACATCCACAAGAACAGGAGCATTATACGTACACACATGCACATACTCACAGGTCCCTCATGCATGAACAAAGGTGTGCCCTCCCCACCACTTCAGCATGACTGACAGCACCTATGCTTCCTGTTGCTCCTCATTATCCCCAGAACCCTAGGTATCTCTGTCACTGGGTTCTGAGCATCATCCATGCAGATAAGGCTTCTACCCTGGAGAACGGGGAACACTGTGGGAAGCCCCTGTGCCTCATTGACTTATTTGGCTTGCAGGATCAGTTACCAAATGAAGTGAACTTTGTTATAGGAAGAGTGGTACCCAGTTGAGTGAATGAGGTAAAACCATGATCACTCACCCAGCCCAAGGCCTTTCCAAGATATCTGGGCATCATCACGAGGAGGTCAGATGACTATGGATCACGAAGGGCTAAATGGGGGACACGCCCCATTACGCTATTATATTCAACATTACTCTACTGACAGGATAGCTGGTACCAGTGATGGATTATTTATGTGCTGAATTGGACTTTGCCAACTATTTTTTTTTTTAATTCTCTGAGATGCTGTATCCTAAGATCAATTTGCACTTAGTGGGAAAGGTGACAGGTGGCCTTCGGAGTACAAATTGCTGGCCAAGGAAGTTCCTGCCCTATTCCCACTTCCACATACAACACAGGCGATTGAAACCACTGTTGGCTGCATAGCCCAACTAGACAGTATGCCTTTATGGCTGATGAGATCACATATTCTAGTTGCGGGACATGGAGAAATCAGGCTGGGACCAAGCTCTTTGTACTGGTGGTGTTTGAAGTATCATAAGGTGCTTTACGGGTTGCTAGGAGAAAACTGTCACCCATAACCCTTCTCAGTCCAAGAGTCTGCATGTCACACTAAGTATACACGTCCCAGAAGTCATTTGCCTGTTGGTGTAGTAGTGGCTTAGCTGTTAAGGTTGAAACCTATTACTTTCTGTTTGGTTTTAAGCTGCTCAGGGGAATATCATAGTGATGTCGCTGCCACCCCACCCCAGAAGAAACCAAAACTATAAAACATATGTCTTCTTCTAGACAAGACAAAAAGACCTTGATTTTGACTTGGGCACTGTTTAATCAGCTCCAGTGCTTAAAGTACCAGCAACACCCTAACAAACGGATAAGTTTAACTACAAAATTAGAAGCTTCTACTTTGCAGCAAGCCGTATTAATAAAGTGTAAGTACGAAACCACTAACAGGAGAAAAGTATTTATAGGACATCTCTCAAAACTCAGGGGTGGAGGAATCCACTTTAAGAATGGGCATGGGCTGGAAAGATAGCTCGGCAGGCAAAAGTGCTTGCTTGTCCCCTAGCCTGACTGAGTTCAGTCCCTGAGATACACGTGGTGGGAGATAAGAACCAATTCCTTCAAGTTGGCCTGTTTTTCACATGCACACTATAGCATGTGTGCACCCAAAATGAAAAAAAAAAACAAACTATGAACATATGTATAATTTAAACATAATATGAACACATGTATAATTTATGGGCTAGGTTTTGAACAAGCCCTTCACCAATGAATACTGATAGACGGGAACAGGCACATGAAGAGACAACCAACTATCACTGAGTCACCAGGGCACACAAATGAAAAGCACAATACTATATCCTTATTGGCCCTGCTAAAATGGAAGCATATGAAAAACTTGTGGGGGTGTGGAAAAGCCAGTCCTGGAGGGAATGTAGCCAGTTGGTACAGAGACCTCAGAAGACAATTCAACCCTTTGATAAGACGTACGGAGGTATGTCAACATGAGGATCTTTGCAGACCTACTCTCCCAGGAGGGAAAGAAAAAAAAAAAAAAAAGCAAAGCTGGAAGCTGCTATTAAAATCTCGACAATGAGAAGTCTCTGGAAATTGTCCTCAGGGTATACATTAGATGAGAGATCTATTCAAGGAAGCATAATACAAGTCCGATGTAGTGAGAATGACAAGAGCCAGTAGCTTTGAGCAGGGTCTCCCCCGCCCCTGGAGCTGGCAGAAGCTTTAGGAGATGGGCTTAGTGGGGAGTCATTAGGTCTTTAAGAGGGATTAGTGATTTCTTAACAGGACATTCTTATTCTTGTGGGAAGTCTAAATGCCGTTTTGATAAGTGCCTAGTGCTGCCGCTGCCTTCCTCCTGTCTCTTGCATCCTGTCTTTCCTTGTGACCTCTGCCTCCCTTTCTTACAAACTCTGCCATTTCACAATGCCATGGGTCCCAGCCCCAGAACTGAGAAAATGCCCCTGACCTTCTAGATCTATGAGCCAAAACAACAATAACAACAACAACAACAACAACAACAACAACAACAACAACATAACCAACAAACCACCCTACTTTGCAAAATACCTAGCCTAGGACAGCAACATAAAATGGACCAAGATGATGGTCCAAATAGGGATTGTCTCTCTTTTTTCCATTCTGGGTCAGTGGGGGCAAACTGTGCCTTACTGGTGAGAACAGGTTACCAGCAGGTTGGGCATGTTCTAATAAGTCCAGGGGAGAGAGTCCAGTAGCTCCTGTATTCTGCCAACTCCATAGGACAGAGGCTCTGCTCCAGGACACTGTACCAAGAAAGAATACTGGGACCACAATCAGACTGAGGAAGACTTTCTGCACCCCAAAATGTAAAGACAGGAACACTAGAGCCTCGACTCTATGCATTGCATAGAGACTTTTTCGAAGGGGAAAAAAAAAACCCTAAGAAGAGAACACCAGGGCTGGGGAGAGGGCTCAGTGCACAAAGCACTCTCTTTGCAAGATTGAGGCCTAGAACGTGGATGTGCAGGGCCCATGTAAGAGTGGAGAGGGTATGGCAGTCCACCTGTAAGCACAGAATGTGGGGAGCAGAAATAAGGGATTCCTGAAGCAAGAGGGCTAGCCAGACTAGCTGCACAGTGACTCCAGGATCAGCAGGAGACCGTGTCTCAATATTTACAATAGAGAGTATTTGAGGAAAAGCCGAGGTCAGCCTCTACCTGGACCATACCCACTGACCCCACACACATACAAATGCATAGACACATACACTGAGAGGAGGGGGCAGGCAGGCACTCTACAGAAAAACAGCTATCTTTTGAGAGACTACGGAGAAGGTTAAATCCACACGTGCTTTGAAAGGCAGTTTCCTTTTAATTAAGAAAAAGAAGCCAACGCATAGGCCCTCCAATTTGCCTGAAAGAACCAAGAAAAGGGATAGCATAGAAGAACTCCTCCTCCCCCTCTCCCTCCCCTGGGCACAGAGTGAAACTCACAAACTGGCCTCAAAAATTTATCCCTTTCCCAATTTAATGGGATAAGACTGCTCAGAAATTTCAGTTCCAGGGCATTGTCAGAAACAATAAAACAATCAGTTGATAATGAACGGAGCCTGCAGGATGGGGAGTGGTAGTTGAATAGAAAGGATGGCTTAGTAGAGAGATTTAAAAAAAAAAAAAAACAGTCTAGAGAGCCCTGGATGCACAAGTGTCACTGTGTGTACCCAGGGTGATACCCTGATGGGACAGAAGTTACACACTGTCTGTAACTCCAGTTCCAGGGGATCCCATGAGCTCTTCTGGTCTCCTTGGGCACTCCACAAACATGGTACAGAGACTCATGCAGGTGAAACACACACACACAAAATTAAAATCTTTTAAAATTTAATATTATCCAAGGATATTTTTATAAAACCATAATAAATCACATGAATTTTTTCTCTTAATATGTTTAAAGAGAAAACATAGGAAACAACATATATGTGCGGAATTTTTACTGGCCCCAAGAGTGTAATACATTAGATTATACTAGCACAGAAAGGGCATGGGTGGGAACTGAGGAAATGGGCACTGTGTGGGAGCTCCAGCACACGTCACAGTGACTAGAGTCAGGAATTAGAAGAGGAATAGTGTGTGCGCATGCGTAAACCAGAGGTTGATGCTGGTCTCGCTGAACCTGCAGCTTACCAGCTAGACTAGGCTGCCTGGACAGACTTACAGTCAACTGCTTTATGACAAGATTAATGAGATAATGCAATAGAGGAAAAAATGTTTTTCTTCACAGTTGATGCTGGGCTATACATGTGCAAATGGATGAGGATGTGCTTGATCTCACACACACACACACACACACACACACACACACGCACACACAAAGTTTATTAAAAATTGATTTGGGATAGAGAGATGGCTCAGCAGCTAAGAGCACCTGTTGCTTTTCCAGAGGTGAGGGTTAGATGTGCTGGCAGATGCCTCTAATCTTAGCACTTGGGAGGTGGAGGCAGGAGGATTAAGAGTTCAAGGCCAGCTTTGAATACGAAATGAGTTTGATGCCAACCTGGGCTCTATGAGATCTTGTCTCAAGCAACAACGAGAAAGAACTGAAGAGAGAAATCCAAGCCAGAGCTGACAAAGGTACCTGCAGGTCAGAGTTGATAAGGATTTAATATCCAGCGTTTTCTACATATAATTCCCACATCTCAATTAAGGAAAAAAAAAAAAAGACTCAGTTTAGTAATAGGGAAACGACCTGAACAGACACTTCCCCTAGGAGAATACGGGAATGGTTGATAAGACATGAAAATGTGTGTTCTTCTAAGAAGACTGAGTCAGAGCGGGTGTGAGTACTTCAGGCTCACTAGATGGCTCTAATGAGCAGTGCTGGGCATAGGGAAGCTGGAGTCCTGGTGGCAGGAAGTGCCTGCCTCAGCATTGCAGAAAATGGTTTGATAATTCCTTCAAGAACTAAAATCCAGGCATATCCAACCTGTGACCCAAGGACTGCAGACCTCCCAGGGTAGCTCTAAAGGTGGCTCAGTACATTTGTAGATGAACAGTGTCATGTACTCATGTTCAAAGGGTGGACGCCCTGAGACAAATGATCAGGGATCCAGCAGTTACATGTTGTGGTGTGTGTGTGTGTGTGTGTGTGTGTGTGTGTGTGTGTGTGTGTGCAGTCACTCATGTGTGCTCATGTGGAGGCTGGAAGTCAATATTAAGTGTCTTCCTTATGGCTCTCCACTCTGCTTTTTGAGACAGGGTCTTTCACTGTGCCTGGAGCTTGCTGTTGCTACTAGCCCAGCTAGCCACTCAGCCCTAAGGATCTATCTACCGCCCTCTCTCTGCCACTCCTACCCTCACCCTCTGCACAAGATTAAAGACTCATCCACTGCACCCAGTTTCTGTCACCTGGGTGCTAGGGACCTGAACTCATATCTCATGCTTGAGTAGCAGGTACACTACCCACTGAGCCATTCCCCCCAAGCCAACAGAGCTGGCATAAAAACTTACCAGTGTCCACACTTCACACACTGTTTTTTATTGTGCATACATTATACATTAGTAAAGCAAAAGGATGCTGTGCATGTGTGGTTTTGTTAAAAGAAAATTTATATTTGGGGCTGGAGAGGTACTCAGTAGTTAAGAAAATGTTTTATTCTCCCAAAGATCACGTTCTGTTCACTGCAGCCTCACAAGGCAGCTCACAGCTGCCTTTAGTTCCAGCACCAGGGCATCCAACGCCCTCTTTTGGCTTCTTGGGTGCTCTCCTGCATATGCACAAACACATAAATAATCAAATAAACCTTTTAAAATTGCATATGAATGTAAAACGCATCCTGGTACAGTCTGTTACTCTAGCAATACAAATACTACGGTTCCTCACTCTGTATTATACACAGTGTATAATATAAATACAGGGGGCAGAGACAAAGAAGTCCCTGGAGCTCATTGGACAGCTAGCCTAGCTGAGTCAGGTTGGCAAGAGACTCTGTCTCAAAAAATAAGGTAAAGAAGCTGCAGAAGTCACTGACATTGACCTGTGGCCTCCATATGCATATGTACAATCATGTGCACACATCCATACACACACATATATATACACATACCACACACACACATATATACATACACCACACACACACACACACATATACACACAGCACATGCACACACCATACCATACACACACACACACACCACACACACATATATACATACACACCACACACACACATATATATACATACACCACACACACATATACACACAGCAAATGCACACACATATATACACACAGCACATGCACACATCATACCATACACACACATATACACACAGCACATGCACACACCATACCATACCATACACACACATATACACACAGCACATGCACACATCATACCATACACACACATATACACACAGCACATGCACACACCATACCATACACACACACACACCACACACATACATATATACACACACCACACACACACACACACATATATACACACAACACACATATATACACACAGCACATGCACACATCATACCATACACACACATATACACACAGCACATGCACACACCATACCATACACACACACACACCACACACATACATATATACACACACCACACACACACACACACACACATATATATACACACAACACACACATATACACACACTACACACACACCACACATACACACACACATACACACACACACACACACACACAAAACAAACCTCCTCAACACTTAGCAGCCAGGCTGTAACTCCTGTCTCAGGCAGCCCTTACCAGTTTTATGTGTTAAGTTTACCCTTACCAGTTATATGTGTTAAGCATGGACACCCTGGGGTTTGGGGACATGAATGGTCCTATGGTCCCTTTCTCTGGGCTCCCCAAACCTTGGTCTCTCCATCCATAAAATAGAAGTATTGAGTGCTACCCCACAGGCTTTATGGGTTAAATCGCATCCTTCCCTACAGGCCACTTGTGCTAAAGACCTCATCTTGGAGAAAAGGGGGGAGGTGGGCAGAAGAAACTGCAGAAGACTGGATCTAGAAGCTCACTGCACGCCTTTGAAGTGGGAGCTGGTACCCTGGCTCTTCGCCTCTCTATGACTTTTTGGCTGCCATGAGCTAAGCAGCTTCATTCTGCCAAGTGTTTCAGCCACGACATTCTCTCCAAAGGCTTGTCACCAAAGTGTCCAAGCAGCTGTGGACAAAGCCCTTTCCTTTTCCTTTGTATGTGGGTCCTCTTCCTTTTGACATATACCAATAAAGGGACCAAAAAGGGGAGAAGAGGAGGAGGAAAGGAGGAGAGGAGGAGAGGACGAGCCTGGGACTCATGAGGGACCCAGACTAGTTGTGGAGTGACAGGTGAGAAAACCAGAAAGGGCTGAAACAGGTTCCAGGACAGAAGGGAATCCAAGGGGACAGTCAGTGTCCCCAACCAGCAAACTCTGGGCTCACTGTCAAAGCAGGTTTCCAGGATCCATTAGCACAGGTGACATCTCACAGGCTCAACAACCACACCTGGGCGGGGGGAGTGGGGGGAGGGAGGACAGAGATCCTACTATAACCCACACTCAGTGCCTCCCAGCTGCCCAGCACACTAAGAACCCTGTGGTCACTCAGGAACAAGGGTTCCCTCTGCCCCGGTAGGATCCTCACAGGCAGGGGTGGGGTGGGGGAACCTTGTGTCTTCCAACATGCACCCTTAAAGCTGAGCCCTGGTCTGCTGCCCCCCAGGGCCCAGCTCTGGACAGCCCGACTAGGCTATGAATAGCACACAGCCCTTTTCCTTTCCAAATATAAAAATGTTTGCTTTCAATCAGGGGCGTCTAGGGAGATGGAAATTATAGGATCGGAGAGTGTCCTTGGGTAAAGAATGCTGAAAGCTCGTAGGGCCTCTGATTAGGGCTGGAATTATTCCTGCCGTAATATAAACAAGCCTCGCTGGGCTAATGGGGGGCGGGGGCGGGCCAGGAAATAGGGGCACATGCCACAGCTTTGTTTTCTCCTCTCCCTGAATGCCAGGGAACAGGCCTAGTGTTCCCGGCAGTCCAGTGCTGGTGTGACCATGGACTGTCCCTGCCCTGCAGGTCTGCTGTTCCCACTGTGGCAGGTGGGGACAGGCTTATGACATAGGCAAGATTGAACTGAACTATGCAAGTGATTGGGGGCAAGGGGGACAGGCAAGGGAGAAAATAGAAAAACAGCACCCAAGAAAGCATTTAATCTACATTTCCCTAACAGTCAGCTAGCCAGTCAGCAACACTGAATGGCCCCTCCCGGAGACATTGATGGTGAAAACATCTTCGCCATCATGGGCTGAAAAGTAAAGAAACAATACAGAAAGGGTAACTCTTAGTGTCGTGGCAGGAACAGTGACCCAGGACGGGAACTTTTGACAGCTGCTCTCTACCTGGCTTGGGGCAGGCAGCCATCTCTTCACCCCTTGCTGCTTTCTTTAAAAAACAAGATTATCTTTATTCCATACCACATACCACGTGCCTGTCAGCACCCAAGAAGGCCGGAAGAGGGCAACATATCCCTTGGAGTTTCAGGTTTTGAGGCACAGGCATGGCTGCTAGGAACTGAACTCTGGTCCTCTGGAAGAGCAATTAGAAAAGAGTCATCTCTCCCCTTCGCTGCTAACTTAATAACCAAACTTCATCTTTTTTATCTATGTGCAGACAGATGGCTTCCACCTTTTTTCTTTGAAGCCCCCGTCTACTTGTGGTTCCAACTAGGGGATCCTGAAACCGAATTACTAAGTAACATGGTCCTGAGCTTTCGGGAAGTGTCAGAAGGATAGTAAAGAAGGCAGCAACACCCCGCCCCCCCCTCCCCACACACACACCCTCAGGGTGACTGCCACTGGGTCACAGTGCCTCATTTGTAAAATGGGTGCAAGCAATAAAGTACTCCAAAGGGACCCCAAGAAAGGATGTGTCCAACTCTGGTGAGAGCTGGTGACCTCCAGTCAGCAAGTACCCAAGAGGAAGGTGGCCCAACGTGTGCTGAGGTGGGCCTGTACTTTTGGAAAGCAGAAAGGAACCTGGCAGGATGGGAGGGGACAAGCTCTGAGTCCCCAGTGCTGAACCCAAAGCCTTCTGTTTCTGTGCTGAGCCCAGCAGAGAGCAGGAAGTCAGGTGGCCAAGGATAGAGCTAACATGTGACCAAAGGACAGAGTCCAGGCGACACCTGTTCAGCCTCCCCAAGACAGGAACACACCCAGCCAGGTTATCACCCGCCCTCTCTGCGTGGCTGCGGGATCAGGCGGATGTAGGTTGCTCCTTGCAGCTCATCTTCCTTGGAATTCTCGGGGGGGGGGGGGCTTCGAGGAGAGGCAGCACCGCTGGCTGGGAGGTGGGAACCGGGAGGCGGGGACCATCCCGGGACTGGGGCGGCTCTGGAATGCGGCCGCCTAGCAGATGGCCCCTGTGCGCCCTGCCGGGGCCGCCAGCGGTTCCGTATTTACACTACATTAATAATGGTTTAAACGCTCTCATAAATACATGCTGATTAATTGGCAATCCATTTGCCGAGGGCCGGCCTGCCAGACGGTTTCCTGGAGGCCCCGCTCCACATCCCGATAAACACGCCGGGGCCGGGCGCTAATGCACCGCCCCGCCCCAGTCCGCGGACTGAGCTGCTCAGCTGCGCCTCCTGGGGAGCAGGGGGCCCTCCAGGAGCCCCGGGGGCACGTGCGTCCCTCAGTGGCTGGCTCCCGGAGCTCGCGCCCAGCAGGGCCACCTCGCGGTTCGTCTTGGAGGCCCAGGGTCCCATGCCTCCTTACTGACGAACTGTAGGAGGTGCCTAGGCGCTGGGATGAACCCGGTTGTCTCACAGTGCGAGGCCACCTGGTCCTCCTGTCATCTCAGCCTCCTAGCTCGACCTTTCTCATTCCCTGGCCCAGGCCCCTCTTCTGGGGATGTCAAGAAAGAGGGATTTATTTCCATGGAGGCAGAGCGGTGTCCCCACGAGTCTGGGTAGCGGCTTGGAGTCCAAGTCCCGAGGGAAGACTCACCTCACTCTGCCCCTGTCCCTGGGCAATTAGCGCTAGCCCCCCTACCCCTACCCCGCCTCCCGGGTCCCTTCTGAGTTCCAAGCTTCCAGCTCATCAATGCTAGCTGTTTCAGGCACATCTCTTGCGTCCATTCTACAGGTGGGAACGTTGACAATCGCCTGCCAGGTGGCCTTGCTGGCAAGTGACAGCTCAAGACACCCCCCACACGTCTGCTCCAGGCTAGAGTGTTGAAGGAATGAATGAATGAATACTAAAAGCCCCGAAGGGGTGGATGGGGTGAGGGAGGGGTGTGCCCCCTCTGGTCCCTGCCCCGATGATTGGCTTTTAAGCTCGGGCAGACCTCGAGTGGGGAGGTCAAAGGTGGCTGCTGATGGCTGTCACTCAAACAAAATAGGCCCGTTTTCATTTTTCACTTGGGCCCAGACCCCTCCAAACAGACAGTGATTAGGTCCTGATTGAGCCTTTCCTCCGCCTGATGACTCCCACATGTGACCCGCTCCCAAATTACATGCAAATGTTCGCGGACGAGCTGCTGAAAACCCCAGCGGGCCCCGAAGGGGCCGGGTCCCTGCCGCGCCGCACCCCTCCCCCGCAGGTGCTAGCGGCCAGGTCACCAGCCTCACCTGCAGGGCCCGGGTTCTGTAGCGCCGCCTGGCGGCGACGCAAAGCACACTCCATTTGCTGTGGGTGGATGATGGAGCTGACTTGGCTCCGTGGCCTCTGTGGTCTTTGCACTGCGTGTTGCGTTCCCTAGGAGGAGGAATGTGTCGTAGCGCTTGTGATGACGGCCATTGGTCATTGCTGTGGCAGTGTGTAACCAAATAGCTGAGAGCAAAGACAGAAGCCTCAGAGAGCACAGGCTTAGTGCTGTGGGGTCCGTGGCTCTCTTGGAGCTCTGGGATGGAAGTCCCCTCTCCGCCCTTACATTCTGTGTGCTTTGAAAGCGACAGAGTCAATAGTCACACCATTGGGTTGTGCATGAAGGGAAATCATGGATAGTAGCCTACAGGTCAGGGAGCCTTAAAAGTGCCTGAAGCCTCACCTGACACAGGGATCCTGGCAGCGGCTCCACAGCCAGCCTGGCTCATCTTCATGCCTAGTCCTCCGAGTTTATTAACACTGTGAGTCTCCTGACTGAGGGCGCCGTGGCCCAGGGAAGCTCATCTGCCTGCCTGCCCTCACACAGCTGGGCAGTAGTGAAGACATCTGGGAGCATCCACAACTACAGAGCTAAGGTTCTGACCTCTGCAGCACAGCAGGACAGCTTGAGCTGACCCAAAGGCTTCTACTCATCCTGGGCCTTTCTCACAGGGAAGACCGCCGCCACCACCACCCCTAAAATGCTGCAGGAAACAAGGCAGTGGCCGATCAGCTCTGTGCCTGGTAGGGGTTTCAGTCCCAAGTCAATGGAGGATGTCACATAGTCACCCCTTCCTGGGGCCCCACATGGCTTCCAGACCTTTCCCCCTCACCCATCCATCCAGGGTATGTTGGCTCTTGCCTGGGTCCTTGTTAGATCACTAGTATCAAGGGAGGAGCTAGCTATTCTTGCTCAGCTGGATCAAGTCAAACTTAAGAGGTATTCTGGGGGAGGGGCAGAGAGATTCGGTATACATCTATGTCTAGGTGTGCTATGTGTGTGGTGGGGGCTGTGTGCTTGCATGTGGAGGTCAGAGGCTGACTTCAGGTGCCCTCTCTCTGTATCGATGCCACCTTCTTCTTTGAGACTCGCTGATTCATCGAGACTGACTTGGTGGGTGAGCCCCAGGGATCCTCCAGCCTTCACCTCTCCAGGCTGAGACTATAGGAGTAGGCCACTTGCTTGGCTTTTTACCTGGGTTCCGGAATTTCAAACTCAGGTCCTTATGTTTGTTTATACAGCAAGCAGTTTACCAACCAAGCATGTCTCCAGCCCTTCTGATTTAATTAATTAGTTAATTAATTAATAATTGTGTATTGCCTTGCCTTTTGGCTAAAATCATTTTATATTTTAAAATGTGTGGTGTGGTGTGTGTGTGTGTGTGTGTGTGTGTGTGCAGGTACTGGCAGAAGTCAGAAGTGGGCATCAGATCCCCTCAAGCTGCAGTTTACAGGTAGTTGTAAACTTGGAACATGGGTGCTGGAACTGAACTCGGGCCCTCTGCAAGAGCAGTCAATGGTCCTCATTGCTGAGACATCGCTCCAGCCCTTAGCACACATTTACAGTGCCATCTCTCACAGGACCAGGAGGCACAGCAGAATGGTTCGCTATGACTCCCAGTTTGCAGGCGACCACCCATGGGCAGTGACAGCCATAAGATTGTGTTCATGCCCACCTGTCCTTACCCAGGTAGGAAAGACTGTGAAGTCATACACTTTGTGATGCAGGGAACAGATATAAGAAGGGGATGGCCAGAATGTGAGACAAGAAGATGCATTTCAGAGATGCTGGGCAGGCAGATGGCTGCGAAGGCAGATGGGAAGGGACTATTTATGCTTTGGATTGGGGCAAAGGGGAGTGGCTCTGGTAAACGGGCATTCAGCTTCACCATTGGGAACAACCAGGAGCCGTTTCTAGAAGCAGAGGGGAAGACAGTGGAGCCATGTGCTCTTGACTGCTGTGAAGTGTGAAGGATGCAGCTGTCTCCTGCCAGGATGGAGAGCTCTCTATGCTAGCTCGTGAGGGGCATCTTCTCCAGAGTCTTCAGGAGAAAATCAAGAGAGAAGGACCTGTGAGCAGTATGGCTCTATCTCCACTCCCCACTCCCACCCCATTGCTTCCTGCACAGCAGTGGGTGTCACTCCTTCCCTGCTAAGCAGGAAGCAGTCACGAGCCCCACCCTCACCAGCAGGTGGGTGGCCCCTCATCAGCCTGCTGTGGAAAGTGAAATCACTTCTTCCAATTACGGTCGAATCTGGAAACTTTTTGTGCCTCCGACATTTCCTCCAGCCCAGGAGTTAATCAGCCCTCTGCTGTCCCCGTTGGGGCCAGAGTGTGGGGCACCAGGCCCGTGGTGCTCTAGAAAATTGTTTCTCATCGTCAATTATTGCCCATTAGAGCTAATGGTGGCACTTAATCACTGAACACTTATCTGGGGTGTTTTAAGCCACTGCAATGGCCTCTCTTCCACCTCCTCCCCCACCTGGGTTGAGCACAGCTCAAGCTGTTGCCAGGAATATATATAGGTATATGTATTTAAACCAAATCACACATCTGATACCGTTTTGTTTGAAAAACGATCTTGCTTCGCCTCCCTCACGTCTGCTGGTCACACAGTGAAGTGGGGGTGGGGCAGCAGATTCCTTGGGGGCATGTCATCAAGACCTGGGGGGGGGTAGGGTGCCCCGTCCAGCTACTCTGCAAACAGGAAGACGCTGAACCCCAGCTACAGATGAGGAAGCTGAGGCTCAGAAGAAGAGACCTGTGCAGAAGCCAGAGAAGTGTGAGACCTGTCTCTTTCTGCTTCAGTCTAGATGGGGACAGGGTAGGAAGGTGATGCTGTGGGTTTACCCTTGGGACTGAGACAAAGGACATGGAATGAACAGACTCTTCTGTCCTGGCCCTGCCAGTCTCAGACATAAGGCAAGAAAGATTTGGAGCTAGGGGTTGGGAGGTTGCAGGATGGCTCAGTGGTTAAGAGGGCTTGCTGTGCAAACAGGAGGACCTGAGTTCAATTCTTAGCACTCACACAGCCACAGGTACCTGTAACCCCAGCAAGACAAGATGGCTGGTTGGGGCTCGTTAACAACTAGTCTACCTCCAGGTTTTGTAAGAGATCATGTTTCAAGAGTATATCGCAGAGAGCAATACAGCTGGACAGCTGAAGTCTCATGCGTGTGCACACACACACACACATACAGATTATTTATTTAAATTTTCTGGGTTTGGTTTCAGAGCTGGGGATGGAGCCCAGGGCACACTTGTGCACACTTGGCAAATGCTCACTGAGATGCAGCCACAGCCCTTTTATTTTGAGACAGCATCTCACTAAATTGTCCATGTTTGAGTGAAATGTGCTCTGTAGCCCAGGCAGGTTCTACCCTTGTGATCCTCTGCCTTCCGCTAAGGTCCCATGGTCCTCAGCCCTACCAGGAAGCATTGCTGGTGTGGTTGGCTGAAAAGCGAGAGTGCCCAGACGGTCCATTCTGCAGACAGAAAGCTGTTCATGGTGCACCAGGTTGAAGCTCTTGGCCAAACGCATGCTCACCACTTCTTTCCAAGAGTTCCCAGATCCCTCTGGGCTCCTGCCTCCTAACCTGCAGATGAGGGTCTGGTTCCCGAAAGGGCTGGGCCGAGACGAGAGCCTATTGTGGTGGCTAGAGGAATGGTGGGGCTTGCAGTAAGTTGCTCCTAGCTACTGCCTGCTGATGGTCTGCCCAAGCCTGGCTTGAGACCAGGGGGCACATGGAGCTGTCTGTGCTGCCAAAGCCTGGTTTCCAGCAGAGCTCCTAGAGCCTCCTTAGACTTCTCAAAGGGCCATGGCATCCCAGGGTCACAACAAAGGACAGAATGAGCCAGTCTCCAATCAGAGGTGAAACCAAGAGACAGAGGAAAAGTAGATTCATCACCCAGAAAATTGTAGCATGTCCCACAAAATGTATGATGGGGTGATATGCTAGAACTAAGGTGTGTGTGTTCTCTTCCCCCCTCCTTTCCCCCTCTCTCCCTCATTCCCTTTGTCTATCTTTTCTTTCCATAGATAAGGAAGAGAGAGGGAGAGGAGGGGGAGGAGGAGAAGGGAGGTGGAAGAAGAGGGGAAGTGAGGAGATATCAGACCTGTGTGCTGTGTTTAGGGGGTTCCTAGGGAACAAGAAAACACAGCATCCTGGATCTCAATTCTGAGAGTCCTAGCTGCTCATAGTTACCACCCCTCTATCGTACCCCTGTGGAGGCCGTGCCAGGCTGGGGCTGGTGTCCTTCCTGTCTGTGGTCGGGAGATAGACCCCAATGGGCTGTGGCTTCAGATTCAGGGGCAGAGGCCAGTTGGGTGGAGCTCAGGATGGGTGCCTTGCTTCTTCTCAACACTGCCTCCACCCGACTCTCCCAGATGCCTAGGACACCCGCTGTGGGGTTCTATCCATCCACAGTCCCGTTACATCTTCATCTCACCACCCAGAAGGGGCCAAGGCTAGTGTCAACGAGAGCCACCTTGAAAGCCACCAGGACACAGCCCAATGGCAAGATGGATGGGTGTCACCAGCCACTTTAAGGCTGTGTTTATGGGACACCCAGGCAGCTGGTCAATCCCCTGGGGCCATCACTCATCGGGCTACCAGGGTCTCTGACAGGCTTGGAGATTGCATGGTCACCTTAACTGGGGCAGCACTTAGCATCTTAGCCTGAAGCCTGCTGCAGGTTCTATCTCAGCCTCAGGCTTGACAGATGGGGCACTGTGACCCTGAGGACAAGGAGGGTCCAAGCCAGACCAAGAGGAAAGCAGCTTGAACCAGCTTGAACCTTTTGGCTTTGCCTCCTCCGCCAACAGTCTACCTATCTACCCCCCAACCATGAGAGCCGGAGCTCTGTCTGGTAGATGTCAGACTGCATAACGGTCCAGGGATCACAATGGCCCCACTCGGGATGGAAGATCATGCTGCGTCTTTGAGGAAGAAACTGG
Organism: Mus caroli; assembly: GCF_978045245.1. Classification (NCBI taxonomy): domain Eukaryota; kingdom Metazoa; phylum Chordata; class Mammalia; order Rodentia; family Muridae; genus Mus; species Mus caroli. The sequence continues at coordinate 72,363,145 of NW_028227270.1, read as the reverse complement.
CCTTACTCTGTTCCTCTATCTCTCCTCTTCATGGATGAAGTCAGTGGCTTAGAAACAGTGCTCTCTCACAAAGTGGCGTTTCAAGGTGCTCACTCGGCTGCAACACGCACACTTATTTCCAAGAACAATATACAAACCCATTGCGTGCAAACTTAACTCCAAGTGGATCAAAGACACAATGCAGGAGCCACTGGAGCTGCCAAGCTCTTAGGGAATTGCAGGAGTACGTCTCTGCGGCCTTGTATCTGATGATGGATTCTTAGATACCCCACCAAAATGCAGAAGAAACAGATGAGGAAAATGGGTGAGTGGGCCAGATCCAAATGGAAAAAAACCATCGTGCTTCAAAGGATGCTGTCGAGAATGTAGAAATATGACCTGGAGAATGGAGGAAATATTTACAAATCACAAGTTTGATAAAGGTCTCGTGCCCAGACCAGACTAAGAACTCTTAAAATTTGCCAGTAATGACGAGAGCCCAGTTTTAAACCAGGCAAGGGGGCCTAAGGGATGTTTCTCTAGAGCAACCGTGCTCTGGATGGGAACGAGGGCTGGAGAGATGGCTCAGCCCTTAGGAGCTCTTGATGCTACTGCTTGGAGGACCTGAGTTTGGTTCCCAACCCCCATGTAAGATGCTCAAAACCTCCTATATACCCAGTCCCACAGGAATCCGGGAATTCTGGCTTTTGCACGTAGCCCCACTCAGAGCTTTCTTTGTTGTTAATGGGAATGACAATGCAGGCCAGTGGCAAGTATTTTAACAATCCCTCCAACATTAACGGGGAATCACTATCCGAGAAGGAAACGATCCCAGGACTGTGCTCAAGAGACTAGAAAGTGCGTCTTCATCCAAGAACACGCAGTTCACAGTGACATTGTTCACAAGAGCCCACAGACAAAAACAATCCATGCCCAGATGAATAGATAAGAACAGTATGGAAGCTAGGATGGTGGCTCAAATCTGTCATCTCAGCATCCGGGAGTCTGAGGCAGGAGGATTGCTGAGTTCAGGCCAGCCTAAGCTACAGAATGAAACCTACATCTTAGTCTCTTTTCCTATTGCTGTGATGAAATATGCAGACAGAAGCAGCTTGAAGGAGGCTAGAAATACGGATCAGCACTTAGGAGCACGGTCTGCTCTGCCAGAGGCACAGAGTTCAGCTCCCCGCGCCCACATGATTGCTTACAACTGTAATTCCAGTGCTTGGGTATCTGACGCCCTCCTCTAGGCCCGCACCACATGAGCATGGCTCACAGACATACATGCAAGCAAAACACCCATATACAGAAGATAAAAAGGAAGGAAATTTTTTTTAAAAAGCAGCTTAAGGGAGGACAGATTTAATCTCAGCTCACAGCTCAACGTACATGTACCCCCATTCACGGTAGGGCAGCAGGAGCCTGAAGCAGCTGGCCACGTGGTCTCCACAGTCAAGAAGCAGAAAGGATGGATACATGCCCAGGTCACTTTCTCCATGCTACACAGTCTAGGATCACAGGGCCACGGAATGACCCCACCCACAATTAATATGGATCTTCCCACATCAATTAATAGGATCAAGATAAACCTCCAGCGGCTTCTCTCCCAGTTCCTTCTAAACCCTCATCAAGTCGGCAAATAATTCTATCACCCCCCATCACAAAAACTAAAACAGATAGCCATAGTGGCACACATCTATAATCCCAGCACAAGACTGGCCGATGCAGGAGGATCAGAAATGCAAGGTTATTGGCTACATAGGGAATCTGAGGTTACTCTGGGCTGCATGTAAACAAATGTATTTTTTCTTCCATCTATAATATATACTTGTAGATAATAAAAGAAGTAACCACCTTTTTTAAAAAGAAATTACTCAAAAGGCTGAAAGCGATATATCTCTTTCACTAGCATTATTTTTAACCAGGTGACATAGCCCACGGTTGGAGCGACAAATGCCCCACTTCAAGCCTCACATGGATTCCTGAGGAATTGGGGGAGGCTATGGGATATGGGGCAGGTGGTGTTGCTAGTGTGGGCCACATGGTAACCTCTTTTACATCATGCAAACATATTTGGATCATACAAACCCTTAGAGGTATTGGCAGAGCCTGCCACCTGCCACCCTGGTCCTTCCAGGAACCCTTTCCCACCATGTGATGAAATTCACCTCTCCTGGTCTCCATGTTCTGAAGCCAACCTGGGCTGAGCTACACCCTCGCCATTGGTACTTAGCCACACCACTGGTACTTGTGTACATGGTGAGCCTCTGCCTCCTTGGTCTTCCACTCCCTAAGCCCTGCGTTGGTGTATAGAAGAGGAAGGCTCATAATAGACAGGCATTTCCTAGTGGAGCACACACCTGTGCTGCCTGGCTAGTAGGCCCAGCTGAGCTGCCCCTTTGGAAACACTGAGTTCAAGGGACCAGAGGAAGAGAATAGAACACACAGGCCCTACATCGTGCTGCAGCTCTGCCCCTTTGGACTGACATGCAGACAGCACAGGTCTGGGCCTCAGTGTTCTCTCAGGACTGCTGAGGTGGTGGGGAAAGCCAGTGTTGCTAGGTCTCGCCCTGTTGAAAATGTTCAAGAAAGCAGGAAGCATCTCCCAGACCTGAGCCTGTCCTCCTAGTCCTCCTTTGTGTCTGCGCTGAGGCAGGGGGATGGGGAAAGAGTGCACCCACTGTCACTGCTGGTCACTGGAGTCAAAGGCCTTTCTTAAAAGCCTCCGGGGCTGTCAGAGGCTCACTGGCCAGGGTCCATTAGCACAGGCCAGTGATTTGTGGGCTGCTCCTGTAAACACAGGGCTTAGAGAGGGGAGGACCAGGGAAGCAAGAGCTCACCCTGTGCACCTGATTCTGGGGGCACCCCTCCCAGCAAAGGGAGCCAGGCAGGGGACCACCAGGGATGTTTCTGATCACAGGAGGAGGAGGTAGAAATGCACCCCACCTGAATAGCCTCCTTTCCACTAGAGCTGAGGACAGAGTTAGGAGGAGGCACTCCAACACCCCCTACCCTCTGCCTGGGACTAGCTGTGGCTGCTGAACCCAGTCCCCCTGAAAGCAACACCTCTAATTCTGCATCAGAGTCACCGGAGCCTCCATGCCTCCAACCTCTTGCTTGCTGGCATTTGCTGCTCCATAGCAATTCTGTTATCTGCTTGTATCTTCTGTATCTGTATCCTGGACAGAGGGAGCTTGCTAGAGGATGCTAAGAACCTCGGCCATCATTAGCCATCAGTCCTTGAACGAACAGATGAAGGATGAATGAGGACTGGCAAGATGACACAGTGGGTGAAAGGGGTTGCTTCCAAGCCTGATGGCCATAGGCTCCATCCTTGGAACCCATGTGGTCCCCACCTGAATCATTAGTTCTCAAGACATAACACATAAATTAATGCCAAGATCTGAGCTTGCATCCCTCTGCCATTTGAAGCATTGTGTCTCTTTTCCTATCATAAGTGTCAGAATGTTTGGAAGACACCTCCCATGCCCAGCCACCTTCTGGTTCAAACCCCAGGGCCCCTGCACCCTCCCACCCTGCCAGCCACCCTATATCTCCAGGCTCCCTTCAGCACATCTGCTTAGGGGACCAAGTGATCTCCAGAGTTCAGTCCTGGGATGTACACTGGGAGAAAGGAGTCATGTCCACTTGGGAGCTGTCTGGAGATCCTCCAGGTGCAAACTGCAGGTCCCGAGCAGTCCAGCTCTCCGCACCTCTAGTCCCCGATGGCCCCTCTTTCTCACTTTTCAGGCAAGGAAGGTGGGAGAGGCAGATACATGCCCAGGTCACTTTCTCCATGCTACACAGTCTAGGATCACAGGGCCACGGAATGACCCCACCCACAATTAATATGGATCTTCCCACATCAATTAATAGGATCAAGATAAACCTCTAGCGAAGGAGATTAACCTCTCCTTCACAAGGACACCAGAAAGAGGCTGCCGTTCTGTGTGCATGTGATGTCTGGAACCACAGCAGCTTCTCTGGGCCCATGAGTGGAAAAATCAGCCCTAGGGCACCAAAGCTGTACCCTGTACTCTTATGGGAGATGATGGCTGTACCCTTTACCCCTGTGCCACGTGAACTCAAGATCTAGTCCATCCCACGTCTCTAACCCACATCACTTCTGGGGCCACTGGATTCAGAACTTCAGACCCTACTCCGTGGCATGATTTTCTTCACAGCTCCCTCTCTCACAATGAATGTTTTGTTTTGTTTTGTTTTGTTTTGTTTTGTTTTGTTTTGTTTTGTTTTGTTTTCCTGCAGATGTCTCCTCTTGACATTCCTCATTAGAATATCAGCCATGGAAGCTTGGGACATGGGCTGGTTGTCCCACTCCTGATGCAGAGGTAGGAAGAGGGCAGTGGTTTCCAGAAGCTGCTGTGACCTTCAGTAGGACTGACCAGAGGAAGGAGAAGAATGAAGATGGCGGTTCTCGCCCAGAGTTCATTCTTGAAATACGATGGAATACCTGCTTCCATGTAGCACAGTGGCTACAACTGACAGAGATGCAGGAGGAAGCTCACACGTCTGACTCATTAGTTTCACGTGTGTGTGTGTGTGTGTGTGTGTGTGTGTGTGTGTGTGTGTGTGTGTGTGTAGGGAGTAATCACTCTTTCACCTAATGCATTGAGACAGCATCTCTCAAATAAACCCAGAGGCGGCTTATGGCTCGTCTTTCTAGCCAGAGTTAGCTCTGGGATCCCCTGTCTCCACATGGCAAGACCACCTCGCCCGCCCAGCATTTAAGTATGTTCTGGAGAATTTAAACTCTGGCCTTCACACTTGCGTGGCAGGTGACTTAGCTGAGCCACCTCCTCGGCTCCTAGCGCTTCTGTCTTAAAGGCATATCTCAACACAGGAAACCACAGGGGGCCTGGGCAAGGGCGAGAATCCTGTGTGTTCCAGATTACACACAGCAGACAGGGAGGGCAAGAGAAATAAGTCTGCAGTTTGGTCCCATACCTTCCTACACATGTGTTAACATACATGCAGCCGTGGATGAGGCTGTGGCAGGCACACCTCCACTCCTGGAATGGATACACAGTTTTGCTTGTTCTCTGGAAGGTTGGTAGTGCTGGAGTCATACTTTACAGAGCAGTGTGACCATCCTGTCCCTATGGGCTGTTTTACAGTGGCCCTCCCCACTCCTCATCCATTCCTGGAGATAGATGTGACCTGGCTGGAGGCCCTTGGAGCCAGGACCTCCTAAGGCAGGCAGTGGAAGGCCCTCCCTGGATGGGTGGGGGAGGCCCACCTACCGTACTGTGCAGATCAAGGGCAGGCGGCAGCCTGGCTGGAGAGCCCTCTCAAGAGGCCGGAGATGAGGGGCCTCTGTGTATAATAAAGGTGACCAAGTGTCAGCTAGATGTTTTTATGTTCTTCCAGAGGCCCCAGCTGCCTCGTGGCCGGAAGGATGTGTTTTTAACCAGTGTCCGAGGGGCTCTGCTTTAAATAGGTTCCAAGCTAAAAGGGGTTTGGGGCAGGCTTGGGCACATATATGAGTCCCTTCCCACCCTAGCTAGCCATGCAAAGCCTGGAGGTGCCAGTGGGTACCTTTGGTGACTTGTCAGTGTGCTCTGAGGTACAGTTCTGGGGACACTCTGCAAGTGAGAAAGTCCAGCTCCCAGGGTATGCAGCTTTGGGTGGCCCCAGCCCCTCAGGGGCCGAACTGTGGGCTCAGGCTGAGGAGTCTTACTTGTTATAAGGTCCCCTGTCCTCAGAGTGCCCGTCCCTGACCTCTGTGGGGTCAGCTCCTTCCCAGGACTGGAACTTGGGACAGGCTCAGTACCCCACTAGTTCCTCCCCTCAAGGCTCCTTCCTCCTGGTCTGTGGTAAGTTTCTACCCAGTGTGGAAGTCTGGCTAGGATGTGACCTGAGGCAGCCAGCCAGGCTGTGGCAAGGACACCCTCTGTATGTCCAGGGCCTCCGTGGCCTCTCTGTAGGCACACAGAACTCTGACCCATCTCCACTCAATCTCTGGGCCCCAGAGCTAGTGTATCCCCTCTGAACAGAGGATCAGAAACATACACAGATGTGGGGGCAAGTGGCTCCCAGGGGACTCCAGGCCTGGCCCTGTAGGGAGAACCTGAGGTACAAGGAGGCAGGAGGAATGAACAGGGGTGTGGATACTGAAGTGACTCGGGGGAGCCTTGTGATCCCTCCACCTCCCCTGTGGCCAGGAGCACTTGTAGCTGCTGAGAGTAGAGAGGGTGGACCTGAAACAGAGATTGTAGTGTCCCAGCACATGGTCAGCATCTCTGCACCTAATACCAGGCCAGGGCCACTATGGAGCTTAGAGTCACCAGATCCTCAGATGGAAGGGGGCTGGCTGAGGGATGGGGAGATGTCTCCATTGACAAAGTACTTGCTGATCAAACACGAGGACTTTTAACTCCAGGGCCTTGTGAAAAGCCAGGCATGGTAGTGTGCACTTGTAGTCCCAACACTTAGGAAGTAGAGACAGGAGGCTCTGTGGGCTCATTGGCCCACCAATCTAGCCTTACTGGTAATCCCTGAGCCAATGAGATACCCTGCTTCTCTTTCTCTCTCAAGGTTTGTTTGTTTGTTTGTTATGTATACAGTGTTCCGCCTGCAGCCTTTCATGCCAGAAGAGAGCGCCAGATCTCATTCTAGATGGTTGTGAGCCACCATGTGGATGCAGGGAATTGAACTCAGGACCTCTGGAAGAGCAGTCAATGCGCTTAACCTCTGAGCCATCTCCCCAGCCAACAGAGACCCTTTCTCAAAGGAAGTGGACAGTGTTCCTGAGAATGACATACTGTCCTCCAATCTCCATGTACACACACACACACACACACACACACACGTACACACACACACACGTACACAAAGAGAGAGAGGGGAAGAAGGAGAAGAAGAAAGGAGAAGGGGAAGGGAAAGGGAAAGAGGAAGGGGAAGGAGAGGGAGAGGGGGAGGGGAAAGGGAGGAGGGGGGGAGGAGGAGGAGGAGGAGACCTGCTGAGTCACCAGGAGTGGAAGAAAGATGCTTATCATGTTTCTTACCAACCTAAGTCCGATGCCCAGTCATCAACCTCTGGACCAGAGTCAGTATTAGGTATCTCCCGAGCAGGGAACCTGAGCTTCCAGGGACTCCTATGACACCTGTGGCTTCGGCCCCATGTGCATGGGGACAGCTGCAACTTCCCAAATATGTAGGAGTGGGTGGCCTGAGCTTGAGGGAAGATGGGAAGTGCTTCTCGGGTCACCACTGGGGTCTGTCCAGCCTACAGAAGCCCTTGTAGGCCTCTAAGTTTACGTAAACCTCTGCTGTCTGAGATGGAGTGGGAGGAGGTGTGGCCACAGCCAACCCGACCAGACAGTGTTATCTCAGGCTCTTTTGGGAAGTCTTCAGTGAGATGTCCTCTCTTTGAAGATAGTAGTGGCAGTGGGCTCCCATAAGGCCACGAGGCATGTGTGGGCAGGCATGACATATAGCCTGATACGTTCTCTCTAGCTTTTAGAAGCTATGATCCTGGAGTCCTGTGATCTGGAGCTACTGAGCACCTACCACTAAGCCTGCAGACAGGAGTGTTGTGTGTCAGGGCTTGTATGTCACCATGGCAAAGTCACTGCCAACTGAGGATAATGACAGTAGAGCCCACATAGATCTGCTGGGTGCCAAGTATCTGGGTGTGGCTTGGCCAGTATCTCACCTAGATATGGATTCAGCAGGTGTCTGCCCTGGGTTCCACAGGGCAGGTGTCTCATTTGGGTATCAATAGAGCAGGCATCTTACCGGAACTTTGGGTCAGGGGGAGCCTCTTACCCGGACACTAATATAATACAGCAGCTGCCTCACATGGGTTCTGGTATAGCAGCAGGTGCTTCTTGCCTGGAGACCAGAATGGTGGTCATCTCACCTGAATGCTGACCCAGCAGGTGCTTCTCACGCAGACAGATGCCAGTACAAGCATGTTCTTTCCATTTGGGTATCAGTACAAGCATGCTCTTTCCATTTGGGTGTCAGTACCTCACCTGGACACCAGCCAATATTACAAGCTTCTCATCTGTTAGCATTTTGTCTAGGCTCCGCCCCACAATTACCTGGCAACAGCCAGGTAGGTGTGCCCGGCTCACTACAAAAGGGACTGCTTCCTTCTCCCTCTCCCTCTCCCTCTCCCTCTCCCTCTCCCTCTCCCTCTCCCTCTCCCTCTCCCTCTCCCTCTCCCTCTCCCTCTCCCTCTCCCTCTCCCTCTCCCTCTCCCTCTCCCTCTCCCTCTCCCTCTCCCTCTCCCTCTCCCTCTCCCTCTCCCTCTCCCTCCTCTCCCCCTCCCCCTCCCACCTCTCTCTCTCTCTCTCTCTCTCTCTCTCTCTCCCTCTCTCTTTCTCTCTCTCTTGACTTCATCCTCTCAATCTGTCCTCTGGTCCCTTCCCCCCCTCTCCATTCCCTCCTCCCCTCTCTCCATGCACTCATCTCATGACCAGCATCTACTTCTCTCTCTCTCTCTCTCTCTCTCTCTCTCTCTCTCTCTCTCTCCCCCCCCACCCTTTCAACTCCCCTCCCCATGCCCTAATTAAACTCTGTTCTATACTATCTTGTGGCTGGTCCCTCAGGGGGAAGGGATGCCTCAGCATGGGCCCACGAAGGTGCCCCCTTCCCTCACACCTGACTACACCTCCACCAAACACACTCCTCTCCTTTACTTCTTTTATAAACACAACATCACCTAGATGTCATGTACCAACAACAATCAGGGGCAAACAAAAGCAGTGCTGAAGGATTGGGGATCTATTCTTCAAGTTTGGAATGGACAGTGCATAGTCTGGTTGAAGCTGAAAGCTTACCAAATAGTAAGGTGGCTTGTCTCTAGCCCCACTTAAGACCCTGGGCAGTGGCTCCCTCTCTAGGCTCTGGTTTGCAAATGTCTGGGCTGAGAGGCTCATCCTCCAGGGCTATGGCCAGCAGAGGCTTGGCTGGCTTTGGGGACACTCCCAGCAGTCATCACTGTCCACCCGCCCTGGGCCTCAGGTCAGGTTTCCGTCTGCCGTCATTAGGCAAATGTCAAACTCAGAGGGGCAGCCGTAATTTGGACAATTATGGCTGCTATTATTACTTCCTCTCCTTAAACAGGGGCCAAATTACTCACTTAAACACAACCACCAGTGCTGGCCACAGGCGGAAAGGGCCACTGGTGGGGGGAGGGGCCCTTGGGGGGAGTACATGGAGGAGAGGGGACAGTTTGAAACCTCACCAGCCCCATGCATCAGCAACTGTCTGGCAGGTCTGGGTGACAACATGAAGTCACTCCGCTGGGAGACTCAGGGGTCTTAGGGACAGGCTGTGGTCACATCATAGGGGCCGGGCCAGCACAGTCGCTCAGCTGGTCACTATGGACGGAATGAGAGTGATGGTACCTCTTTGGAGTTCAGTGGATGGTGTGGGTTGAGCTTCTGCCCAACAGGCTTGGCTTAGGGTGGGATAGCGGCAGAGAACCTAAAAGCCTCTGGTTGGTCTGGACTGCTCACCACAGAGACAGCCTGAAGGCAAGATCATTCCTGAGGTGCAAAGCAGGTCAAAGGGACTTATACTCCTGTGGGCAGGTGGCCCTGGGACCTGATCCCTAGCCTGATGAGAAATGGGGGGCAAGGCAGGTGGCAGAATGACGAGAGGGAAGGGGAGTCCAGACCTGTCCCACTTCTCAATGAAAACAGGTAATAATTGCTAGAAGGATGACAAGCACTTATGTGGCACCAACTGTATGCATTTTCCCTTCCTTCCTTCCTTCCTTCCTTCCTTCCCTCTCTCTCTCCCTCCCTCCCTTCCTTCCTCCCTTCCTTTCTCTCTGTCTCCCTCCCTCCCTCCCTCCCTCCCTTCCTTCCTTCTTTTCTTCCTTCTTTCCTTCCTTCCTTCCTTCCTTCCTCTCTCTGTCTTCCTTCCATCCTTCCTCCCTTCCTCTCTGTCTCCCTCCCTCCCTTCCTCCCTTCCTTTCTCTCTGTCTCCCTCCCTCCCTCCCTTCCTTCCTTCCTTCTTTTCTTCCTTCCTTCTTTCCTTCCTTCCTTCCTTCCTTCCTTCCTTCCTTCCTCTCTCTGTCTTCCTTCCATCCTTCCTCCCTTCCTCTCTGTCTCCCTCCCTTCCTCCCTCCCTTCCTTCCTCCCTTCCTTTCTCTCTCTCTCTCTCTATCTGTCTTCCTTCCTTCCTTCCTTCCTTCCTTTCTCTCTCTCTCTGTCTCCCTCCCTTTCTCCCTTCCTTCCTTCCTTCCTTCCTTCCTTTCTTTCTTCCTTCCTTCCTTCCTTCCTTCCTTCCTTCCTTCCTTCCTTCCTTTCCTTCAAAACAGGGCTTCTCTGAATAGCCCTGGTTGTCCTAGAACTCATTCCATAGACCAGGCTGGCCTTAAACTTAGAGATCCACTGCCTCTGAGTGCTGGGATTAAAGGCATGGGCTACCACCACCTGACCTGTGTGCATTTTCTATACACTAATTCTAAATCCCCAGAGAAGCCTTGAAAGTCAACTCCCATGGGAATATTACACGTTTCTGTCCCAGGGGCTGGGGCTGCAGCTGCCTCTGCTTCAGTGAGATGTGGAATTGAGGCCATCCCAGTATGGCCTGGGACCTAGAATCCCCACGCTGATACATCATCCCTAATAAAACTACCCACTGTCATTTCATTACTGTGTGCAAAGTGGATGATCAGTGCTGGGGAGATCAATGGGATCTGGCCACCTCCCACCACAGTCAGTGTCAGTCCCATGTAGTGCTGGTGTGATGGGTGTGTATGCAGCCAAGGACCTAATGCTGGCCACAGGCAGGGTGTCAAAACCAGCTTTGGTGACAGGGACCGCCCCTCTGCACCTTACGTCCTTGCAAGGCTGATGTAACTGTCTCCTATAGCCTGGTATCTGCTGTGTCCACATCCACCCTGGAGCTGGATTCTCTCTGTGCTGTCCTAGGAAGTTGACTCACGTGGCCTGACCTTAGACCTCGAGTATGTCAAGAGTATGTCAACGTTTACAACTTGGATGGCCAGAGAAAGTCTGTTTGTCAGGTCCTCACTAACTGTAAGGTGGATGCTCTAACTGTAATTTCTGTTGCTATAATAAAACACCACGGTCCTCAAAGCCCCTTGGGGGAAGGAAGGGCTTATTTGCCTTACAAGTTACTTCATCAAGGAGAATTGAGGAACTGAAGCAGAGGCCATGGAGGAATACAGCTTACTGGTTTGTTTATTTCCTTTTAGTTATAGGGCCCAGGCCCACCTGCCTGGGGATGACACCGCCCATAGTGGGCTGGGCTTTCCTGCATCAATTAGAAATTAAGAAGATGCCCCCCTCCCCCATGCCCACAGCCACGCCCACAGTCATGCCCACTGGCCAGTCTCATAGAGGTGATTTCTCAACAGGAGATTCCCTCTTCCCAGGTGATCTCAGTTTGTCATCTGGAAGTGGCTGTTGCCGACCCTTCCAACGCCCATCCCCACAAGTCTCCATAATGACTCTGCTGGTTTGGTTCACAAGGGACTGCCACAGCTCCTGGCAGGTTCTAGTTCTTCTAACACGGGGCTCTCTTCTAAAATGAGGACTTTCTGGGACTAGATGAGGCATGGCCCTCAGAGATTCCCAGCCTGGTCTTCAGAGATCAGCTCTGCAAAGACACAAACACTAAGATAGCCTATGATCTTTTAGGACCACAGGAAGCTCCAGGGTGTTGAGGGCTGGGTAATCAGGAGGGGGGAGGTCTCCCCAGGAAGTGATCTTGAAGTTTGTCTTAGTTAGGGTTTCTATTATTGAGATGAAACACCATGATCAAAAGCAAATTGGGGAGGAAAGGGTTTTTGTTTGTTTGTTTGTTTGTTTGTTTACACTTCCATTACACTGTTCATTAGAGGAAGTCAGGACTCAAGTAGGGCAGGAACCTGGAGGCAGGAGCTGAGGCCATGGAAAGAATACTGTTTACTGGTTTGCTCCCTCTGGCTTGATCAGTCTGCTTTCTTAGAGCACTCAGCACCACTGACCCAAGCTAGCACCACTTCCAATGGGCTGGGCCCTCCCACACCAATCACTAATTAAGAAAACGCCCTTCAGGCTTGTCTGCAGCCAGATGTTATAGAGACATTTTCTCAAACGAGGCTCCCTCCTCTCTGATGACTATAGCTTGTGTCAAGTTAACATAAAACTTTCCAGCACAAAGCTGCAGGTGGGATCCCCAGAATAAACCCACATTTGTCCCCCTCAACCTCCTGAGCAGGTAAGCTGCAGATGTATGTGTATGTGTACCGTGCGTATGAACACAGCAGGATTCACACACCAACGCTTCAGCACCAACCACTGACAGTGTCACAACTGAGTGCTGACATGGGGCTTTTGCAAGAAGCTCCCTGCTCACACTAAACATCTGCTGGCGTGCTGATTGTGGACCAATTTCCCATAGGTCGTCTTCATAGGACACTACTTTTTGCTTTATTGTTTATGCTTGCATGAGTGTGTGTGTGTTTAATACTGCCAGTCAACTTGGCAAGATCTAGAATCACTGAGGAGACAATCTCCTGCACATGTCTGTGACAGGATTTCTACACTGAGTTAGTTGAGGGAGGAAGATTCTCCTTAAATGTGGGCAGAATCATCTCATGGGCTGAGGTTCTGGAACGAATAAGAAGAAAGCAGGTTGAACACCAGCATTCAGCTGTCTCTGCTTCCTGACCCCAGACTAAAGGTAAGAAGCCGCTGCCTCATCCCCACGACCATTCTTCCCTACAGATGGACTGTATCCCCTCAAACCCTGAGCAAGACAAAAATAAACCCTTTCTCCCTTAAGTTGCTCTGTCCTTCATAGATGCTTGAAGTACTCCCAGTCTGTCTTCAAGTTCATTGGTTCCTTTCTCTGTCCAACCCGGTCCACAAGTCAACTTGAACCCTGCATTTTTCTATATAGACACTCGTCTTCCACAGAGCTCCAGCCCTGCCAGGAGCTCTACCTCAGAGCTGCACAGCCCCATGAACTTCTTGGGATGTGTTATCAGTGTTCTGTTTAAATTTATCACTAAACCTGTGGTTATAGGGACTTTCTGTTCCCTTCAGTAAGTTTTGTAGCTTTTGCTTTTTACCTCTGGGGTCCCTGGAGTTTGTTCTGAATTGATCTCATTTAAAATGTGCGTCTAGGATTTTTTTTCTCTCTACATATGATGACAACTGTTTTAATAACATATGTTGAAAAATATATTATCTCACTAAATTGTGCTTGAGTCTATTTCTGGGCTGTCTGCTCCAGCTCCATTGATCTATGCATCTCTCTTTTTTTTTCCAGACAATGCTTTTGTTGTTCTTCTGCTAGAGTTGCCATGATGAAACATCGGAGACTGGACGGCTCAAACGACAGAAATCTGCTTTCTGAGATGTGGTCTGAGAAGCCTCCCCTCCCAGATTCCTGTTGGCCTCTGTTTCTCTGTGTTCATATACAAGTCTCTGGGCATACAGAACGGAACTGGAGGAGCTTGGTCTGCCTCTTCGTGGTGTGTGTGTGTGTGTGTGTGCTTCTATGTGTGCTGGTGTGCTTGCCCAAGGAAGCTTTCCGGTGTTTCTCTGCCTTATTCTTGGAGGCAGGGTCTTCCAATGACCCAGGAGCTCACCCATGTTGCCTGATTAGCTGGCCAGTAAGCCAAAGGAATCCTCCTGCCTCCACATCCCCAGCACTGAGGTTATATGTGCATGCAACCACACTTGGCTTTTCACATGGTTCTGTGATACAACCTCAGGTCCCTCGCTTGCACAGCAAGAAGTTCCCTAACTGGGCCATCTCTTCCGTTCTTTAAAGGACTCCGATTCTACCAGCTTCCAGCCTACTCATGTGTCCCCACTTAGCCCACCTTAACTCCCTTCTTCTCCAAACAGCCTTCTCCACAGTCTTTGTGATTTAGAGCTTTAACATATAAATCTGAAGGAGGGACACAACATCAGTTTCAAGTCAAAGTCTCATCTAAAAATCACCTAAATCAGGTATGGGTGATACTCAAGGTATTTATTTTGAAGCAAAAATTCCTCCTACCTGTGAACTTCTCAAGCCAGAACAAGTTATGTGCTTCCAAGTTATGCACAGAGGGCATGGCATGCTCATTCCAGAAGGGAGTTCCAGAAAGAAGAAGGGGTGATGGGTCATATCTTAGCAAGATGACTCTGTGTGTAACAGTGCTTGCTACCAAGCCTGACAGCCTGAGTTCTGTCCCTGGAACCTACCATAAAAGATCTAAATCCTGTTGGTTGTATACACACATAGACACATGTGTCCGCATCCACACATGCACACACACACACACACACATATACACTCATACATACACACACACACATACACACATATATAAGCATACATACATACTCACACACACATGCGCACACACACACACATACATACATACATATATACACACACACACATATACATACACACACATACACACACTCACAAACATGCATACAACATACACATTCATGTGCACACACATATCCATATACACATATACACATAATACACATACATATACATATACATGCACACATATACACATATGTGTACACATACATTAATAATAATAATGATAATAATAAATGAGATAAAATAAAAGTGACATTTTAAAAGAACTGTTGAGTCTCAGTCTCAAGCAAGTTCAAAGCCAAGCAAAGCCTGCTCTCTCAGACCCTGAGGGAAGGGACTAACTCTCCTGGGCTGGACTGAATCACTGTCTTGTGCCTTCTGTGGTCAGTCAGGAAGCCACATCACCCCACTCAAGTAGTCCAGCTGCCTCTCTGTGTGGCTCATGTGTTCATATTCTTGGTGGCCCAGCCTCTGAAGCATTGAATGGGGAGGCCTGACCCACACAGCCCACCCCATGCTTTGAAAGCAAGGACACAGCTCTGCTTCCCAGGACTGTGGTGGCAATGCTAACGCTCTCTGAGTCACCTTTGGGTCATTCTCTCGTTTTTTCTTAAAGGATAAAGCATGGTCACAGCCAGAAACTCTGGTACTCCATAGTACATGACACCAGGGTTTCAGAGCCTTCCTTTATTCATCTGACACTCGTGCCTTTTGGCCCTGACTGGCAGAGTCTCTTGGATGTAGCCATTTCCATCTTAGCATGTGCTGGCATGCCTGATTATCCCACCCCTAATCTCACCAACACTTTTAGCATTCTCTGGGGGAAAAAAAAACTTTTATTTTCTTTGTCTACACACAAGCATGTGTGTGTGTGTGTTGATGTATATACATATGCATATACATGAGGGGTGAAACAGAGGACAGTCTTGGGTATCATTTCAGATTTTTAGATAGGGCTTCTCACTGGCCTAGAATTTGGGAAATAGACTAGCTCTGCTCATCAGTGAGTTCTAAGGCGCTAGATGCCTGTCTCCAAAGGTGGACCTCCAAGCTTGGTTTTCACAGGGGCTCTGGGGTAAACCTCAGGTCCTCATGCCAGCCTGGCAAGAACTTTACCCACAGAGCATCTCCCCAGTCACCTTTTTCTTTTTCCAAACAAGGCTATGAATGTAATGAATTCCTAAGCTCCATTCTTTTTTCTTCTCACAGTTCGCCATGATGTAAAAAGGCCAGGCTGTGTCTTCACCAGCACCGAGAAGAGGCCAGCCTATATCATGTGTAAGGAAAGAAGGCTAGCCTACAGCATGGGCAGTGTGAGAGGGCTAACCTGCACCTTCATGCGCAGTATGAGAGGGCTAGCCTGCAGCATGGATGGTGTGAGGAGGCTAGCCTGTACCTTCAGGAGCAGTGTGGAGAAGCAGGTTGTGCCTTTGAGTCAGCATAGAAAGCCTCTGCAATAAATCCATCACTTTCCATAACACTAGGCTGTGATTTAGCCAGGCTCTTGGCCTGTTTCCAGCTCTAATGTACTGTCCGTGGGTCCATCTGAGGTAGCCACAGAGCACCTCTAAGTACATGCCCCTTCCAATAACAATTCCTGCACCCAAATCTAGACTTTTCTCATGTGCACCTCAAAATCTCCCATCCTCTTGCTATGACCCGGTTTCACCGACAACTCAGACTTTTAGATATTTATTGTAGTATCGCTGCACTTCCCTGTGCCCAAATCCATGTGCATTTGTCTGTGCCATCCCCAAATCCCACGGCCTGGGCGCTTCCAGCAACGGGAATTTAGCTTCTCGCTATCCTGAAGGTTGAGGTGACCACCCCACCCCACCCGCATCGTGGTGACAGAATCGCCTGTGGCAAGAGCTTCACTGACTATTGGAAGCAGGAGCGCATGTCTTTAGATGGGATCCTATTAGAGAACATTCCAGAGACTCCAGGACCCATTCAGTAAACTGTTTTTAAAAACCTGTTCCTAGAGCCACCCTGTAATGGCTGCTCCTGGTTACCAATGTAAATTCCAGAGGGCCTAGGCATTTAGAAAAACACCTAGGAGTGTCTTTGAGAAAATTTCCAGAGGATTGACTAAGAGGCAAGGCCTGCCCTAAATTGCACTACCCAATAGGTAGGGGAACAGAGGGGATAAGGAAAGGAAAACCAGAAAACCCTCTAACAAGGCATATTCTGTCTGTCTGTCTGTCTGTCTGTCTGTCTATCTCTGATTACCACCACCATCATCATCACCACTATCCTCATGACGTGAACTAATTTGCTCTGCTATGCCTGCCTTACCTGTGAGCCAGTGAGCAAAACCAACCAGAGAATCCTCCCCTGAGCTGTGTGGCAGACACTTCATCGTCACAGCGACAAAAGCCCAACACATTTTCTCAACCCCACAATCTGTCTCAGTAAGAGTAATTCAGAGAAGCCAAGCCAACGTCCATTTGAACTGCACATGCACGTGTATATAGCGATCCACACAGGTGTGTGTCCCTCTTGTGTATTTGTATATAAAGGTAGAGATGGGAGGGGGAGGCTCATGTGGCTGTGAAGTTATATAAGCCAGACCCCAGATCTTTATTGTAAGCCAACATACTTAGAGCCAGTGAAGCCCACGGTTTGGTTCCAGGCTGAGTCCAAACTTCTTATACCAAGACTGGCAGGCTTGCAACCTTGAGGGAGCTTGTGTTTCTGGTTGAGTCCAAGGACAGGAGAAGAGTTGGCATCCCAGCCAAAGGTGTCAGGCAGGAAGTTTTCCTTTACTTGGGAAATGTCACTCTGTTGTACCCGTAAGCCCTTCGACTGTTTGGCTGTGGCCCACCCACAATTATAGCCTCTTTTGGCTCGTGTCTTGGCAGCAACACTAAACTGCCTCGTGCTCTTTTCTTTTCCAAACTGCATTTTTAAAAAATTATGTTTCCTCCCCACCTTTATTGCCTTTTAAAATTGTAAACCAGTATAAGAGTAATCGGTAGCAACCGTGCCACAGACTCAACATTATGCTTTCTTGAAATTCATTCCACTAAAGAATTCAATCCGCTACTTGTTAACACATATCCTCAAGACACAATCATAATGAAGCCAGAGTTTCAACTGACTTAACACACAAACAGCCCCTAGCCCAAGTCCTGAGAGTGTCCTTACTTCCCTCTGAAACCTTGTGAGCTGAAACAGTTTGGTCCATGCATGCTTCAACACCCCTGCCTTCTAAGTTTGCACAGAACAGCAAGCTTCTCTTGGCAGCGTCTAATCCTGCCCATAGTTTCAAAGTTTTCCACAAAATAGTCCAAAGGCAGAAAGGTCACATGGTCTGGGTTATGAACAGCAGCCCTCCGTCTTGATAGAAAGTCCTGCTTTTACATTTCTGTGGCTATAGTAAAACAGTGTGACCAAACGCAAGTTAGAGGAGGAATAAAAGGCTTATTATTTATAGTTCTAAAGTGGGTACAGCAGTCCAGCATGGAGGGGCCATTGGGAGAGCAGGGAGGGAAGACAGCTCTGCAGGCCATGGTATAAAGAGGAGATGTATCCAGAGTCTGCTGTGGGCACTGGAGAGATGGATCCGTGGTTAAGAGTGCTTGCTGTTCTTCCAAAGGACCCGTGTTCGGATCTCAGCACCCATATCAGGTGGCTCACAACCTCTTGTCACCCCAGCTCCAGAAGATCTGAAACCTTCTCTTGGCCTCCACAGGCACCATATTCTTACATGTATACCCCCCACCTCACAACCATGCACTCAGGCACATAATTACAATTAAAAACAAAAATGACTGCTACAGGCTACTAGAGCCTAAACCTACTGGAGAAGTCAAAGGAGCAGTAGAACTTGCTCCTCAGAGAGTCTCAGACTGGGGACGAGGGAGATGGCTTGCTGGCTAAAGGGGTGCCCCGAGGATCAATTTGGAAGGTTTGTTACACCTGACACAGACAAGGCTCTGGGGACCCAGGCTCATCAAGAAGTTAGTGTTGGCGCCAGTAGGCTAATACTGGCTGGATGCTAGAAAAGGTAGGAGGGAAAGGTGAGGGCATGGTGCTGGCCAAAGGGAACCACTCTTTAGCTGGGGAGTTCCCAAATTAGAGAGGGGACAAGGCACCAGAGGCTGGGAAGCTATCTCCAGGGGCAGGGCGTTTGCCTAGCGAGCATTCAATTCTGGGTTCCATCCCTATCGCTGCGTAAGCCTGGTGTGATGGTGCACGCCCCGTAATCCTGGGAGCACCGGAAGTTCAAGGTCTTCCTTGAATTTGAACACAAGGCCTTGTCTCGAAATAAAACAGCACTTGGGAGGCAGAGGCACTCGGGAGGCAGAGGCAGGCAGATTTCTGAGTTCGAGGCCAGTCTGGTCTACAAAGTGAGTTCCAGGACAGCCAGGGCTATACAGAGAAACCCTGTCTCGAAAAACAAAAAAAACAACAAACAAAAAAAACAAAAACAAAAACAAAAAACAAACAAACAAACAAAACAGGAAGTAAGGAGAGAGGGAGGGGAAAGAGGAGGGGAAAGAAGGAAGGGAGGGAGGAAAGAGAACAAGAGATGACCAATATGTCTTCTGGTTGGATAGCTGTTGGAAGCTTCTCCACCCAGACGCCCTGGGTCCAGCAGCATAGGTCTCTGCTGAGATCGTCACCTGAAGAGCAGCTGCCTCCCCAAGAGCATCCTATTCTCGTCGTACCCCAGGGATCCTGTGCTGTTTTTAACCTGAGTTTTACAGGAGAAATGGGGCTCAATGAGCCTACACCGTACGTTGGATCCAGGGAGGTCCCACGGTGTCCCAGCCTAGGAACCCGGTTCCTGAGCATCCATGGCCCAGAAACAAGTGTTGAAAAGGCCGTGCCTCCCGTTCCTCTCCACATCTCATGAATTAAAAACAATGTTCCTGAGGTCATTTCCATGGGGCTTGAGGGTTGGCTGTGTAAATATTTGGCCTTCGGGGCTCTTCATAGCCAAGCTCCTCAGGGCGCTGACGTTAAACACACCGCAGGAAGAATGCAATTGGTTTCAGGAAGCCCCCAGAGCCGGGCGCTCAGAGGGCGTCTGCTCAGAGTAATGTTTGACAACACAAAGCCCATTTTTCCTATGACTTTTTCTCATTTAAGACAAGAAGGATCGCCCTGCGTTCGCCAGCGTGCATACTCAACCAGTCATTAATACGCAGGCATTTAGAAACATTTGCAATCAGAAAGGTCTGGGTTTTCTCATTGCTTTAAAGAGTAGAGGAGATTTGAGAGTGAGAGCAGGGGATGAGAGTGGGGAGCAAGAGTGGGAGGGGAAGAGAGAAAAGAGAGGAGAGGGGGTGGGAATAGCTCCAGTGTCCACCGAGGATAATCTCTGTGTGACAGTGTGCTCTGTGTTTGTGACCGATACTTCTCATCTATGAAAAGCCAGACCAGGGGCACACGTGTTAAGTGGCTAGGGATGTTTTGGTGTAAGCCCACTTTTCCCTTGGTGCTACGGGGGCTAAGGCTCTGCATGAAAACAACCTCTGGAGTTCCTCTGGGTGGGGGTAGGTTTGGAAGTCTTTAACTTTATTTTTTATTAAGATAATGAGAAATGAATTTCCTGGGGCTGTCCAAAAAGACCCGAATCTTAGTGGTTTAATCATAGTCCCACAGTTAGGGAGTCTGGAAAGCTGAAGCCAAGGGGCTGGCTGGGCTACAGTCTTTCTGAAAGTGCTGGGGGGAGTCCTCCCTGCTTTTGCTGTGGAGGCTGCCAAGCCTTGAATCTTCTTGGCTTGTCCGTGTCTCTGAAGCCATGTCACCATGGTCTCCTGTGCCTGTCTGTGTCCTTCTTATAAATATACCCTGCATGCTGAATGAGGATACAGATCTGGTATGGGATCACTGTAACCCATCACATCTGTGGTAGTTCTGTTTCCAAATGAAGAGCATCCCAAGGTCCTATGAACCAGGACTTTAGTGTGACTTCTTGCAGGAACTCAGTGCATTGCATAACACTCCAGGATGAGAAAATGGCACTCTGTAGATGGAGGGTGGTGGTAAGGTGCCCATAGCTAGAAAGCTGTGTTCCTGACCAGTCACAGGTTCCTCCCAGATCTAGCAGGGGCCTTGATGGACAGTGTCTTCTCAGGATTCCATCCTTAGGGAGGCTGACACGCACCACAAAGAAGATGGGTTCCCAGAAGATCTAAGCTAGAGGACCCCAGGAAAAGGGTCTGAGGTCAGAGTCAGCCACCCTCACTATTAACCATGAGTCTTAGGGGTCGGTCTCCGGGTTTATTGGGAATGAGAGAGAGAGAATGGAGTCACTCTGGATAACCTAATGGGACAGAGACACCTTGGGCATGTCATATCAGGCTATCCTATGAATGCTGTCCTTTCTGAGGGCCTATCTGAGGCACTAGGTCCCTCACAAAGGCAGGATGAACAGGTCTCCAGCAATAAGCAATGTTGTCCTCTCTGTTGGAGGACCACAAGGAGAAGGAGAGCCTGGGATGAAGGCAGGGGCAGCATGATCTGAGGGTGACTCAGGCAGAAAGGAAAAGAAACCGTGGACTCCTCCATTAGGGTCCATACACATGATTTTTACGTTACACATGGGTTGTATGAAACATAAAAGAAGTAAGCACCCAGAGCCACCATGAGCCTGAGGCAACCAACCACACCCATGTTCCATATTACAAGTCCATATGCTTAGACCCGCATCCTGTGTACCTCCTTCTTATGTGATGTAAAGCGTCCTTTCACTGTGTCCATTTTTGTTTTTACTGTTGTTTATTTTTTATGGATATGTGGACCACCTGTGGCCAAATGTCCTAAAATACTGTGGTGACTGGGAGTGGCGCTATTAGGAGGTGTGTGTGGCCTTATAGGAGGAAGTGTGTCACTATGGGTGTGGGTTTTGAGACCCTCCTCCCAGTCAAGTGGGAGACAGTCTTCTCCTGTTGGCCTTTGGAACAAGACATAGAACTCTCAGCTCCTCCACAGCCATGACTGCCTGGATGCTGCCATGCTTCAGGCCATGATGATAATGGACTGAGAACCTGTGAGCCAGCCCCAATTACATGTCGTCCTTTATAAGAATTGCCTTATAAGAAACAGATCATTCTGTTTCTTACAGCAATGGAAACCCTAACTAAGACACATAACCATGAGCAGACAGCAACAGGTGGAGCTGAGGTCTGAGGGGCATGTTGAACTTGAAGTGAGGTCCTGGGCCAACCAGGAAATTAAACTTCCAACCATGAAAGGCCAGCTTCAAAGCCAGATTCTGAGGGGAGAAGGTGGAATCAGAAGCAAATTCCAACCAAACAAGAGATGCGAGACAGACAGACCCCATTGGGATAGAAAGGATGGCTCAATCTAGGCAGTGGGATACAACCAAGAAGGGTAAGGCTCAGCCTACTCCTGTGAGTGCCTTTGTTCCCTCCCCATGGAAGGTGACCAACAGCTGCCATGCTGGGGGAGGTGACATCAACCTCTGGGTTCTTATACAGGGATAAGACACCAGCCACCTGGAGACCCCACAGACCACCCCTACCCATTCACAGGAGTTCCCTAAGCCTGGCTGCCATGAATATATCCAGGACAAAGGAGGTTCCAGCAGCCATCCCAGCACAGGCTGAACTGAACTGGTCTCATCTCCAGCATGGCTCCTGCCTAGGCCAGGAACCTCATAGTCCTACACTGAGCTGCCATCTATAGAATGGGCCACCTCTCTCCTGAAAATGCCAGGCATGTATTCAGGACTGTGATGGGCAGCTGGACCATCATAAGAGCCCTGTGGCTTCTGGTGCTAGGTCCTGCTTGTCTAAAGGTCCAACCTTGAGCATGGCTCGTAGACAGCCATGCCTCAGCCAGCCATACCTGGGACCCGTGTGAGGCAGTGGGATGCTGAGAATGGGGGAATCTTAGTGATCTGCTGCTTCAAGCCCCAGTACCCAGTCTGCTCCAGCCACTTCTTTCTAATCTATCCTCATTCTGCTTCTCTCAAGGACTCTGAGCTGTGGTGGTCCAAAGTCCCAGTTTGAAAGTGGGTCCTTTCTACAAATCAGATGTATGTGGTCTTGACTCAAGGCTGCTTAAGTGAGTGGGGTACACATGGAAGGTAGCCTGGCAGGGAGGACCAGCAAATCCCATCCTCAGCTGAAGCCATATGCAATGGCCTTGGATCACTGACCCTGGAAATGCCAGCTGCCCTAGAAACTGCCCTTCCCAACTGACAGGTTGGACCCTTACCCAGGACATTTCCCTGGGTAGGCCTTGCTTAATCCTTGGTCCTGGGTTGGCTCAATGGTCCTTTGAAAGCGACCATGTAGTGAAAAGACTACCTACAGAAGAGAAGGTAGCCATGGCAACCCCTGACCCTTGAGTTCCCAGAACTGTCAGTCCCCTTCACTGCCCAGTCCCCTCTACCCCAGAGCTGTGAGGCCGGTACCTCATAGCCTCAGAGCACAGCTGTGGAGGGACACAGTGGAGGCCAAGAAGCTGAGGGTAGTCTCCATGAAACCTCCACTCATCACCCTCTGCCTGCCTGAGCCATGCCTAGAAAGATTCAAAACTCTGTGTGTGTGTGTGTGTGTGTGTGTGTGTGTGTGTGTAGGCCGGGACCCCAGCTCTGTTGGTGAAATGCTTACCTAGCATGCACAAGCCTTGGATTTGCTTCGCCAACAACTCACAGAACTGGAGTGTTGGTACCCACCTGGGAGCTGGAGGCAAGAGTGATTCTCAGCTACAAAGAGAGTCAGGTCAGCCAGGGCTTCAGGAAACCCCGTCTCAAACACCAGCAGCATCACCCGAAGTTCCAAGCCTGGGCACCCAGGAGCCCAGGGGTACCACCCCAGCACTATTATCTGGGGTGCCTTTCACAGGCTTGACAGGGCCTCTCATTGCTACGATCCCTCACCCCTGACTCCTTAGCTGCTTATTCTCAGCCGTGTGAAGAAGTCATAAACCACGGAGCCTGCCCAGGTATTTATTTTAGTTAGTAAAAATGCTTTGCACTTTGCCAAGAGCCATTTGCCTTTAATTGGAAACTTTTGAGGCATTAAGAATGCACTGGGGTTCAGGACCGTCTGCAGGCTATGGAGTCATCGATCATACGAGGGAGGCTTTGGACCAGGTGGAGCAAAGGCAGCCTTTTAGTGAATCCACCTCCCTTAATGGACTCATTTATAACTCGCAAGACTGGGTCGCGCTTTTCCTCCATAGCTTCAAGGAGGCCTGCCAGCATGGCGGAGAGCAACTCACAGCTGTTGACTGTGATTGAGGAAGCCAGGAAAACCAAAATAGGAGGAGACAAAGGCCAGTGAAAGGAGGGGCCTGTGCCTGACATACACTGGCAGACATCTCTGTACTATGCAGGAGGCGGGAAAAGAGAGAGAGGCCATCTTCTGCTCATTCTAGAAACAGTGAGCCATTAGCTTGGATCAGAGAGTTCCCCCTGGGTGTCAGACCTTCAGGCCAGAACACCTCAGCCCCCATGACTGTGCTGGCTTACATGATGATTGGTGTCCCCCATCCCCACCCCAAGTTAGTAACTGAAAACAGCATGCCTTTATTAACAGCTTTTTGTGCATCTGGAAGGCGGGGCAGCTTGGTCACATGGGTCTACCCTGAAGCTGTAGGCTCGACATCAGGTGACTTTACTGGACCTGGTGGACCTGCCTCTGAACTCACCCTATGACTGCTGGCTAGAAATCTCAGCTTCCCACCACAGGGGCCTGTCCCAGGGCAGTCTGAGGGCACTTGAACATGTCACCTGCCCCAGAGTAGGTGATCTGAGAAAGGGAGGGAGCAGAGGAAGATTATACAGAGAGAGAGAGAGAGAGAGAGAGAGAGAGAGAGAGACCCACAGACAAACAGAAGAAAGTATTCAGAAACAATCACCCTCACCTCTGCTACTATATGTCAAGACCCAGGCATGCCCAGAAACTTGGGATGTGAGATGGGAACTCTCAACTTGGTTGGGAGATGGGAACCTGCATATATGACTAAGATAAGGTTAGAGCAGGCTAGCCTGGGACTTATTTCTAGATTCATAGAAGATAACCACTGACAGATACAGAACCAGAGGAGATATCAGGAGACCTGTGAGAGCAGAGGTTGGGGTGATGGATCTTATAGGCTAAGTGTTATCCGTAGGCCTTGAATGTGCCCAGGAGCCCCTGTGTCAACTTGCTTGGTTCCCATCCCACGGTGCTACTGCAGAGTGGTGGAAACTTCAGGGAGTGGGACCAAGTGGAAGGAAGTTAGGGTGTAGTACCATGACCTTGAAGGGATGCTGCCCTTTCCTCTGCTTCTTGGTTGCTGTGAGGTGAGTGCCCTTCTATCACTGGCTTCCACTTCGATGACCAAGCCCAAGGCAATGGAGCCAGAGGTTGATGGCCCCAAACCTTTGAGGCTCTGAGCCAAAGTCAGCCTTTTCAGTTGATCGCCTCGGGTGTTTTGTCACGGCAATGGAAGGCTGACCCAGCATGGTGCAGATGGCCAACAGCATTAGAGATGGAACAGAGGCTCAAGATGGAACAGAGGTTCAAGACGGATGCCCCCTTTGGAATTTCAGGAGGTTGCAAGCCCAGCAGACACAGTGACTCCAAAGCCCTGTCCTCCAGAACTGCGAGAAGATAAATCCGTGCCACGCAAACCACCTGCCTTGCACTGAGTTAACGCATACCACAGCAGCTTTGAGCCAGCCTAGGCTACAAAGTGAGAAGAAAGTTGCTGCTCCACACCCAACTGGTCTAGGATAGTGGGGAACACAGCAAAAGCAGTGAGACTGTGGGAGGAGCCTTGACTGCATCTTCGGCTTTGAGGCGGGTTCCTGGGTCAGGAGCTCCATCTCCTACAACATCATACTAGGGGGGATAAGGCATCCCACAAGCAGCAGTTAGGACAGCTGTGTTTCTGCAGGCTGGGCAAATGCCAGTGCCAACCGTGATACCCAAGGACGTACTCTCTGAACACAATAATTCCCAAATTGGGAAAAAATTAAAGTAAGAGAAGTTTCGCTGTCATCGTTGTTTTATGCTGAATTTATTTCTGCACCATAAGGCTTTCTTTCTTCGGTTCCTTCTTGGTATCTCTTTCTTCTGTGCAGCCTCCTCTTCTGGCTTTTGGAGAAATGTGTCCCTTTTCAGTGAGGGTCATCTCAGTGTGGCAGGGGGAGCTCACGCATAAGCTAATCCATCCGTGAGCCCTGGGAGCCTGTCCTCGGATCTTTGGTGCTTTGTGACACATTCAGTGACTAGAGAATCTCCAGCTAAGCCCTTCCATTCAGCATCACTCTCTGTATGTGTAATCACATGCAGCCAAAATTCAGCATTTCTTGGCCACCAACCCTGTTGTCCAGCCTCACTGTTTGGCCTGGATGCACCTACCAACCCCATGGTTATACTGCCAGAACTGCACATGTGGCTTCCTTAAAGTGGCACCTTAGGTACTTGGTGGTTTTCTGGATATGCACAATCTTGATGGCCTGGGTAGTTTCCCAGATATTCCTAAAGTGAACATGAGATTTGAACGTTTTGATTTTGTAGGGGCTTCTGAGTCTAGAGAGCAACAAAGCATCTTCACGGGTCACCTCGGGTTGCTCACAGGAAGAGGGGAAACATTTTAAGGAGAAAAAAAAACCTACAAAGACAATTGAATATATGATAGAGCGGGTTGCAGGGATAGATTCCGGGCAATCGCATGGAGGGGACCAGGGTCGGGCTGGCTCTCCTGGCTGTACTGTGGTGATCACTGTTTTTCCCAGGACATGGAGAGTCTGTTGAAGGTGCTCACATGCGTGCTTTTCTGGTCCCGTTCTTTCTAAGGCTCTTCCGTGGGTCATCGTTCACCAACACACACGTCCCTGTTAAACTGTCCCATCTTGGGTACACATGTTTAAGCTTTAGGCTCCTAAATGCCCTCTGTCTAGACGCTTGTTCCCACATACAGACTGTCACTGAGCTGACAGGCAATGTGTGTGACCCAGCAGCAACACACCCCTGCGCAAGTGTCACTCGGCCTCCTCAGGCAAAGACAGCCTTTCCTTGTTGCTGTGCCGGGTTCCCCTTCTCATCAGATCCTGTTTGCCTGACGATGGAGTCCAGCCCTCTTGCATAATCCTTTTCTCCCTTGTCAGATGCAGATTAAGGGATTATTTTTCTCAAGATTCCTGTTGCGTGTAATTTTAAAAACACGATGCTCTGGCTAGACTCTGGGATCAGTGGCCACCCTCCTGCCATCTCGCTCAGCCCCCCACAGCTAGCAAATGCTTTTCCCATAAACACCACCGGGAGCTTTGATCACTCTGCACTGACCAAGCACCTCCTCAGATAGCTCCGCCAGCTGCCAACCACCAACAACTGACCTGCCGCTGTGCCCTTTCTCCTGCTCATCTGAGTCACTGAGGATGGAAAACACCAGACAGCCTTAATATTTTAAAACCAGCCGGGTAACACAACCACTGGGAGTTCACATATCCAAGTGTACTTATTGGCTGAAACCATTGTCCTAAACTCATCAGTTACCCTTATCAGAATTCTTCTGGTGGCAGTGGCGGAGACTGCCACCCCTTCTAATAGCCTCCAGGCCTCCAGGGTGGATGTGGTCCTCCCGTCTCTCTCTCTCTCTCTCTCTCTCTCTCTCTCTCTCTCTCTCTCTCTCCCTCTCTCTCTCCCCTCCTCCTCCTCCTCCTCCTCCTCCTCTCCCTCCTGGGACCTGGAAATCCCACCTCTATACCTTTGTCCAGCAATTGGCTTCTACCATCTTTATTGACGCCATCAAGAAGCAATTAGGGAACCAGATTTTAGCTATCAGCTCCTCCCCCTATGGATTTCAGTCTTTAAGAGCTATGATTTGGGGAGCTTTACATTTTAGTGATTTTGCTCTTTGGGGGACCAATATTTGAGACTACAGTGTATCTTTTGGAAGTGTGGTGGGTACTCCAGGCTTAGGGAATGGTATTCAGCTAACACTGGACAGCCACTCAGGTTGAATGGCAACTTCGTGGCTGATTCCACAGGCGATCTTCACTTTTCTACTGAGACCCAATGGCAGAGCAAGAGTGGACTCAAAGGAGAGCAGTCATCTCTGCAGTCAGGGCCTCGCTCCCACATCCCAGCAACTGGAAATTCACCTGCCCAAGGTTCCAAACAGCAGCTGCCACCAATGCCCCAAGTAACATTGGATCTGCTGGAGCTGATGGTCCAAGTCTCCAAGTCACCTGCACAATATCCTGGACCTATTGCAATGGAATATAATCCCAGGCCACACCCAAAGCCTGTCTCTTTTGGGTGGCTCAGTCAACAGGTCAGAGGGGCAACTCATCAGCATGAAGAAGCCCACCAGGCCTCAGGCCTCTTTCTTGATTGTGCACACGAGTGACCGGATGCAAGTTGATATTTCACCCTGTGTGATGGCTAACACAGATCACTAACAAGTTGGGGACTAGAGTCACCTGGAGACAAACATCTGGGCATGTCACATCTGTGAGGGGATTTTTAGATTAGGATAATTGAGGTGAAAACCCCCACCCTAAATGTGGACAGCAATGTGACCAGCTGCCTCACGTCCCTGTCACCATGCCTTTCCCACCATGATGGACTGGACCTTTAGAGTGTGACCCAAAATAAACCATTCCGTCCTTAAGTTGCTTCTGTCAGGCATTTTGTTACAGCAGCATCATGTCCCATACAACAGGCCCATAGAACTTTTGCCAAGGTGGAAGTCCTGGATTGTTTCCTCTGTAGTATGTAAATGTCTTATCCATCGGTGTGGAGCTGTTGCCATTTCCTTACTAGATACCCTCAGCACAATGCTGTCAACCCAATAGACCAGTGTGATGTCGGGGAAAGATGAGAGTGAGTCTTATGAACAAATTATAGTCGAGCTAGAGAGTTGGCATGCCTCTGAGCAAGGATGGTGGCTGAAGGTGTAGTGCTGGCCTTGTTGGCTGAAAGCAAACCACTTCTGGTTGTGTCCATGGACAGGGCTGTTGGGAAAGTATTTGTTGCATCTGTGGTTGCACATCTGGTCCCAAGGCATGAGTTCACATATCCAAGTGTACTGGCTGGCTTTGTGTGTCAACTTGACACAGGCTGGAGTTATCACAGAGAAAGGAGCTTCAGTTGGGGAAGTGCCTCCATGAGATCCAGCTGTGGGGCATTTTCTCAGCTGGTGATCAAGATGGGAGGGTCCATTGTGTGTGGTGCCATCCCTGGATTGGTAGTCTTGGGTTCTAGAAGAGAGCAGGCTGAGCAAGCCAGGGGAAGCAAGCCAGTAAGCAGCACCCTCCATGGCCACTGCATCAGCTCCTGCTTCCTGACCTGCATGAGTTCCAGTCCTGACTTCCTTTGGTGATGAACAGCAATGTGGAAAGTGTAAGCTGAATAAACCCTTTCCTCCCCAAATTGCTTCTTGGTCATGATGTTTGTGCAAGAACAGAAACCCTGACTAAGACACCAAATAATAAAACCACATCTGGCGTGACAGCTGCAAGTGTAGTCTCTGCTTGGCAGAGATTAGGACCATCTCCATCCCTCTCCCGAATCTGTCTCTCTTGCTGAATGAAAATAGGAGATACAAATAGAGACATGGAAGTCACCGCCCCTCACATTACACCTCTGGCTTTCCAAATAATTATGCTTGGTTGACTGTTTCAGTGGTGGAGGTTATTCTAACAGATCCTACATGGTCCTTCCCATCTTTGTGGCCCTCACTTCATATATTGAAGAACAAATGTGAGATTCTATCATGTTCAGAGTCTTATGGACCCCGGCCCATTCCTAGAGACTATACATGAGGGCTGCATGCCCTGTATGAGTTGGGATGGATCCTGAGGCTCACGTCTGTCAGCCACCATCATGCCAGCATTGCCTACTATAACTTTAAGCCCAAAACACCTGCCTAGCAAACAAACACAGACCAGCACCTTCTTCCTGCCTGACCCTGTGCCCCTTCAGCCATTGTTTGACAGCCTTAGTATCAGTTCATTCTCACGTGTGCTCCCCTAAATTTCCGACGGAGTCAGTGCACAGCAACTGGGTGGTTTGGGGGATGAAGCAAATTTCCTCCTGGATCATGCACACCTCCTGTCTTACATCGAGTGCTGCTGTGCTTCATATGAAGGTTTAAACCAGTGGCTAGCTTTTCCTTTTCTCCTCCTCTTCTCTCAGCACCAGAGAGCAAACCCAGGGCTTCACACGTGCTAGACAAAGACTGTGTACCACTGAGCTACAACCCTAGCCCCAAGGCTAGTTACCATCCCCAAACCAAAAAACACACAGTGGAAGTGAGTCCTGGGGAAAGCAGGCAGCGCACTATGATACAGCTGTCTGAGATGGGGAAGGCTCTCCAGATTCTGCAGTCAGAGGGTGTATCTTCCCATGCAGGGCAGAAAAATGGAGAAGGCTCTTCAGACCCCATAGGCAGAGATCTATCTTCCCAGGTGGGCAAGAACTGCTTCTATCAACAAAGGAAATGTAATAGGCTTTCAAAGCCTGCTGCCCCCGCCTCCACTCAGGTTGTCCGCTCAGCCTCTGTCTACTGCAACTTGAAGATGTTCACTCCTCACTTGATGCTTTTACTTTAACGAAAAGACAATGTGAAGTCTAGAACATTGCCTTCTCACAGAGTTGACTGCCGTGAGCAAACGATTCAGCCACGCGCAGAATGAGATTCTTCCGAGCGTGCTTTGCAGAAATCTCAGTCCCTCCGCTGTGGGGAACAAGGATGTCAAGGCAGACAGAGACTCTTGTGTCATTGATGTAGAACTTGAGTAGGAACTGGGAGCCTGGGTCCCTGTTTTCTTCCAGTTCCTTCATTAATCAAGAATAACTCAGAGCCATTGTAGATGTTATTTAATTCAAATGATTTTCTAATGCAGCAAATATTTAGCTACCCAGACACCCTCTACCTCTTTGGTTACAAATGCCCAACAGGATTAATCTCAATATTCCTCCACATGGTTTGTTTTCATGGTTATTTGCAGTACCGGGGTTTGAACCCAGGCCCTCGCAGGTGCTAGGCAAATGCTCTACCACTGAGCTAGCTAGTAAGCTCCATCCAGAGCCCTTGCACTGTCTTCTTTACCAAGGAGAATAGGGTGATTAGTACCTTTAAATCTTTTAAGACTAGATAACCAGTTCCAGAAACCCACGGCCAATCCAGAGAACTCGGCTGTGTGATTCCGTCTCTGTGGCATCGGCATCTGTACCAGGCAAGGTTCAGGCAGGGATGGTGCTCTGGCAGTGCACAGATGCAGTGCCTCAACTTGAGAGTTATGTCTGCGATGAGATGATTACAAAGCTCTGCATTCTGATCCGATGACAGAAGAAGCCTCACTAGAAATTACAGAGTCAGAGCAGATGGTAATGAGACAAATGTGCCAACAGCCGACTGCAGGCTGTAACACTGCGAATAATTACAGCCTCTGCCTTAACACAGACCCAAGCCAGGTGCAGTGCCACGCACCTGACAGCCCGGCGTTCAGGAGGCTGAGGAAGGTGGATCATGTTTCCAAAACCAACCTGGGCTGCACAGTAAGTTCCAGAACTGGGCCACATCGTGAGACACCGACTCAAACTCATTAAACTAATTAATACTCTAATTAATTAAAAATAGACACTTAGTAGAAACTTCTCTAGGGCAAAGACTGCTACTGACAATAATTCTCTATCAAGAGGAGATTTTGTTATAAAATACAACATACTATTATGTATAAACAGCCATTATGGTTGATATTTAAAATTTTCTGAAGATCTAAACATTTGTGATTTTTTTTATACAGGGAAAATATCATTTATGACTTTGACCTCCTCATCAAATTTCTCCTGATGTATTGCTATTTTTTTCTTTTTTCCCCCTTAGTTATTTTCTTTATTTGTATATCAAATGTTATCCCCTTTCCTGGTTTCCCCTCTGAAAACCGGCTATGCCTTCCCCCCCTCTCCTTGCTCACCAATCCACCCACTCCCACTTCCTGGCCCTGTCATTCCCCTACATTGGGGCATAGAGCCTTCACAGGACCAAGGACCTCTCCTCCCATTGGTGACCAACAAGGCCATCCTCTGCTACATATGCAGCTGGAACCATGGGTCCCTCTATGTGCATTCTTTGGTTGGTAGTTGAGTCCCTGGGAGCTATGGGAGTACTGGTTGGTTCATATTGCTGTTCTTCCTATGGGGCTGCAATCCCCTTCAGCTCCTTGGGTGCTTTCTCTAGTTCCTCCATTGGGGATCCTGTGTTTAGTCCAATGGTTGGTTGAGAGCATCCACCTCTGTATTTGTCAGGCACTGAAGAAAGTATCAGATCCCTTGAGACTGGAGTAATAGATGGTTGTGAGCTGCCATGTGGATGCTGGGAATTGAACTCAGAACCTGGAAAAGCAGTCAGTGCTCTTAACTGCTGAGCCATCTCTCCAGCTCCCGTGAAGAACTAATTTTTAAAAGCATTTTTTAACTCATGGTTTTTGTATGTATGGTCAGGGTTTATGTTTAGAAGTCAGTCAGATATCTCCTTTCACCAGCTGGGCTCCGGGAACCAACCTCAGGTCCTCAGGCTTGTGACGAGCACCCGTATCAGTGGAGTGGTCTCAATAGCCCAGCTTTTTAATATTGAAACAAGATTGCCTTGATTGGACCTGAACTCACTGTAGCCTGGGCAAGCCTTGAACTTTCAATTCCCCGGCCTCAGCCTCCCAAATAGGCAGATGATAGGCCTATTCCATCAGGTCATGTAAAATGGCTACCCTATGTGAACTTTTGTGCCTAGAGAGGCCAGCATGAGGCTATTGTGTCACATAAAGCCCCAGAATTCTTGGCAGAGGCACCAGATAACTCGGAAAAGAGACAACTAGTTACCATGGTGTCCTGTTCTGATTTCTGACTCACAGAACCTATGTGTATAGCGTTACTGTTATTATGGGCAAGAAAACGTTGAGGTTGTATGCTATGCAGCAAAAAATAATCAGATTCTAGGACTACTGGTCCAAGACCCAATACCACTATGCACCAATTAAGTGAATCTGAGTTTCCCACATGCAGGGGTCTAAGTTAATAACAGAACTTAAATGGCAAATATACAAGTTACTCATTTCCCAGAGTGGGCAGACATTACTAATTGCGCACCGGATTGTTTACCATCCTTACTCTAGACCTGTAGGGACCAAACTCCAGCCTGCTCAAGCGCCGCCTGGACCTGCCTTCAGTGTCGAGACTCCTAGAGCCCTATAGTCACTGAGAGTGCCTGGTACACTCAAAGCCTGGATGACACTGGTACCCAGCTGCAGCCCAGGTGGCTCAGTGCCACAGCTTTAGGCAGGAGAGAGTCAAGAGAAAGTGCTTAGAATGACAGGCTGGGGAGCTCCAAGCCCCTGCTTCCAGATAGAAAGACAAAAGCAAACATCTGTTGGAATCTGCTTTGACGGAATTCTGGGATGCAAGCAAGGGGAAGTCCCAGAAGAAAAAGGCACCTCAGACTGAAGAACACAATTCCTTCACCTGTTTCCTGCCCTCCATCATCCCTGTGATGACCTTGGTGGTGAAGTGGGGACTGCCTGAAGACCCAGAACAAGACTCTGGACTCTCAGAGCAGAGATAATCTTGTTGAGGAGCCTTTGTATATATATATATATGTCCTAAGGAGTCGAGCAGACACCAGCAGGACTGGCCAGACATTGGCCTCATTCACCTGACTCACGTGGAAAAAGTGGTAGAGACTGCTTGTAAAAGCTGCACAGAAGACCCAAGACCCACAGATGCCTGAGGTGAGAGGTCGTGGGTCAAGACACAAAATAACCACCCGAGACCCAAAGAGAAGCTCATATGAGAGTGTTTGGGAAATGAGGCAATTCAAAAGTGACCGGGGGGGGGGGCAGTGGGTAAAAGAGCTTTCTGTGTGTATGCACACTGGAGACACAGCACAGAGCTGATTCTGAAAGGGGGAAGATGCAGTTTTCTTAATATTCTCATGTGTGTGTGTGTGTGTGTGTGTGTGTAAGCATGCTCTCAAGCGTGCGAATGTGCTTCTATCTCCTGGCAATGGAGAAGATATCTGTGAAAACTATGAAACATTAGTTGAGTGTGCAATAAAGAAGCAGAGGTGTCAGTGGTCACAAGGATTTTTGACAAGGGACAGGCTTCTGTAAAATAATTTTCAAGAGTAGCATAAGAAGCGTATACTGCTGCAGCATTTAGCAATAAATGCTTTGAAAGGAAGCCCTTGGGAAGGGAGACGAGCTGATTTCCAAAGTCACCATGGCATAGAGTAAGTAGTCAAGTCAAATACCCATTTCTACTAGGGAAAATAATCAGGAGGCAAACAGAGACATGAAAAAAATATATAGCCATGACTAGTTGTACAGTCTTCCAGTCCCAGCCTATCCAGGAAACTGAGGCAGGAAGAGTGGAAATCCAGGGTCTGCCTGGGCTGCAGAGTGAGTTCAAGGCCAGCCTAAGCAATTTAGTCAAACACAGACACAGATACACACACACACACACACATGGCTCGTTCTGAAGCAAGGAAATAAACTGGTGGAAACCATCACTGTGGGACTTACTAGACAAAGACTTTAAGGCAGTTATTTAAAATACAAGAAAAATAGGAACCACAGCAAAGGAAAGGAAACCAAGGGGCAGATATGGGGACAAGATGAGTCTATCAACAAAGAGAAATTATAAAATGCAAGCAAGTGGAGATTCTGGAGAGTACAATACTTAAATAATTTTTTAAATTTCCCAGAAACAGCTGACAGCCGGTTTGAATAGACAGGACAAAGAATAACTGAACCGGGAGACAAGCCATTTGAGATCATGGGGTCTGAGAACAGAAAGAGGCTCGCTAAAGAACCTAGACAGAGCCCTCTGGACAGAACACGTCAGACAGCAGCACCATGTCAAAGCCAACCAGAGACAATCAACTCAACAGAAGCGAAGCGGCATGCCACAGACACAGACTGCTAAAGTGTCAAGTTGTGAGCTGCCATGTGGATGCTGGAAACTGAATCCGGTCTTCTGGGAGAGCAGCCAACGCTCTTAACCACTGAGCCACCTCTCCAGCCCAATTCTATTTTTTAATTACTATCTGTGGTGGTCTGGATGAAAACGGCCCCCATAGACTCATGGGAAATGGTGTTAATGGGGGCGTGGCCCTGTTGGAGGAACTTTGTCACTGGGGAGGGTAGGCTTTGAGGATTCAGGATCCTCAATCCAGACCCAGTGGCTCACTGTCTCTCCCTACTGCCTGTAGATACACATGCAGATAAAACAGGACTTTCTTTGGGACCACCAGTTCCCAAATAAGGTCACAGAGACATGTACTTACTTATGAATGCTTAGGCCTTCTAGCTAGGCTTGTTCCAGCTAGCTCACAACTCGATTAACCCATGTATGCTAATCTAAGTTCTGCCATGTGGCTTGTTAGTTACCCTTCCTCAGCCCCAGCCTCACTGGTGAACCCCTCCTACAACCACCACCACCACCACCACTGTCTTTCTCAGAGTTCCTATCTCTGCCTGAAAGTTCCACCTTCCTTTCTTGCCTTTGCTATAGGCCATTAGCTTAAAAAAAAAAATCAGAGGGGGAGAGAGGGAGGGTTTACAAAATATGACGTAGGTACTGTGCAATTGTAACAACAATACCAAAATCCAGCCTGTAATCAGATCTCTGCCAGAACAAAAATCAGCATTTTTATAACACAGAGACACAATGCACAATAATATCATCCCATCAGGTAGAATTCCCAGCTACCCCTCCAGCACCACGGCTGCCTTCATGCTTTCCCGCCATGATGATAAAGGACTAAGCCTCTGAATTGTAAGCCAGTCCCAACTTCATGCTTTCCTTTATAAGAGTTGCAATGGTCATAGTGTCTCTTCACAGCAATTTCTTAGTTAGAAACCCTAAACAAGACACTATATTATCAGAAAGGCCAGTGAATACAACAGCCTGCACCTACACAGATGAGCACACCGCGTGGTTTGTGGTGTTAGTTACCTACGGGAGTGGACAGAGCTCTGTAGAAGATGGTACACTGTGAAAAGTAATTTGATGTCAGTTTGAATTAGATTGTTATAACTTGAGGCTGGAGTGGGGCTCGGTGGTTAAGAGCCCTTGCTGCTCTTGCAGGGGATCCAGGTTCTGTTCTCGGCGCCCATGTGGTGGTTCAAAAAACACCATAATTCTAGCTCTGGGGAACTCAGCACGTTCTTCTGGCTTCCATGAATGACTGCATTCATGTGAACCATACCACACCACACACACACACACACACACACACACACACACACACACACACACTTACAGGCACACACATGTACATGCACAGGCACACACACACAGACACACATTATGCACATAACTAAAATAATAAAAATAAATCTTTAATAGGAATAAGATAGGCATGCTTCTTTTCACTGCTTCTGTGCCTCACATCATTAGAATTCCTGGCCTGAGCTAGGTGTGATGGCCCATGATGTAATCCCAGCACTTAGGGGGCTGAGGCAGGGAGCTTACTACTGGGAATCTGAGGCCAGCCTGGGCTATGTATGCAGCATGTACCAGGCTAGCCAAGGCTATGAATCAAGATCCTGCCTCAAAAAAAAAAAAAAAAAAAAAAAAAAAAGTAAAATGTCTGAGTCAGAGTAATTAGGAGAGAAAAAGAAATAAAAGACTTCCAAATTCAAAAGCAGTAAAATTATCTTTACTGAATAACATGACCTTATATAACATATTGATATTACATAATGTATATTCTATGTGTAATATATAGAATTGGCTTATTAATATATATTATATTATATATAATGCCTTACATAATGTGTGCGTGCAGGCATGTGTGTGTGTGTGTGTGTGTGTGTGTGTGTGTGTGTGTGTGTGTGTGTGTGCATTCTCTATATAATTATACCTAGGGGAAAAAAGTAAAATAAAAACCTATCAGAAGGGGCTGGAGAGATGGCTCAGCAGTTAAGAACACTTACCGCTCTCCCAGAGATCATGAGTTCAAATTCCAGCAACCACATGGTGGCTCACAACCATCGGTAACGAGATTGAATGTCCTCTTCTGGGTGTCTGAAGACAGCTACAGTGTACTTATATATAATAAATAAATAAATATTAAAAAAAAAACTATCAGAACCAAGAAATGAATTATCAAAGATTCAGGACTCAAAAAACAACCTGCCAGCAAAAGCTGCATTTCTAGGGACTAAGAATAAAAAGGAAATCATGAAACTTATTTGAATGACATTTAAAAAAAGATGAAGTGCTGAAGAGCCATGTCATGAAGGACATGAAGCCCCGTGCACACTCTAAAAGCACTGCAGAAAGCTTAATCAGAGAGGATGGGAGCGGCCAACAGTCCGCATCCCTGGGGCCCTGCAGAAGGCTGCACACTATCAGTATCACCAACAGCCATAACTGCTTCCAAAATCACTACAGCTTTATATATAGAGAGAGAGAATTTAAAACCCCACACTTAAACGCATGTGGAATCTCAACAGAATCCAGAGAAACAAAATAATTTCAAAAAAGAATAGAGTTGGAGGACCTGTGCTTGCAACTTCATAACTTTCCAGGAAGCCACAGGCACCAGAAGTGTGTGGTCTGGCGGAATGACAGACATACAGAGCAGTGGGAACAACCCAGAATAGGGAGATAAGCCTTCCCAGGCACAGCGAGGGATTTCCTATTTTGTTGCCAAGAACTGGGAAAGGCGTTCTTCAACCAAAAAATGTTGGGGTAACTCGATATCTTCCTCACAAGAAAGAGCGGCACTGAGCCCTTATCTCATACCATTTATAAAAATTAACTCCAAATGAATCAAAAACCTAAACTTCAAAGCTAAATCTAAAAACACTCCGGAGGAAACATAGGGGATAAAAGGACAGCACACATACCAGGAGAAAAGATTTGCAAATCTAACCTCGAAGTAGAGATTCATACCAAAGAAACATTTGAAAAATCTACTTCCAGGGGCTGGTGGGTGACTCACTGGGCACAGGCACTGGCTCCCAAGCCTCACAGGCTGACTTTGAGCCGCTAAAACCCACCTGAAGGGAGGAGAGAAATAACTCCTGCAAGGTATCCTCTGACTTCAACACACATGCTGTGGAACCCATGTATGCGTTCATATTCACACTGTGTGCATGCCCGCGTGCACATGCACAATAAATACATGCATGTAAAAGAATCTTCAGTCGAATACCATACAGGAACAAAAGTTACAACCGAATTTACAAACGGGCAGAGGACTGAATAGACGTTTGGCCAAAGACTGTATCCAAATAGTCAATGAACTCATGCAAAGGTGTTCAGCACTGCTAATTGTGAAGGAGACACGCCTAGATCGTAGGGAGGAAGCATGTCACAGCCCCTGGAACAGTTGTTGCTTTCAGAATGGAAAAGAGCAAGTGTTGGCCAGATGTAGAGAAACTGGAACCTCTGTACGTGGCTGATGGAATGGGAGTATGGCATGTTGACCTGCAACGGCATGGTCGTTCTTCAGAAAGCCAAATGATGAATGCTCATGTGACCCAGCAATTCCATTTCTAGGTGTGCTCTACACTCCTTCCCTCCCTCCCCAGCCCTGCAAAAGAGCAGGGAGTGAGGATGTGAGGGCCTGCTTATACAGCAACATCTAAAGGGGTGCCATTCCCAGCCCAGAGTCAATGCAACACAAGGGTCCAATGAGAGATCGATGGAACAATAAAGGGTAGCATGGATGTAGGACAGAAAACTATCCAGCCATGAGAAGAATGGACATGCTGACACACTGTGGAGTAAGCGAGCCTTGAAGACACTGTGCTACATGAAGCAAGTCAGTCACCGAAGGATGCTCACTGCACGACTCTCTCCTGACATGAACTACACAGAGGAGGAGGATTCAGAGACAACACAGCACAATGGTTGGTAGGGCCCAGGAGTAACTGCAAATGGGGACAGAACTCAGCTGGGCATGCTGGGAAAACTATGGAGATAGAGGTGATGGTTAACAATAGTCTGTGTGTGTGTGTGTGTGTGTCTACCTCACATGTGTGCATGTGTACAAGCATCCGTGCCACAGTATACACGTAGAGGTCATTGGGTGTCTGTCCTCACTTCCTACCTCCCAACAAGGTCTCTTTGCTGTTCGTAGCTATGTATCTCAGGCTAGCTGGCCCCCACGTTTCTGGAGATTCTCCTGTCTCCATCTTCCATCTCCCAGGGATTACAGAGGCATGTTACTGTGACTGGCTTTATGTGGAGTCTTCTGATTTGAACTCGGGTCCTTGTGTTTATATGGCAAGTGCTGCTTGTTTGTTTGTATTTGTTATGAGACAGGGTGTCACTATATAGTTTTGGCTGTCCTGGAACTCACTATGTAGACCAAGCTGGCCTTGAACTCACAGAGGCCTACCTGCTCTGCTTCCTGAGTGCTTGAATTAAAGGTGTGCACCACTTGTCCTGCCATGCATCTGCTGTGAGGTGACTGTGGCAGGTGGGAGAGTTGACCCTAAGGTCAAGAGAACAGGAGAGCTGGCCGTGTCCCTCACTGGCTGCAGCACTCAGGAGAGTAGGCCCTGGAGCTTGCCTGGGTAGCACAGTAGCTCTGGTAGTGTGAGTGTGTGTGTGTAAGCCCTGCTGGCATGAGAGTGGGAGAGTTGGCCCTGACGCTTCATGGCTGAGGCGTTGTGTGAGCTAGCCAGGGAAGTGCTGGTGGTGTGGGTTTGGGAGAGCTGGCAGGCTGACCAATTTAGCTACCACCCAGAACAAGATCCAGAGCTCTGAGTTGGTTCACCCTAACATCTACCTCATTTATAATCTGCTGGAGCCTGTGAGAGGGCTAGGCTGCTCCTGCAGATCCAAAGCTACAGAATACCCACAGTAGAGGGCAACAAGAGGATATCTGAAAGGAGTCCCGGTGAGGATCCAGTATTGATGGTGTGGCAGGAACCAGAGACCCCCAAACCAGACCAGTGACTCATTGCAATAAATATTTGCAAGTGAAGATGTATGGGCTGAAGGTGTACTGTGTAACACACTATGACACACCACAGCTTCCCCTACAAGATGTTTTTTATGTTTTGCTTTGCGTATTTTTATTGTTGTTGTTGTTGTTGTTGTTTATTTTCTTGTGGGGGAGGTTGCAATGGCAGAGGGCAAATATGAAGGGACGGGGAAGTGAGTGGGATTGGAGTTATAGATGTAAAACTCACAAAGAATCAATAAAATGTTTTTTTAAAGAAGGTATGTACTACACCTGGCTATTATTGTGATATTCTTTATTATTATTATTATTATTATTATTATTATTATTATTGATTTTATGTATGAATGCTCTGCTGCATGTACACCTGCAGGTCAGAAGAGGGCATCAGATCCATTTATAGTTGGTTGTGAGCACCATATGGGTGCTGGGAATTGAACTCAATACCTTTGGAAGAGCAGCCAGTATTCTTAACTGGTTTTAATCCCAGCACTCGGGAGGCAGAGGCAGGCAGATATCTCAGTTCGAGGCCAGCCTGGTCTAATGAGTGAGTTCTAAGACAGCCAGGGCTACATAGAAAAACTCTATAAACCAAGACAAGAAAAAAAGAAAAAGAAAACAATAAATTTATGTTGTACATATTTTTGTCACAATTGAACAAAATAAGGGAAAGGAATGACGGCAGTTAATTCAGGTGACTTGTGGTGAGCCGGTTTCAGTACCAGGTGACTGAGACTTTACCTAGCCCTTCACAAGAGGAAAAGCCAGTTTCTGAGTGGAGAGCCTTTATGGACAGCTTAGGCTCTGAGCAGTCAGCTGCAGCTGGTTGACAAAAGCCTCCTGAAGGCTCAGCGAGTCACAGGCCATGACCAGAGTGCTTGCCCACCGTTCTGTTCTCTTGTGTCTTGGGTAGCCGGTAGAGGTCTCTGCGATTATAAGCACCCACTGCAATTTGCACGTGTCTCCAGTTTGGAGAGGCTTCCTCATCACAGTCAACCACTACACCCAGAAAGGGTACATCATCTCTGCCCACCTCATCACTGAGAATAGTAACAAGGTCTCATCCAGTTCCCGCTGATTGCTGATTGAGCGAGACAGAAAAGATATGTTACACTTAGAGTCTTTTTGGCTATTCAGACTCATTGGGAAACAATAAGGAAGGGTGCATTTCCTTTGGCCAAGCTGCCAGATCTATGTTGTCATCAACTTTGCTCGGAGAAGTTGGTAGCGGGGAGGGGTTAACTCATGACTGTTAAAGGCTGAGAATAACTGACAGTGAGTGCTTAACTGCAGTGAGCTATCTGTAGCAGCCACCTCCCCAGGGAACATTGAGGAAGAGGGGGTGGAGAGGATGCAAGATCTGGAGGATGGGGAGGGGCAAGTGACACAGCTGTGGTTCATGTGATCTCAAAGCAGTAAGGGTTACCCCCTCAAGGTGTAAGATCAACCAGAAACAAATTTCAGCATGGCGTAGGAGGGGTCCCCAAGGTTCCCTGCCTCCATGAGGAGCTGAGGGCAGTTGAGGGTCGCTGAGGAAGGAGACTCTCTCTAAGGACGTGGCCACTGGTAGGTTCCCATGCCCCTGTGTGCAACCAGGTGCCCATGAGTGTATGGATGGCACAAGTCATTCAGTGAGTTAAAAATAATACTAATAACAATGATAATTATAATAATAAATAGTTATGGACATGAAGAAGGAAGTTGGAGGGGGAAGGTTTAGTTAGGGTGGTTACGATTCAGCTACACTGTATATGTGTGTGAAATTCTCAATGAATAAATAAAAATTTATGTCTTTACAAAGAAAAGCATAAGTAGGCTGGGAGTGTAACTCGTCTGGTAGAGTTCTTGCCTCACATGCATGGAGCTATGGGTTCTGTCCCCAGCACACGGTAAATCAGGCATGGCTGTAATCTGAGTGCTCAGCAGGTGGAGGCAGGAGAATCAGAAATTCAAAGTCATTCTGACTCTAAGGGACTCAGCTACATAAGACCCTGTGAGGGTGAGAAGGATGAGGAGGAGGAGGAGGTGGTAGAGGAGGAGGAAGGAGGAGGAAGAAGAGGAAGGGGGAAGAAGAGGAGGAAGGAGGAGGAAGAGAAGGAAGGAGGAAGAAGGAGGAGAGGGAGGAAGAAGAAGGGGGAAGAAGAGGAGGAAGGAGGAGGAAGAGAAGGAAGGAGGAAGAAGGAGGAGAGGGAGGAAGAAGAGGAAGGGGGAAGAAGAGGAGGAGGAAGGAAGAGGAAGAAGGGAAGAGGGGGAAGAGGAGGAGGAAGGAAGAGGAAGAAGGGAAGAGGGGGAAGAGGAGGAGGAAGGAAGAGAAAGAAGGGAAGAGGAAGAAGAGGAGGAGGAAGAGGAGGAGGAAGAGGAAGAGGAGGAAGAGGAGGAGGGAGGAGGGGGAGGAAGAAGAGGAAGGGGGAAGAAGAGGAGGAAGGAGGAGGAAGGAAGAGGAAGAAGGAAAGAGGAGGAAGAGGAGAAAGAGGAGGAAGAGGAGGAAGAAGAGGAAGAAGAGGAAGGAGGAGGAAGAGGAGGAAGAGGAAGAAGAGGAGGAGGAGGAGGGAGAGGAGGAAGGAGGAGGAGGGAGGAGAGGGAGGAGGAGGAGGAGAAGAAGGAGAAGAAGGAGAAGAAGAAGAAGAAGGAGAAGGAGAAGGAGGAGGAGGAGGAGGAGGAGGAGAAGGAGAAGAAGGAGAAGAAGGAGAAGAAGGAGAAGAAGGA
Organism: Mus caroli; assembly: GCF_978045245.1. Taxonomy (NCBI): domain Eukaryota; kingdom Metazoa; phylum Chordata; class Mammalia; order Rodentia; family Muridae; genus Mus; species Mus caroli. The sequence goes on along the minus strand of NW_028227270.1, from coordinate 72,321,223 downwards.
GAAGGAGAAGGAGAAGGAGAAGGAGAAGAAGAAGAAGAAGAAGAAGAAGAAGAAGAAGAAGAAGAAGAAGAAGAAGAAGAAGAAGAAGAAGAAGAAGAAGAAGAAGAAGGAGGAGGAGGAGGAGGAGGAAGAGGAGGAGGAGGAGGAAGAGGAGGAGGAGGACAAGAAGAAGAAGAAGAAGAAGAAGAAGAAGAAGAAGAAGAAGAAGAAGAAGGTTTTCTTTTCTTTTCTTTTTTCTTTTTCTTTTTCTTTTTTTTTTTTTGTCCAAGTTTCCAGAAGCAAATTCCTGCTGTCAGAGGAATTTCCCAAGTTGTATGAATCCACCCCTCAGATGTCTGAGGGTTCCTCCTGGAGGCAAAGTGCCCCATGGGGTCTTCCGGGTGTATCACTGGGACCCCTAAATCTCCCACATGCCACCCCTGTGAGCTAGCCTCGCAGGTGCTGGGGCCCACTGCCTGTCCTGCAGTGGCTACGGAGCCAACTGCAGACTACATTGGAGCTGTGGTGGGGAGTTGAGTTTCTTTTGGCAAACTCTAGAGACTGACAAAAATATTCACGTCAAAACATTTCTACTGCAAAATTCATGAAAGCATTTGAATTTGGCCTGGGCATTTTTCCCCTTCTCCCTCTCTCAGCCCCCTCCCTGTCCTGGTTTAGGGGTGGGAGCAGAGATAGAGTCCAGATGGTGATGGGAATTAGTCCTTGCTCGGCTCCCTCCCGCCCCTCTGGCCAGAGACTGGGAATCAATGGCTGTTGTGTGCCACAAGGCACAACGGCCCTGGGCCAGCTCAAGTCTGGGTGAGCCCCGGGAAGTGTCCCCTGCCTGGAGTCTGCCCCCTAACCCCAGGGTCTGGGGTAATTGTCTACAGAGGCAGCCTGGGGCTGAGCTGGCCATAATGATTTAGGCAGGATCGATTTCACTTCAAGCCTTTTCTACTCCGAAGAGGCCTAATCGAAAGTAATCTGAAAATTAGGGAAAATAAAAACCATGCCCGCAGCTACATAAATACCCATTTCCTCACATCGGCTGCTCGAAATCACCTCATTCCAGTGCCACGTGATGTTTTCCTGATGGGCAAGGCCAGGCCCGGGGGGGGGGGGGGCGTTTGATCTGCCGCCTGCCTTGCCTGACAGCCACCAGCACCCAGGCAGAGGTGGGATGAGGGGTTGGGGGGCAGGGATCTGAGGCAGGCCTTGGCACTGACTGGCCTGAACAAATATCCCTGTGGGGGCCAGGACTCCTGGTAGATCTCAGCCTGCAGCCTGGGGTAGAAAGAAAGGGCACAGGCTATGTTTTAAGGGGCCTCAAGTGTGTGTCCCCATCAACCCTCTCATTTCTCCAAGGACCCACAGAACCTGCAGGATGGCCCCAGGCAAAGTGGCTACTCACACCTCTCTTGACTTCATTGGTTTGGCTCACAGATCCTTCCAGCTTAGTGGCACCCTAGGACCTTTGTACCCCAGGACCTTTTCATGTTCTCTAGTCACTTCTGTCTGCTGAAAGGTCCATCTGCAAGTCTGAGCCTGCTCCCCACCTGGTGTCAGATAACGAGTCCTTTCTAAAGCTCCCTTCTCCGTGCAGCTCCCATGCTGCCTCCCTGGAACTGGTGTGTCCAAGTTGCTTTCTCTCAAGTCTTCCATGAGCTCCAGGAAACAGAAGCCTTATCCAGCCTGGCCACCAGGACGGGTACACAGTGAGCAGTCATGGAAGAATGGAGTCATGTGAATGTAATGTGCAGTCGTTGTCAAAGGACAAGGTCTTCAGGACCTCCAGGAGTCACGGAGGCCAAATACTACCCGCGCTATATGCCTGCTTCCTCAAAATAACCCTGGGATAGCAGCATCCAATTCATACACAAGCAGGGTTCTGGGGCACAGGCCAGGATGAAGCCCAGGCCAGACCCTGGGAAAGGTCACAGTATTCTTGTTATTTGTGCTGATGGGAAGGATATCTGGCTGCAACTTTTGACATGTCTTCCATCAACAAGTAGGGAAGTGGGGTCCACATGCCTCCCCTGGAATGTGTCCGGGCTTGTGAAGTCTGATCAACAAGAATTTGGGGTAGTGATTCCAGGACAGTCTTTCTGGCTGCAACACTACTAACCTTGCCTAGGCTCTCTGGAAGTTCTCCCACAGAGCCTGGAACTTCCTCATAAGAGCCTCGACCTAAAGAAGGTCACCCATGCCACCACAGAGCCCAAGTCATTCGGAGTCATCCCACACCAGCCAGATGTGTGAGCAAAGAAGCCTCTAGATGATCCAAATGTATCCAGCTGTTTTCATTGTCCAAGGCAGTTCCTAACTACAGTATGCAGAGCCCCTTTCTGGGTTGATTCATTGACTTGCCACAAAGACATGGGGAGAAATAGATTCTGAGATGACCATGGTCCCCAAGGGACTTGAAGACACCAAGTGCAGAATGGGAGGAGCCCCACATGCCCAACGGCAAGATCTGGGGCTTAGCTCATATGGTTGCTAAACAAAATGCCAGAGGCTGGACCAGTTATTAAGATCAGAGATTGGTTTCTCATGGTTCTGGAGGCTGGGAGGTAAGGATGAAGGTACCAGCAACACCTGGGCCTGCAAGGGTTGGTCTCTGCTCCCAAGGCTTCATTCCTCCAGAGGTGGAAACACTGGAGTTTCAAATGTCAGGAGGCAGACAAGTCAGTGAGCTGAGTCCGTAAGAAGAGCATCAATCCCATCGGAAAGGAGGGAGTTCTCGAATAATCATCTCTTCTTTATCTCTCTCGGTCACTCTTTGTGTGTGTGTGTGGGGGGGGTGCATGATCATGTGTGGGTTCTTCTCTGTGTGTGTGTGTGTGTGTGTGTGTATGTGTGTGTAGGTATGTGGAGTCCAGAGGTGTCATTGGATACCTTACTCAATTGCCCCCCACCTTACATATTAAGGCAGGGTCTCTCACTTGAACCCAGAGCTTGAGAATTTGGCAAGCTTAGTCTAGTCGCTTCCGAGCTCTCCTGTCTCTTCCTCCTGAGTGCTGGGCTTGCAGGTGGGCTGCTACATCCACCCAGCACTTAAGCGGCTGCGCGGGACCCAAACTACAGTCCTCTCTCACACTGCTGCTGGGGCCAGTGCTGCTCAGCCCCAGATCTATGCCGCACTCCAGCTTGGCCCTTGAGGGATGCTCCAGTTGAGACGGACAAGAGTCAGGAAGGTAGAAAGCAAGAAAGGCCCCCTTCAGATTCGATGTGAGCCACAACCCTGAAAGCCAGACCACTGTAAGGCTTTCATGACCACCAAAAGTCAGAGCTGGTGGATGTCCTGTGAGCTCAGGGTGCCAGAACACACAGGCTTGGGGGAAGTGGGCAGGGCAGAGTGGTCCAGAGGCCACAGCCTCTCTGCTGAAGCCAGGGCAGAAGTCCAGAGATGTAGTGACTATGAAGCGCACCAAGGCCGACCGGCTAAGAAGCTACCAGCTCCCTGTTGCCAGGAGGAAGCCCTTCTGGGAGCCCAGCCTCTGTCTGGGCATGTGTTAGACCTTGAAGCCCAGGGGCGGAGCCGCGGGCTGCAGGCCTAGGCAGTAGTCGGGAGGGGTGGCATGCAGAGGCTGCGGGGTGGAGCCGGGTTCTGTTGCAATTACCCGTAAGCCTGGTGTTTACACGGGGTTTACAGGGAATTCAAAGCATATCTTCCTGTTGCTCTGGCAGCCGAGGCGTATCAAGTGCGTTCAAAAGGGCCGAACCACGTTCACCAAAATAAGAACCAAATGGCTGAGTAATTTCCACCAGAGAAGAACTTATTCTCGCAATTGCACGGTCTATTTAGCGTGCTTTCATAAAACCTTTTAACGAATCAGCTCAGAACCCTCCCCAACTGCAGGGCCCACCCCACCTCTCGGGCTTGGATTTCCAAACACAGGTAGGCCTCTGAGATTGGATGCAGACCTCCTGCCCAGCACCAGCGAATGAAAGCCCCAGGAGATAGAGGTTCCTGCCTCAGAGGAAACCCCAGTGGAGCCGGGAACAGAACATGGCTTTCTAGGAAAATCTGACAATCAAACAACAGGTCAACCCTGTGACACCAAGGGCTCAGCCTGGGGAAGCCTGAAAGGCTTCTTGGAGGAGGCAATCTTGCCACACAAAATCAGGGAGGGAAAGGGCCCAGATGACCAAGGTGGAAGGGAGGACTTGAAGATCAAGCCTCAGGAAGATGCTGGTGTGGGGGACAGGGAGTAGATAGTTGTATACAGTCTGCCCATGGGAGAGAAGAGGCACAAGGCTTTCGTGCCAGCTTTTGGCTGGCACAGACCATGGTCTTTCCCTGTTGGACATGACTTTCAAATTGGGCTTGAGCTCAGAAAGGAGGCAGGGACATGGGCAGAAGTGTTAAAAAAAAAAAAAAATCAACTTCCTTGTGCTAAATGAACCATAGTTCAAGGGTAGAATGCTTTTCTACATGTAGTTCAAGGGTAGAATGCTTTTCTATGCACAGGCTAAGTCCTGGGCTCCATCCCTAGTGCTGCCAAAACACAACTGAAGTATGAATTAGGTGCTGTGGAGACTTGGTTTTGGCCACCACCTCTGTGATGGTGGGGAGCTCTTTCAAGAACTTCCTGTAGCCTGTGCTAGGGGCTCACCTCTCCCTCCCGTGTTGCTCAGGGCCAGTGTTACCTGGCCCCAGCCTCAAACCCCACACAGCTGTCAGTGTCTGGCTTCTTTGAGGGAAGCCATTATCTGCTCAGCCTTTCCTAACACAGCAGACCCGTTGCACACAGACAGATAGGGTTTCTCTCCCACATCTACCCTACTTAGGTGTTTGGGCTTCTCCACCTAAGTCATAAACTCTGGGCTATAGTCTCTTGCTTCTCTGGGAAAGATGTCCCGCCCCTCCCCTGAGCTTGGATGGCTCTTCCATGTGTTTAACCAGCACAATGTCTCACGCAGTGGGCCTGCTTCCTCCCCAACCTGAACTGCCCAAGAGTAATTTCTGGGTTGATCACTCTAATGCGAGCCTAATGGATGGAAGCTTAGCAGAGCGGTCATTTGAATATCCCTGAGGAATGGGGGTAAAGAACTTTTCCATATGCTAATTTTTATTTGCATATTTTATTAAAGCCTCTTTCCTGCAGTGTTGCTGTGTTGTTCACCTTATTGTTAATCTGTATGAGTTTGTTGTCAATTTTGGTTTTATACATCCTAGTTAGAATTTGGTTTTTTTTTTTTTCTTTGCTGCAATGTAGTTTTTTCTACATTTTTTATTTGAATACTGATTGTAAATAATTTTCAGAAAGAGTATACAGAGGAAATCCTACGAATATCTTTGTCCCACACTGGGGAGGGAATCATAGAACAAGAGCAGGGTATTAAATGAAGATATCTTAGTCAATGTCAAACATGAGCTCATCCGTCCATGTTTGCATGTACACACACGCTGGGGCTCTGTATTTTTTCTCTTGCATGAAGCGACTTCCCCTAGAATCAACTCTCTCATCCACACTGTCTTATAAAGTCTGTCCCTTCAGTCCCTCACCTAACTCCATCCCTGACCCCCAACAACCTCTAATCTGCCTCCATCTCTGTAATTACGTTATTTAATGAGTGTTCTAGAAAAAGAATCATGCCAGACATATCCTGTTGAAACTGGCTTTTACGGCTCAAAATAGATCCCCTGAGTCACATATATTTCTCGAACATCAATCAGTACTAACTCCTAGCCTGACCTGGTAGTACAGGCCTACAATCCCAACTACTTAGAAAGCTGAGGCAGGAGAATTGCGTGTTCAAAACCTACCTGAGCTGCAGAACAAAAGAAAGGCCAGCCTGATCGACTTAGTCAGACCTGTCTCCAAATAAACGTGTAAGAGCTGAGAACCTAGCCCAGAGGTAGGATGTACAAGGGTTCAACCCAGTACCAATAAGCCAAATGTCCTCTCCCCCCCTTCTGTGTCTGTGTATTTATATGTATGTGTTTGGTGTGTGGTATGTGTACATGCGTGTGTATGTGATATGTGTGTATTTATATGTGTCTGTGGTAAGTGTGTATGTGTATATATGTGGTATGTTTGTGTGTGAGTGAATATGTGTGTGTGTTTCTCTGTGTGTGTGGTATGGTATGTGTGCATGTGTGTGTATGTAGCGTGTGTGTTTATGTGTGTGTGTTTATGTGTGTGTGTGTGTGTGTGTGGTGTGGTATGGGTGTGGTGTGTGTGTGGTATGTGTATATGTGTGTGTGGCATGTGTGTGTATATGGTGTGTGTGTGTGTGGTGTGGTACGGGTGTAGTGTGTGTATGTGGTATGTGTATATGTGTGTGTGGCATGTGTGTGTATATGGTGTGTGTGTGTGTGGTGTGGTACGGGTGTAGTGTGTGTATGTGGTATGTGTATATGTGTGTGTGGCATGTGTGTGTATGGTGTGTGTGTGTGGTATGTGTATATGTGTGTGTGGCATGTGTGTGTATATATATGGTGTGTGTGTGTGTGTGTGAGATACATGTGTGTATGTTTTCAAGTGTGCACATGCAGAAGCCAAAGCAGGATGTCACTTTCCTTGAGACTGATCTTCTCACTGGCTGGCTGGCCAGTGAGCCCTCAGGATCGTCCTGTCTCTACCTCCCAACACTTCAGTTACAGGCATGCTTGACTGTTTACATGAGTGCTAGGGATTCAAACTCAGGATCCCCCGCTTGCACAGCAAGCAAGCGCTCTTCCCATTGTCCGGACTATCCAAGCTGGGGATACACCACCACATACATCATTGTTCATCCCTGTGGGTTATTCGGGCCATTTCTAGACTTTGTTACATGGAAAACGGATATAAATATTCCAGTGACAATAACATTCGTTATTACTCTGGTCAATGCCCCAAGAATGCAACCTGTACATCTTCTAACAACTCCATAATTCTGCTTTAAAGAACCGAGGGTGCTTCCTGGAGTGCCCACACCATTTCCCATCCCAACCGCCCAGCAGGAAGTTCCCAAGTGGCACAGTTCCCAGTTCCTTACAGTCTTCAGTGCACCCTACTTTTCCGGCTGGCCACTGCAACAGGTGTGGAGAGATACACAAGGTGGTTCCCCCTGCGCTCCCTGATGGCTGGCGGTGCCAGGTTGCTCACTCCATAAGCATGTACCAACTGCTTAACATCTGCAGGAAGATGCCTCCAGGGCTGGGTGTGTAGCCCAGTGGTAGGTGTGCACCAGCACTTAGAGGTGTTGGCTTCCATCTACAAAAGAAGTCCATGCATGCCCTGAGCCGGTGTCCCAACAGGACAGCTTGTTTTTACGGCTTGTTTTGAAAAGACCTGTCCATGTTCTAGATCTCCATTGCTCTGCATCTGTGAGCTGTTCCTTGGTCCTGCATCCTTTTAATAGTATCTTTCCTGGCCGAGCAAAGACATTTCATTCTCATCACTTTCCCTCTGGTGGGTTGTTCCGGTGTTAAGTCTAAGGACACTTTGAGTCTAAAAACTGGAGACTTTTTCTTCCTTTCTTTCTTTTTTTTCTAAAATTCACATTAGAGTGTTTGTTTTGTTTGAACTGGGAACCAAAAGCAAGGCCTTGGACTCACTGGGCTCAGAAGCTGCACAGTTTTACAATTTGCATTTACTTAAACCTGCGATCTCTTTGGAGTTCTTTTTTGCCTGTTTATTTCTTTGTGTGCATGGGTGTACTTGCACCCCGTGGTCCATGTGGAGGTTCAAGGACAGGAAGGGGTCAGTTCTCTCCTTCCCCCATGTGGGTTCTGGGGATCAAATCTGGGTGTTCAGGCATCTGCCTTTTTCTCACTGAGCCACCTTAGCAACCTAAACTTAAGTTATTTTTATTTTTATTTAGTTTTCTCTCATATATTACATCTCGACCACAGTTTTCCTTCCCTCCCCTTCTCTGAGATCCCCCTCAGACTCAGTTTTTAATAAGATGTGAGAGTTAGGGGGGTCTGGAGAGACTGCTCAGTGGTTAGTGCTGCTCTCAAAGAGGACCTGAACTTTGCCCCCAGCATTTACATTGTGTGGCTCACAACTGCCTGTAACCTCAGCTCCAAAGGATCTGACACCCTCTCTGGCATCTCAGTCACCTAAACACATCAGTGCATGTTCACACCAATAAACACATAGATGAAATTTTCTAAAAAAAAAAAGTATTTTTTTATGTAAGAACTATTCCGGCTCTTTGTGTCACCCTGAGCATCACCATTTGTTGAAGACGTTGTCCTTCCTCCTTGGAGTTATTTCTGCATTTCTGTCAAAAGCCAGCCTCATGTGCTTGTGTGGGTCTTGCTCTGGGTCCTCTGTCTGTTTCACTGATCACAAATATCAACTTGGGTAGAAATTCTTAAGTTGATCAAAGGCAGCTGCCCTTACTCTATCCATCTCATCCAGAATAATTTTGGCTAATGGTCTTCTTTGCCGTAGCCCAGCGCCACAACACAGGTGGCTTAAGAAGCATGAATGTATTCATACTTCTAGAAGCTTAATATTCACAATTATCTTCCTGCTAGAAGGGTTGTCTCCTTCTGATGGCAGTGATGGAAGGGGTCACTCCAGGCATCTCCCCATGGCATGAGCAGAAGGCCTTTTCCATGCTCACCTGAAATTTTCTCTGTGTGTGTGCATGTATGTGTGTGCTTGTGAGTATGTGCATGTGTGTGCATGTGCATGCATTTGTAGGTATGTGTGCATGTGTGAGCATGTGCCTGTCCAAGCTTCTCCTTTTTGAATGGCGTCATTGGGATGTGTTGGGACCTACTCTAATACCCTAATAACCTCACTTTAGCCTTCTTCCTCTGTAAGAATCTCTTTAAGTAAGATCACAGTCTGAGTTAAGAAATCAGCATGTGCCTTTGAGATGACACAGTTCCACCATATCGATGCTCGATGTCCCATGCTTCTGTTTATAAATTTTATAAGGTGCTTGACTATGTCTATCAAAAGCTTTGATAGAATTTTAATAGAATTTACATCATGCCTATATATCAAGTTGCTATCACTACCCCACAGGATCTTCACTCCATGAACATCGGATGCCTCTCCATTTAGTCAGATCACCGTTGATTTGTTTCATCTACTTTCTGTGACTGTTGCCAACCCATCTTCTTCACACCGGAACCCGTGTGTTCCTGCTTCCTTCTATTGAGGTGTGAACAGTGCTGTTGGTTCAGTTTCAACTGTCAAGCATTCACTGTTGATATATGGGGACGGGGGGATCAACTTTTCTGTGTTGATTATTTTATTTTATTTGCATTGGTGTTCTGCCTCCATGTATGTCTGAGTGAGGGTGTCAGATCCCCTTGAACTGGAATTACAGACAGTTGTGAGCCATCATGTGCATATTGGGATTTGAACCTGGGTCCTTTAGGAAGAATAGTCAGTGTTCTTAATCCCTGAGCCATCTCTGCAGCCCCTCTGGATTGATCTTTTAGTCTTCAACTTTGTTTTGAGATTTATTTTGCTTGTTCCTTTAGGTTTTCTATACATTTATGTCATCTGTATAAACAGGGACAGTTTTAATTTCTTCCTTTGTAACCTACGTGTGTGTGTGTGTGTGTGTGTGTGTGTGTGTGTGTGTGTGTGTGTTTGAAAGAGTTTAGTCTTTCACCACCAAGGATGGCAGTAACTGTAGGCTTTCTGTATATAACCTTTAGCCAGTTGAAGGTATTCTCTCTGCTCCTAATTTATGGCTCTTCTTATCCATGAATGGTAGTCGAATTTCATCAAAAGCCTTTTATCACTAGTTGATAGACTCATAGAAATTTTCTCTATTAACTGATCAAAACAATGGATTGTGTTGATTGGCTTTTAAACAATAATGCTAATTCCTCATTAATTGTTTGCTGGAATTTTCCCAGTGCAAACAGATTGGGATGGAGGGAATCTATCATTCTTTCCATCATGAGCTTGTATAATGAATGTGAGAGCCTTTTCCCATTTCTCCTATAAGACTTTCAGGCTAAAGATGCAGTCCAGTGGTCCAGTGACCACTGAGAATGTGCACGGCTCTAGTTTTAAAATGTACCACCACCAAAAAAATTAATACAAGTGTCAAATGTTACAAATTTCCTTAGTATGCTTTTAACTAAATCTCAGATGTTTGAATGTGCTTTTTATTTTTATTTATTGAATTTTCTTTGTCTTTTCTTTTCTTTTCTATCTATCTATCTATCTATCTATCTATCTATCTATCTATTTAAAGGGTGAGGTTTCAGTATGTAATCCTGGCTGTCATGGAACTCTCTATGTAGACCAGGTTGACTTGAGTGTACAGAGATCTGTCTGCCTCTGCCTCTGCCTCCTGCCTCCTCGCCTCTGCCTCTGCCTCTGCCTCTGCCTCTGCCTCCTCTGCCTCCTCTGCCTCCTCTGCCTCCTCTGCCTCTCTGCCTCTCTGCCTCTCTCTGCCTCTCTCTGCCTCTCTCTGCCTCTCTCTCTCTGCCTCTCTGCCTCTCTGCCTCTCTGCCTCTCTGCCTCTCTGCCTCTCTGCCTCTCTGCCTCTCTGCCTCTCTGCCTCTCTGCCTCTCTGCCTCTCTGCCTCTCTGCCTCTCTGCCTCTCTGCCTCTCTGCCTCTCTGCCTCTGCCTCTGCCTCTGCCTCCTGATTGCCAGGATCAAAGGCATTCCCTACTATTATTGAATCTCCATTGTGAGTTTGTATCTTTTTTACAAAAGTGTTACTTTCCATACGTTTGGAAATTGTCTTTGGACTCTGCCTGGTGATTTCTTAATTGAGTCAGTTTAGTCAGAGAACACTCCGTGCATGGTTTCCATTCTACCTTGTTAAGGTATGTTTTATGACCCACAATGTAGTTGATCTTGTTTAGTGTTGTGTGGCTGTTTGGGGGATGGGGTGGGGGAGTGCATTCTATGGTTATTTGACAGGGTGGTCTGTGTTCCATCAGTAGCTGGGAGTCCAGTGTCACAGTCCCCAACACTTGTGAGTTTGTCTATTCCTTCTGCTTTATCAGAGCTTGCTTTGCATGCTTTGAAGCTATATTGTTTAGTGCATAACCCCTTAGGTTTATTATGTCTTCCCAGAGGACAGATGCTTGTACTGTGTCATTCCTCCAACTGCATCTTCAGTCTCACTTCAGTCATAGCATATTTTCACTGCACACTGTCAGTGTTTTATTCCCCGGTAAGACTTGAAATGGTTGGACCACTTCCTCCTGAACACTGTGGTGTCCGACAAGAATCTGCCATCATTAGAACTGGCCCTTCGTGCTGGTACAGCCGACTGAAATCTGATGTTTTTTAAGATCTTTATCTTTAGTTCTCCAGAGCCTCCTATGGTGTTCCTTGCTGGTATAGACTTCTTCATGTTGTCCTGTATGAGACTCTCCTAGTCTCCTCAGACTCTGGGTTTATGCCTTTCATGGATTTGCTTTGGAACTATCTTATTATGGTTTGACAAAAGGATTTTCTGTTCATTTTGGTGAAGCCTGGCTTGCTGGTCCTTAATTTATGTTTTGTTTTTGTTCGGTGTGTGGACATTCTTACCTCAATTCTGCTCTTAGTGGGAAAGATTTAGCTTCCTTACTGTGAAGCAGTGTGCATAGATACCCTCAATCGAGGCAAGGACACCTCTTCTATTCTTATGCTCTGCAAAACCACTGTGCTGCATGGATATAATTTATCAAGCCATTTTTATCATATGGTTTTCTTCTTTATTCTCCCAATATGGAGAACTGAGTTAACTTGATGCTTAGGTCAGCTTTGCCTTCCAGAGATTAGCTTTCCTGAAACATAACATATCGCCTACTGTGGTGGTTTGAATATGCTTGGCCCTGGAGGTGTGGCCTTGTTGGTGTGGGTATGGCCTTGTTGGAGGAAGTGTGGCACTTTGGACTTTGACTTTAAGACCCAAGCTACCTAGAAGCCAATCTTCTCCTGTCTGCCTTTGGATGAAGATGTAGAACTCTCAGCTCCTCCAGCCCCATGTCTGCCTGGACCCTGCCATGTTCCCACCTTGATGATAATAGACTGAACTTCTGAACCTGTAAGCCAGCCCTACTTAAATGTTGTCCTTTATAAGAGTTGCCTTGGTTATGGTGTCTGTTCACAGCAGTAAAACCCTAACTAAGGCAGAAGTTGGCACTGGGAGTGGGGTATTGCTGTGATAGGCCTGACCACGGTTTTGTTTAGAAGAGTGTGGATTTGGGGACATTGGATTTGGAAAGCCATGGAATTCTTTAAGTGGGGTGTAATGGGCCATCCTAGTAGGAAGATGAAAGATGGTGGTTTTGAGAATGATTTGAGCTGTGTAGACCTGCTGGCCCAAGAGGTTTCAATGGAGAAGAATGTTAGTATGTGACCGAGAGATTGTTTTGTGAAGCTGCTGGGTTCTGTTGCTTGCTGGAGCTGGAACATGGCCCCCTTGTTCTATTACATTACCACCAACTTTCTGTTTTCCAACTCCTTCTCTACCTAAGCGAGGCTGTAATTTTAATTTTTTCAAATCCTATTTTTAATGATAATTCTTAAATGCTTTAACCTCCGCTGTCCACCATTCACCAGAGGTAGTGAAAAAGAAAGGATGCAGGGAAGTGGACCTGTTTAGAAATGGTTCTTTCTTGTAACTCCCATTTGCGTTGTCTGGAAATTGGCAATTCAGTTCGCAGTTTAGCAGCAGCAACTCAACACACTCACAAACACTTCATGGATACACCAGCAGTTCATTTCAGTAGAGTTGGGATAGCAAACACAGATCAGCAGCGGTGGCATGACCTAGTGGAGACAGTCAGGCCTCAGCCTTGGCTCGAGTCAGCAGGAGCACCAGGAGGAATGCCAGGAGAAGTGGCGGTGCCTCTCTTAGGGAAGTGAAGATCAGCAAAGATGTGAGACCCACAAGCACTGCACAGCTAGCTCTACAAGCAAATCTGGCTCAGCTTCCTTCAATGTCCACTGAGTCCTTTTATACTCTCTCCAAACATCACATGTCCTCCACGGGTCTTGCCTCAGCACATCTGTCTCAGCTGACATTGTCTGCCAACCAGCCTAGGTCTGAGCAAGCAGCAAGAAACTGCAGCACACCACCAGAAGTTTCCTGGTCCATTTCTCTCTATGGAGTCCTGACAAATGCAGCTCAACTGAGCAATGTTAGGCTGACCAATACATGGGTGCCATTTGCAAAGACACCCTTCATCATGGGTCCTTTCACATGCTTACTTTAGCAGAACCTCCTTTCACCTGTGTCTGCTTCAGCCTTTCACGTGTTTGCCCCAGAAAAACAACATCCAACACAACTGGGAAAATTGATGCTGGTTAGCAGGAGCTTAAGAAATTAGCAGTGATTAAGAAGAGAGCAGCATCACTGAGGTAAAATCTGGGAGGTGGTTTTTTTTTGAGAGCACAAAGAAGCTGTGTTCCAGAGATAGCCAAGGTTGTATCTCATGCTGCAGCTGTACTTGGTAATGTGTAAGAGTCACCCAGGTGGTACTGGTTTTGAAGACATGAAGGGGTCAAGGGGTCATGGAGAGCAGATGAGGCTTGGCACTGAGAGAGGTCTTGGAAAGCCATTGGTGAAGGTGTAGTCTCGGTTGCAGTTGACAGCCCAGGACTGAAGGGGTCATGCAAAGAAACTGAGGCTTGGCACCATGAAGAGAGGCTATGAGAGGCTATTGATGAAGCCTAGTTGCAGTGGACGATTCCAGCAAATTAGAGATGCCAGTACCATGGGATGATCACCAAAAACAGCAGCAGCAGCCTTGGAATCAATCAGAGCCTAGAGTTCTATAGAGGGTAGATGTGAACCAAGTCCTTTGGAGGAGCCCAGAAAAGCATATGTGGATCCCAGACATTGGAACAAGAAGCTGTTAACATTGAAGTTGCCTTGGAGACTCCAAGATGTTTGAGATGCCAGAGCTGTGGGATACCTGCTGAGGAAAGCTGCTACCAGAGAATGGAACCAGCCCAGGAGAAAGAAGTCTGTTGCAGTCAACAAAGATGAAAAAGGAGTTGAAGATCTGCAGATTGCTTTGACATCAGCCATGGAGATGCAGAGTTAGGAGTTTGTCCAGCTGGTTTCCTGCCTTGCTTTGGTGGTTACAGTTAAGTGATTGGATGACTCTCAGAAGAGACTTTGAATGTTAGACTTCTAATATTGTTGAGACTGCTATAGACTATGGGGACTTTTGGAAGTTGGACTAAATGTATTTTCTATTACGCTATGTTTGAACAAGCCTATGAGGGCCAGAGAGTGAAATGTGGTGGTTTGTATACACTTGGCCCTAGAGGTGTGGTCTCATTGGAGTAGGTGTGTCACTGTGGGTGTGAGCTTTAAGTCCCTTTTCCTAGATGCCTGGGAGCCAGTATTCTGCTAGAAGCCTTCAGATGAAGATGTAGAACTCTCAGCTCTTCCTGCACCATGCCTGCCTGGATGCTCCCATGCCCCTGCCTTGATAATAATGGACTGATCCTCTGAACCTATAAGCCAGCTCCAATTAAATGTTGTTCTTATAAGAGTTGCCTTGGTCATGGTGTCTGTTCACAGCAGTAAAACCCTAACCAAGACACTTTTTACACACTGTTGTATTTATTTTATTTTCTAATGTTTTATGAGAGTCTGTCTGTATACAAAAAGAAAAACTTTTTACATTCAATTTCTTTTGAGGAGAGAGGTACATGCACCATTGACATATGTGTGGAGGTCAGAAGACAACCTGTGTCTATGCATGGGTCCTGGGGTTATACTCAGGCTGTCAGGCTTGGCCAAAAATGCCCTCGCCAGCCTAAGGCTACATTTGACAATGGAATAACTCTGACCATATAAAATGTAGTGAGAAAGTGTTGCTTAATCCTCTATTTTCAGAAAAGATTACATAATATATCAAAATAAAATGTTCACTGGAATTCACCAATGACATCATCTGAGCCCAGACCTTTCTTTGTTAGGCGACCTTTTAATTATATGCTTAAATGTGTGCAGAGAGATGACTAAATCTTCCTGGTTGTTTTGTTTGTCTTTTTTGTTAGTTTGTAGGTTTATTGGTATGGGGGTTTTATTTTGTTTTGTTTTTTATCATTTGCATATTTCAAAGAACTTACCATCTTCTAAGTTGACAAATGGTCAAACTCAGTGGATTTCACTGTTACTACTTTTTTGGATTTTAATTTTTAAAATTTTATTCATGTGTCTGTGAGCACATGTGTGAGGTATATGCACATACATGTTTAGGTCCATCCACCCATTGTGTGTGGAGGCAACATCATGTATGTGCCCTGCTCTATCACTCTCAGTAAACCTACACCTAAGTTGGCAGCTGGTGAGCCCCAAATTTTTATGTGGATGCTGAGGGTTTGACCTTAGATCTTCATTCTTGCACAGTAAGTGTCCCTGCCTGCTAAACCTTCCCTGGCCCTGAGCTTGTTGCTATTTTCATTATTTAAGAACTTATTTCATTTTTATTTATTTGTCTGTACATACAAGTGTGTGTACATACATGTGTGTACACGTGCATGCATGTGTACAGGGGGCCATGGAGGCCAGAAGAGAGCATCAGATTCCCCCTAGAACTTGAGTCACAGGCAGTTTTTTGCCACCTAAAATGGGTACTGGGGACTGAACGTAGGTCCTCTATGAGAGCAGTAAGTGCTCTCGACCACTGCGCCATCTTTCCAGCCCTGTTGCTATTTTAACCCTGCTAGATCTACAACCCTCCCAGCCAAGCCTCTGCTTGTGACATTTGTCGTTGTTTTTGGGTTTTGTTGTTGTTTGTTTTTGTTTTGTTTTGTCTTTTCTAGGGAGTGGTATACTGATCTTAAAATATCAATTTTGGGTTTCCACAGACTTTTCCCAACTGTTTTTGTATTTTTTAATTCGCTGGACTTTATTCCACCATTTCAAGCATAGAAACTAAAGTTAAGTTAAATTTCAACATCCGGGCGTGGTGGCACACACCTTTAATCCCAGCACTCGGGAGGCAGAGGCAGGCGGATTTCTGGGTTCGAGGCCAGCCTGGTCTACAAAGTGAGTTCCAGGACAGCCAGAGCTATACAGAGAAACCCTGTCTCAAAAAACAAAACAAAACAAAAAAATCAACATCCACGCTTAGTACCTCTTGTGTGCGTCCGACTCGACCAGCAAGAACGACACAGGATCCTTCTGCACACGTTTATTGGGAGAGCTTGATTGTAGAGGCGAATAGACCCCGAGCCCAGCACTGGTGCTGCTTTATATAGGCCTAGGAGAGGCGTGTCTCACACCCGGATTGGTTGTGCTTGGTTGATGCTTACCACCTCATTTGCATGCCTACATCTGATTGGTTAATTTCTCTCTCACCTGATTGGTTAACTTCTCTCTCATCTGATTGGTTAACTTTTCTCTCATCTGATTGGTCAACTTCTCTCTCATCTGATTGGTTAATTTTGGTTAATTCTCAAAACCTCATCTTGGCAAAAAACTTTACTGCCTATGTATGCGTGGTGGCCAACAGAAGCCTGTGCCACTCTGCAACGGCACATGTGGCTTCCCACAAGTACCGTCAGCTACACCTCTGGGACTGACTGTACTGGTTTGAATCTCCACCCTGGGACCAGCACTGAAGGCTGTTGTGAAGGGTGGAGTCTGCTCTCTCACTTTTCTTAGCTCAGCATCTCTTCTGAGTCCCCAGGTAGCTAGGAGAACAGCTCAGAGCCATACTGACTTCTCCATGGCCTGGCCTTCCTGATGGACCCTTGCTCCTTCCCCATCCTCAGATCTTGGCATCCGTTCACACTTCTGCTTCCAGAGGCACATTTTCCTCAGAGAGACACATGCTTTGCCATGCCTGGCTCATGCTCCCAGCACCTGAGCTCCCATGAGCTTCCCCTTCCAGAGGAGACAGGACTTTCCCACAGACCCCAGTCATGGCTGCTTTTAGACAGGATGGACAATGGATAGACTCGTGTCTCTGGTGACCCCTGTGTGAATGAAGGGGTAGGAACTAGGGACAGAAGCTGACAGAATCAGAGCTCCCTGTGATACTAGTTTACCCATCCCACCTTGGGCTGCCCAGAAAGGTGGCTGCCCAGAAAGGTGTTCTCACTGAGCCCAGCCAAGTTCAGGGTGAGGCAGAATATCCAGGCAGCTTTGAGTGACACCTTGGCCTGACTTTTCCAGTGACAGGAGACCAGAGACTACCTGTATGCAAAGGTGCTCTGGCGATTCCAGACTGGCCTCTGCCTTCTGGGCTTCTGGGAGGCCCTGGTCTGTCCACCAAAGGCGCAAATAGCTTGACCTGCCTCCCAGCCAGGCCCCCAACCACCTGTCCAGTGCCCAAAGACCATGAATCACCCAGCCCTCACAGGAGGAAATAGTGATAACCTCAGACCCCAGCAGGGCCACCCGGATGCTATCTGTCTCAATCTGGCTGGCCTGGCTCAAGCACAACCTAGCCCTCCCGGACCCCAGAGCCTATCCAAACTCCCGGTGTTGCTCGTGTTGGCTGACATACCTGACCCTGCCTCTCCATCTCCTCACTTCTGTATACCGTGGTGTCTTGCTTGGAACCTCCTCCTGTGTCAGGCCACCTCTCTTTGTAAGACCCACTCAGGTAATTCCGCTTCTAAAACCCACACTGCCCTATTCTGATGACTCACATCTCCATAAACTAGTAGCCCAGATTCCCACCATGGCCCCAGCCATTGGATCCAGGGTCTGCAGACTGTCTTCTGGGGCTAATTGGGGAGGCTTGCTTGACCACCTGAGGATATTATTCCCTGCTTGGCTGTGGGACTTGAGAAAGTGGTGGGGGGCGGAGGGCACACACAATGTCAAGATCCTATTGGCAGATTGAGCTGGAAGGGGACCGGAAGAGATGGTGTTTCAGAATGAACATGAGGTGACAAGACACTGAGACACAGGCCGGCCAGACCCTTGCTGGGGGGTATGGTGCACAGGGAGGGATCCTCCCATCTGAAGCAGCAGGGCCTGGGCAGAACTGTCTCACAGATCTGCAGTCTGTTAACCCAAGGAAAGGGCAAAGGGTTTAGGTCCTGTCATCACACAAAGCCATGAAACAAGGAAATGATACAGAGTTTAGGAAAAATAAACAATTCCAGAGTCAAACTACAAGAGAATAAACCCAGTTTTGTCACCTGCATGTACCCCGAGCCCTAGCTGCTCCCTGTGAGCAAGAGCAACCCATCTGCCCCGGCAGGGCTCTACCCTAGACACCCCTACCCCAGGCAGTGATAACATTCCATGGCAGGAACAAGCCACCCATAGGGAATCCAGGTCCTTCATGATACAGGGCTGACACATGGAGGTGGGTGACACACACCAGCACTTAGTCATGAACTGCATTGTGTCGCAGGCTGAGTCAGGGGGCTTACAGCAAGAAAGCAAATTCTGCCTTTCCAACTCAAAGGGGAAACGGATAGCTTTCTGACCAGTGATAAGGACCCAGGCGACCCTGTACGGCCCCTCCAGGAGCTGGCACGGAGCCGAGGTAGTTCATCAATGTAATCCTCGTGGCGCCCGAGGAGAATGTGGTTATCCCCCAGGTCATAGCCCGTGGGAGCTCCTCCCGAGCGGTCAGAGCTTGCAGATCCTGAAGGGCCCTAGGGGAAAAAAGCGTGCTGGTCTCAACTGCCAAAGGAGGAAGGAGACACTGACCTCCCTCAGGCAGGGCCAGCTGCACCCTGGAGCCCATCCCACTGCCAGGGGACTCTGACTGTTTGCATGAGAGTTCCCAGATGTGTATGTGGCTCAGTTGGGAGGGGGCTGGCCTATCATGCGCAACACCCCGGGTTCAATCCCCAGTACCACAGAAAACCAGTGTGGAGGTGCATTGCCTGTAAACCCAGCATTCGGGAGATGGATACAGGAGGATAGGTCATTCTCAGCGACATAGGGAGTTTGAGGCCACCCTGGGTTATAGGGGACTCTATCTCAAAGTGTTCCCTGTGACACATAAAAGAGACAGTATTGGTCTATTGTTATTGAACGATGCACAGAAAGAAATGTGCCTCTGTCGCGCTTCCCCACCCCCCCAAAACCAAAAACAAAACAGTCCTGGAACCATATCTAGGAGGCCTGTGTGCTTTTTAAAGCAACCAATGTGAGCGGAAGTGCCTCCTGCCTCCAGTGTGACACCCAGTGTGTTCTCTCCTATTCAAGGTTAGCCCCAGAAAGTGGTCGGAGTGAGGGTGGCTAACACTAAGACCCCATTGCACTTGCTCAAGCTCAGCCATGTTGGGAGAATGGAACTATTGCCCCATTTTACAGAGGGGAAACTAAGGCCACTGGGTTGGGGAAGGCAAAGAACCCCACCTTGACATTGGTACCAGAAATGGGATGCACCCCCCTTTCTGCTCCCTCCTGCCACCCCAGGACATCTGCTGTTTGGTAAACACCATGCACAGAGGCAGGGCCCTGATTTGGAAACTACTCAGACTGCTTCATGGGGCCTTGTGTGGCCCGGCCAACAGCGGACAATTAATTACTGGGATCATGCAGAGGCCGGGCGAGGGCCCAGCGCCCGGTGTTTACACCGCACTCGTCTGTTTGGGGCCAGCAAATCCGTGTCAGATGTTAATGGAACTGCATCATTTTTCTGCCGAGGTGGCATCCCTGGGGGTGTTTGGAGGAGGAGGAGGAGGAGGAGGACGAGGAGGAGGAGGAGGAGGAGGCCAGCTGGACTCGGACTGAACAGTAGGTGGCTCAAGAGCAAGGACACCATCTGTCGGGCTGCAGACAGCCTGGTCGGCTCTCCTAAGGCTGCCTTCCCTCTTCTACAGTGGGCAGCATTGCCCAGCACCTCCTACCTCTCAATAGAACCTGTGGCCACGCTAGTCTTGGCTTAAAAAAGGTAACAAAGTTGCAAAAAGTAACAAAGTCTAGATTATAAAATGGCCAGACCCAGGGACCCTTTGTGTTTAATGAAGCCTTAGTCAGGAGGCTCTAGCCACAGGGCTCCGAGGTTGCCTGGAAGAGCAAGCAGATCTCTTGGGCAGGCCAGACTGCAGGCGAGAGAACACTGCTTTCTTCCTCCTCCAAGTGGAGATGCCCTGTCATCAAGAAAGCAATGCAAGGGAAGGCCAGAGCAGGAAAATGGCCCTGCCTAAGGTTATACAAGAAACCAGGTTCTCTGGCAGGTGTGTAGGAGAAAAGATGACTTCCTACAGGGGCCTGGCCCGGAGGAGTTAGCCTAAAGTACCTCTAGGGTAAGTCAGGGCCGGTCTCTCCATTCTGCAGATGACTGAGCTGAGCCTACACAGCCAGGAGAGATGAGGGCAGCCCCCAATCTCTTCCATCATCCCTGCCTCCTAGGTTCTCAACAAACTTGATCCTGCCCCAAGGCCTTTGCACAGTCTGTCCCCTCTGCCCAGAAGTCTCCCTTCAGGGTCTTAGTGCTCTGTGTACTCAAGTTACCTGCTCTGAAAGCCTTCTTGCCCAGACATGGTACATGTTAAAGGCTAACATGTACCCAGCTGCCCCATCCATAGGCCTAGACTTAAAAGTAAAACAAACACAAGAAAATGTAGAGGCCCTGCCTGGAACACAGCTGGTAAATGTGACCACACTGGCAACAGGGCCACTTAGGAAAGCTGTGGCCTTCAGTCCTGATGCCCTATGACTTCAAGCTCCTGCAGCACCTTCCCAGAGAGCTATAGCAGCACTCAACAGTGGACCTCTCAACTCTGCTACTGCAACAGCGTCCGGTTTTCTGACTCAATGTAGTGACCAGGCAGCCCAGTCCTGCCCTGCCTGAGTTGTCACCATCTGCAAGGTGGAACCCTTGTTTAGGGCAGAGCAGTCTGGAGTAGATGCAGACCTAGGTTAGTCTAGGGACAGAAAAGGACCCAGAGGGGAGGGAGTGGTGATGGCTGGGACCCTTACAGGGACCCAGGCCTCATGAAAAACATTAGAGCTGCCATCCTGGCTGCCATCTGCAGGCGAGTATCTCTCAAAAGATCAGGTTCCAAGTCGTGGCAGGGATTAGGTTTCACTAGTAGCTGGGACTGTGCCTCGGTTTCCCCATCAGCATTACACTCTTGTAAGACCTTTTCTAGAAGGTGATGCATCATGTGTGTAAGTAACATCATATGTGTAAGAAAGGATATTGTCACATATGCTTAAAGGCAGTTACTGACTGAATCAATGTGATTTTTCTCGTCTCCTCCCCAGCATGTGCTATAATTTTGTCTCCTTCCTGCCCTAGGGGAGAGGTAACCTCTGGTCACTGGCCTGTTCCTACCTCCTGGTGTCCATTCTGAGCACTGCCCCCCATGGACTCCCAATTAGATCCTTTTCTGCCAACTGTAGGTTCTCACTGGCTTTGGGACCAGGGAGACACACAAAGAGACCGAGTCACCATCCTACTGAGTTCCCTGTCATGCATAGAGAAGATGGGAACGTGTCAGGAACAGGGTGGAAGAGCCCCCTTGCCTTTGGTTCACCAACGATCCCTCTGCTGACTTGGACCGACTCTGAAACCCGTGATGCAGGCTCCCAGGGGCCTGCTCAAAGGTAACAGTGGCCCCTCATTTTGTTTTGACCTACAAGTCTGTCTGAGCAGTCTGAGGGAGGTCTGGCTGACTGGGAAAGCATCACCTCCGACTGGGCTGCACCGGGTGGGGCTCTTCCTGGAGGCTCACAAAAGCTAGTGCGGGTGCAGAAAGAAGCAACTATGGCCGGTCAGTGCTGCTCTGAGCTCTTTGTCCACATACATGCAGGCTGCCTGGCACACAGTAAAACCTCTCCACATGGCACAGGTTGGCCGGAAGGTACCACGGATCAGAGCTAGCCCTTGAGAAATATTGAGTGTCCTTGGGAAGCTCTCCCCAGGCCCAGGATCCTCAGCTCCTTGACAGCTCTCGCAACCACCTTGAAAAAGGGATGGAATGACCATCTCTGCGGTAGGAAGCCTGGGCTCCAAACCTGCCAACCAGCTGGTAGCGAGAGACCCCAGATGTCAGACCTGGGATGCCATGACATGGAGGTAACCAGGGCTAGGTGTTGATGCTTATGCTTCAGGGCTGGGGTGAGGACAGCCAGAGCAATCTCGTGTGTGTGTGTGTGTGTGTGTGTGTGTGTGTGAGGGGGTGATCATCAGATCATCCTGTGGCTCATTAGGGTTGAGGGCATGAAGGGGGTATACACACCCAGGTGCCTGAAGCTGGCGGCTCAGCATGGGCCCAAGGCGCCACCTAGTGGCAACACTGGGACCCGCCCTCATGGAAGAGGTGTAGCTGGTCTCCCTACCCCCACAAGGGACTCAGCCACACAGCATGTGCTGGAGTGTCTCTTCTGAGTATCCAGAAGGCCCCAGAAAACATAAGGCTTAACGGGGCTCAACCCAAGGCCATGTGATGTTACATGTCAATAGGCACATGGAATCACACCAACCAGTTCATCTCCATCCCTAGGGATCTGCTTCAAGGCTTGCTTAGGGGGTTGGCAGAGAGGGCTCGTTGCTGGCTCCTTGTTTCTGCATGACCTCAGCCACACACATCTCCAGCTCCTTATCTAGAAACTGGAAGGCCACACCCACCTCCAGCTCTAGTCGTTATCACTGAGTGACACCAGGGTGCTTATGGGGCTGGGAGAGCAGAGGGACTTCAGTGGGCAGGGCCACTTCTTGTGGTTGTCCATGGGGTGTCATCATCTTCTTCCCCAGACAGGACTGATACACCTTCAGCCTTGCCTACGACATTGTCCCACCATCTCCATAGCGGACGGACGCCTGTCACTCTAGTGAGTTGTCTCAGGCAGGGCGGCTTCGTCGGCTTACTACAGACATCAATGGGGGCTAAGAAATGCCCCCTACCCAAGGATGCACCTGGTCAGAGCCTGCTGGAGTCAGCTGGCCCCATCGTCATGTGTCCCACGGGTGACAGGAGGATGGAAGGGGCGGCAAGCACGACAGACACATGGCTCTGTACAAAACCTGAAATATTTTTACTTTTTTAAAACTTTGGTCTAAGTTGCCTTAGACCTCATGGACTCGATACAAGAGTAATATGAACTGGGAAATAGAACACTTTAATAGCCACGATAAACTTTGTTAGAAATGTACATGTCGCCAAAATAATAATAAAATTAAAAAGAGAAAGAGAGAGAACAGCTTGATGCCCGGGTTAAGATTATAGAAATGTTCACAAGGACAGGGTCAAGGAAAACTTTTAAAAACACCAGTTCTG
Source organism: Mus caroli (assembly GCF_978045245.1). Taxonomy (NCBI): domain Eukaryota; kingdom Metazoa; phylum Chordata; class Mammalia; order Rodentia; family Muridae; genus Mus; species Mus caroli. The sequence goes on along the minus strand of NW_028227270.1, from coordinate 72,298,156 downwards.
AGTAAGCCTGGGGCCTGCACGATGCCCCTCTCCCAGCCCCGGGCCCTGGGGATGGCGTCCCTCCAAACAGGTCAAGTGGGAGTGGATAAGGCCTCCGCCAAGCTGCATCTCCTCGTGGACAACACATCCGGGTAACGGGTGTAGAAACAAACCTCATAAGAAATGTACAAATATAAAAAGCTACAAACATTAATAAATTACAGCATCACGAAACACAAATACTTCACAAGGTGCTAGCAAAGTAACTGCATCCCCGACCCTCGCCATACAAGGAAGAGGACCGAAGAGCTGGTGTGAGACTGGAGACGCGGCTTTCGGGGCGAGTGGGAGGGGCCTCTGTACTGTCCGCTCTGAGAGGCGGAGTGTAAGGCCGCGCAGGCGCCGTTGTTTTTCAGGCAATACCTTAGTTCCTAAGAGGAAAATAAGAAGGAGTAACAAAAGGAAAGGAAAGAAAAGGGGGTGGGGGCCAGAACCCGACCATCCATCAGAGAAGGGGGTGGGGGAGCAAAAACTCGTATAAAGGTTAATGAAGGACTCTATAGAAAGAAATTCCTAGAGATACTTTTGCTCTTGTAAAAAAGAAGTCATTTAAAAAGCTATTTACACGCTACATTCTATGAAAAATATGCTTCCGGAAATACATCTAAAATGAAAATACAGGATTGCCTGAGAAACAAACCCAGCCCCTCCGTGTCGATGGGTGGACACCGCCACCTGAGATGGCCCACACTCATGACGCCACCCAGGGGCTCAGACAAGCGCTGCCGTGCTGGCTCCAGCTCTGTGGCCCTGCTCACCTGTCTGCCCACTCAGGGCAGGGTGCCTTGGCCTAGAAGTGCTGTTCCAGAGTGGGGCCCCTCCACGTGGCTTAGCCTGGGTCCCCCGGACCCGAAGACGTGGCTGAGCTGTCACCCTTCCCCTGTGACCCCCACAGTGGCTCCTCCAACCCACTAACACACCAACCTAACTGTGGGTCCTGACAAGCCCAAATGTCCCTAGGCATTTGGGATGTGTGTGACACCCACTACCTAGCCTGCTACCTGCCAGCCAGGGAGCTGGGGTAACCTCTTCCTCACTGGTCAAGTGCTGTAAGCCTCGCTCAGGAAGAGGCGAGTGGGGACATTCAATACCCCACAGCTCCTTTCTGTGTCCTTTGCCTTGTTTTACGCCTTTGGAGGCTGCCAGCCTGGGGCCAGCTCGGACTCGGGCTGGTGAGCGTGGCTCACTGCACCTTCCTTGAAGGCCTCATGCTCCTAAGCAGAGCCATAGAGGTCACCAGGCTCCAATGGGGAGCCTGGAGGCTGTCCTGAAACCAGAATGATCCTTAAGTCGGCGGGGCCACTTTCAGGTCACTCTGAGCAACTCGAGAAAGGATGTCCGTGTTCACAACAAGGGACGGCCATGTTCCGCTCGCTCGCTCACTCCACCTGCTCAAGGGACAGATGCTCGCATTGGGGAGAGGTGGCTGGTAGGAGGCGAGGCCCTCCCTGGGCCAGGCGGCACAGCCACCGTCCTGGGAGGGGCGGATGTAGCGGGGCTCCGGGGGTCCTGAGCAGAGCAGAAGGATCCTGGCTTCCCAAGCCTTAGAGGAGCAGTTTCCCATTCCGATGGATCTTCAAGATCTTTCCAAGCCTTTGCTTGGCGGTGGCCATGCCCTTTTTTGTACGTTTTCCTACAGAGGTGGGGAGAAATTATTTTTTAAAAAGACCAAGAGTGATAGCCACAGGAGGAGAGGATCCCACATGACCCCTAAGCCCCGCCCACCTCTGTAAAATCAGCCCGCTAGGCTGAGAGCCCAGGGTTTAGAAATCCCCCATGGACCCAATGTGCTCAGAGGTGTAGGGACCATGGTGGACTTGGTTCAGGATGGCATGGCTAAGAAGTGAGGCCCCACCCCAGCAACAAGGCCATCTCAAGTACCACCTGTGGGTAGCCATGCCGCTGAAACTTGACCAGGCTGGAGTATAGGTCAGCGGGATAAGGGAGGCCACAGGGGTTCTCCAGGGCCTGTGTGACATTCTAACCCACAGAGGGGCTTAATCCACCAGTCTGGGTCAGATCACACCCTGCTTCACTTGTGGCAAATGCCTGAGCCAGAGCCCTGAGCTGAGAACCGGTCCTGTAATCAGTGAGCTCTATTCAGCTGGAATCTCCTGACGTCAGCCTATGTCTTTCACATGACTAAGCAGACCAGCAGCAAGCACTCATAGGAAGGGCAGGGGGCCATGCAGATGCACGGACATAACTGTCTCAGACGTCCAGCCCCTGATGACCTGGAGCCAGAATCCCCTTTGCAGTGTGCTCACTAAGGGCAGGGGCAAACGGGGCAAAAGCGGTACCTTTGGCAGCAGTGTTGTTGGGGGATGATGCAGAAGGCCGCCTCTGTGTGAGAAAGACTCCAGGGGCCATGGGCTGGGAGGCACGGCCAGCCTGGGCCCCCGTGAATGTGCCGGCTGCTGTATATTCGTGGTCAGCCAGGCTACTGCTGTGTGATTCAGGTGGGGGCTCAGGTGAGCTGCCCTCCTGTGAGGCCTGGCTGCTGGCTGTGCTGGTGGAGGCCGGGGTGGTGGATGCTGGGGTGGTGGAGGCCGGGGTGGTGGATGCTGGGGTGATAGAGGCCGAGGTGGTACCCGTGGAGGTGGAGGCAGAGGTGGAGATGGAGGGGGAGGCAGTGTTAGGAGCCGGCTTCCTTTTGGTGTTCTTCTTCTTCCTGTTTTTCTGCTCCTCCTAAGAACAAAGTATGGAGGGGTGCGGCCCATCAGCTGCCCCACGTACATCAGAGTGGGGCACAGACAGCTCTGCCCCAACCCAGATGCAGGCTTTAAGGGGGCTCAGACCTCCACCAGGTAGGAAGCTGGGAGGGGAGAGGAGGGGAGAGAAGGGGAGAGGAGGGGAGAGGATGGGAGGATCTGATGAGGTGGAGACAAGCCAGAGCTTCTTTCTGCCTATGGGTATCACTTAAAAGTGCCTGGACTTTTGGGAATGGGAGCAGTCCCCAGAGGCATTTAACGAGGGCATCCTGGGTACCATGTGAGTGAGAGGTGCCTATCTGGGGTAAGGGTCATGAGCTCCCCTACACCTGCTTAGGAATTTGGAGCCACTCTCCTGCCTGGCAGGAGACACAGAGACTATGGCTGAGGTTTCTAGAGGTCAGACTAAGCTCACACAGTGGAGACTTCCTCTTGCAAGAACCCTTCCGTCTCCTCACCTGCTGGGACAGCTTGGCTGCAGCAGCTGCCAGCCCCGTCTCAATGGAGGCCACTCTGGTCCCCTCACGCACAGGCCTGTCTTGTCTTGGCACCGATGGACCGACCCTGGCTGTGGAAGAGACCAGGGAAAGGCCAATGAATCAGCTCTGTAAGTGGTGACCCAATCATCCCAGACCATCTCTGAGTCTGCGAGTACCATGAGCATCTAACTCTGGATGGGAAGTCACACCACATCTGCTCTCCCCAGGATGGTGCCACACTGGAGTATCTGTGCGGCAGTATGGGAGGTCCAGCAAACTGGGCGAGGGAAGCCAGGTAGGCGGGGGGACTTGAAAGGTGGACAGACCTGATCCCATTCACTACCCCTTCATGTTTTGGGTGCCATTCCTAGATCTTCTTACAGAGGACAGTGGAGAGGAGGGGCCTCACATGACAAAGTTCTAGAGAGAGGGTCTAGGTTCGGGGATCCCAAAACACCAAGCAGAGCCACAGCCAGGGCCCTGTGGGGAGCCGACCCATCTTCCCAGGAAATGCCTAGAGCCACACCTATGTCCTCAATGGCCACATATCAGGCCCCCAGCCCCGCTCTACCTGTGGGGCTGTACGGAGCATCGTCTGAGCCTTTCCTCTTCTTTGACCGGGACTTGAAGACAGGGTTATCTTCGTCAGACTCCAGTGAGGGGTAAACTGAGGAAGAAGCAATAGGAGATCAGCCCCTGAGTGGTCAAGTGCAGCCGGGCCTGAGGAGGGCCCTGGGTGGTGCTGCGGTGGCCCCATGACCTTTCCCAGTGGTGGCCCCAGATCTGTCCTTAGGTTCTCAGACCTGCTGTGCAGTTGAAGCTGCCATAGCAAGAGCGTCCACTTGAGGCAGGACAGTGGCCTCACAGGCTGCCACCCACCCCCACCCCAGGCTGGCTTCGGGAGCCTGTGAGATGCAGTCTTTCTGGAGGCTGCTGCTGCAGCAGCGAGTGAGAGACTGTGGGGACCAGTCTGATGCCACTCTATCTGAAGTCCTGAGAAAGGAAGGAAATCCTGGCATGTGCCACAGCATGCACGGGCCTCCAAAAAGTCACATTATACGATCTGCTTAGATGGTATGTCCAAAATAGATCCACGGAGACCAGAGTACATGACAAATGGCCAAAGCTAGGGAAGGACAAACTGTGGATGGGGACAAAGTTTCATTATAAGAAAGATATTCTCAAATGGAGCATGGTGGTAGTTACCCAGGCCACAAAATGACAGACTTCCAAAGGATACTGTTGTATTTTGTTTTAAGATAAGGTCTCACTGTATAGCCCTGGAACTCACTACGTGGACCAGGCTGGCCCAAAGTGCAGAACAGAGAATCACATTGCCTGTGCCTCCAGAGTGCTGGAATTGAAGGTGTGAACCACCACACCCCAGCCCAAGATGGATTTTACAGTCCTGACTGTAGCTCCTGGGCCTCTTTGGCATGTTCTTAGTCAGTGCTGCCCCCTACAGGCAGCAGCCCTGCCCTGCAGCCGCACTCACCATAGTCTGAGTCCTTGAAGCAGGCATCCAGGTGGTCCTGCTCCTCGTAGTCCTCCAGATCCACACTGTTCTTGGCGGTCCTCTTCAGCAGGCGCTTGCCTGTGCCTTTGCTGCCACCACCAATCTTCCGGGCACCATGGGCTGCCAGTGAGCCACCCTTGGCCTGCCCCGTGCCCCATGTGGTCTGCAGGCAAGAGTCAGAGGCCTGCAGATTGGCCATGGAGAGCATTCCCTGAATGGCTTCCTGTGTGCTGGGGGAGGCAGGGGGCTGGCTGGGGACAGAGAGAAACAACAAGCGTTCAGCCATGGCCCTTGGCCCACAGCCAGGACACTTGGACCACAGACTAGAGCCCACAACCCACAGTTTGCAGTCCAAGGTGCTGTAACTGCAGCCCAAAGCCCTTGGCTGTATACTCGCTGGCTCAGGCAGCCAACGGCTAACAGAATGATATGGGCTGGAAACTTAACAGTGGAGAAGGTCTGGCAGGCCCCTCTGTACACCCAGTCACACTCCAGGGAGGGAATGAGGCCTTGGGTAGAATAAGGACACACACCAGAAGGCAGATGGGATAAAATCTTGCACCACAATGCAACAGTTCTCACATCTTTTGAGTTGGCCTGAGGTCCAGCTTCCACAGCCCGACCTCAGTCCTGGCAAGGGACATTCCTTCTCCGCAGTCCTACACTGAGAACAAGGAGTCCCCACATCTCTCCCATGACACACTCTTCCAAGGTGATGCACATCCAAGTATGAATCCAGACCCTCATCTACACCTTCCATCGACACCCACACACTCACCAAGCCCACACCTATACCTGTGCCTCACCTCTACCTGCACACACACACACTCACCTACATCTGTACTCACTCTCATCTGTATTTACACCCCCGCATCTACATGTGCATACACCTCCATCTACACATGCATCTACACCCCCATCCACGCCTACACCCCTATCTATACCTATACCCCCATTTATACCTACACCACATCTATACCTACACCTACACCCCCATCCACGCCTACACCCCTATCTATACCTATACCCCCATTTATACCTACATCACATCTATACCTACACCTACACTCTCACCTACACCTACACCCTTATCCTGCCTACACCTTCATCTACAGCTGTGCCTGCACCCACAGCTCTGTGTACACCTGCACATACCCTCATCTACACTTGTACTCAGCCCTGTACCCTCACCATGTACACCTGTGTACACACACACACACACACACACACACACACACACACACACACATCTCTATCTGTATCTACACATCTCTTGGTTAGGCACGGCCATGCCTCAGCTTAGCCAGGTTCCACTCCCTGGGTCCCTCCATGAAGGACTGACCACAGGGCTCCATCTGTAATCCTCTGCCAAGTCCTGGCTGCCATGCTCTTTCTGCACTTTCCTAGCAATGCGCCTGTCTACTGCCCCACACCCTCATCTCCCCCTGGGTACACTGGTGCCCTGCCTTCCAGAAAGAGCATCCCAAACTGGGCTCAGGGAGCAGTGCTCATTGTCAGTCCACAGACCTGAGGCCTGGATGCTGTTAGACTGTAAAGAACCCAGGGGTTACCAGGCTCTCAGACAGGATCCAGCTCTGGCTTCCTCGGGGCCCTGTGCTGGCCCAGCCCAGTCACCTCCTCCAGCCTAGGCTTCCCAGGTGTCTGGGCAAGAACCACCTGGACAGCTTTAAAAACACCCACACCTAGGCCCTGGCAGGAGAGTCTGAGTTGGGGAGCGGCACAGGTTCCCAATGGCTGCACAATGCCCAGGTAGAGAGCTTACCGTGAGAACCTGACCCTGTGGGAGCTCCCTCTGGGGATTTTTCTGGTATTCACTCTAACTCAGATGAGCCCAGCCTAGAAAACACTACTAGTGCCAGGGACACCTACTACATGAGCCACTTAGGTGGTCATGGTCTAGAGGCACATTGTCTCCTCCCTGTACTCCATGGTACCTCTTCTCCTGAGACCCCTTTAGTTTCCAGCGTTTCCCTTGTTCTATCCTGGATACCTGCAAACTACAACCAAATACCTGGAGCACTTCTAGGAAGACCTTTGCAGGAGAAAGTGTCAGAGCCTCTGAAAAGAAGCTATGTTGGGAGATAATCTCATGGCAAGCTCAGGACCAGAATCACGGTGATGAACAGCAGTGGCAGCATATGGCATTGCAGCCAGAGATCTCCCTCCAGCACAGTATCCTCTCCAGCACAGTACCCCCTCCAGCACAGTACCCCCTCCAGCACAGTATCCTCCACTAACATAGTATCACCTTCCAGCAGTATCCTCTCCAGCACAGTACCCCCTCCAGCACAGTATCCTCCACTAACATAGTATCACCTTCCAGCAGTATCCTCTCCAGCACAGTACCCCCTCTAGCACAATACCCCCTCCAGCACAGTACCCTTTCCAGCACAGTACCCCTCCAGCATAGTACCCCCTCCAGCACAGTACTCCCTCTAGCACAGTAGCCCCTCTAGTACAGTATCCCTCTCCAGCACAGTACCCCATCCAGCACAGTACCCCCTCCAGCCCAGTATCCGACCCCCTCCCCCCCATGTCTCCTTCCTTGCTCAAGATGGCCCATATGTGAGACAGTGCTGCTGGACGACCTCCTTATGTACAGGCTGAAGGACCCTGGTAGAAGCTCTAACAGGGACCTAGGAAAGCTACTGCTCAGAAAATGAAGGTTCTAGAGAAGGCCCTGGTGGGGTGGGGCAGAGTCAGAGAGATGGAATAGCCTCACTGAGATTGGATAGGCAAGCTTGGACAAAAGCCATCTCCTAGGCCAATGTTCCATGGACCGAGAGACATTTCCTGAGCCCAAGGAGAGGGAAGCCAGTGGCTCCACAGCCCTCTCTGAAGGCTGCCTCCCAGGCCAAAGCCATAATGGCAGGCCAAGTCACACAGCCCTGAGTTCTGCAGCAAGTTATGTTGGAGCCTCCCTCGTTAGCCTGCCCTGCCCTGTGCACAATACAGGGCTGTGTCTCACAGGACAGCAGCTGTCCTGGCGCTGTCCAGCTGCGCTAGTCTGGGGACTTCACTGAGCATGGGCAGGAACAAATACCTTCAAGGTGCAATACTCTATCCTGTCCTCAACCCAGGCCACAGGGACATGCCAAGACATGCACCGCCAGGGTCCTAAATCCTGAGGTTGGACCCCCATGAGAACCCATGTGGACATGAACTTCCCACTCACGCCATCTGGGTGACCCCAGACCCAGCTGGCCCGGCTATCTACAAGGTTGCCGGAGAATCAGTGAACAAAGTTTAACTAGTCAGCATGGAAAATAATACTTTAATCCTCCAATTACCATACCTAAATCCCCTCCTTTTCCCATGGCGGTAAACACCAAGCAAAACCAGCCACAGGAAATTAACATATTTTCCTCCGTTTTCCTCAGCTGTTTTTTCCCAAACAGTCAGTACTTAAAACAGTGCAAATGGACCATCAAACACTGACCTGTGCTCCAACCGGGAGACTTTGGGAGAGGAACTGCCTGCGGCGGGCTGCGGGAGCTGGCTGGCCTCTGAGGCACGTGTGTGGACACATGTGGGGTCTGCAAAGCGCTCTCCCCAGACTTGGGGCACGGGGCCACGGCAGCTCTGGTTTCTCATTAGCAGACAGCCCCCTCTGGCCTCATGAATAAGGACTCAAATACCCCCATCTGTGTTCTGTCTCCACACCACCCAGAGTTCTCCCTCCACAGCACCCAGAACTGGGTACCAAGGCGAGGGCCTAGGCTCTTGGTCCTGTCTGCCGTCATCCTGGGTGGTCCCAGGCTCACCCTTGGTTCCAACTTCCCAGGCCTTTCCACTGAGGTCATGGGAGATCCAGGGTACTGAGGGTCTCTGAGACTCTGAGGTCAGCCACTGAAGTGTTAGCTAGCACATATATTCTCCTGGAAGTCAGGCATCCCCACCACCAGAGACTGTGTGACACCCTGCACAGCATCACAGACTTGAGTATGGAGGTGCTCCTATGAGAAGAAGCCACAGCCAGGCTTCCCCCATATGTTCACCAAAACTCTCACTCTATCATGCCAGGCTAAGCCAGGACTCTGAGCCCAGAACCATGCACACCCCTCCCACCATGCCTGAGGCTGGGTGGCTGTGAACATGATATTGCATTCAAAACAGTAATCTATGAAATGAAATATGGCCAACTAATTCAGCAAAAGCTTGTTTCAATCAAGCCCTTAATCTGCCTTCCCAGAATCTCCCATCATCTACGAGGAGGCCTGACCTAGGCCTCCACCTGCTGGAGCAGCCTCAGAGTCAGGGTGAGCGGCTGCCTCGGGCAGTCATCTAAAAACAGCTCCGGCAGATGAAGGAACAGGAACCCTGGACGGGCCCGTGGAGTTCTTCCCAAATGAGGGACCGGCACACACAAGTGGACATAGCCCAGCACCCAACAACTCTTTAGTAGCCCCAAGTTGGGCCCCTGTGTGAGGTCAGCCCAGAGCCTGGGCCTGCCTTTGCTATCTCCAAGCTGTGGGCCATGGGATGGCTGTCTAAGCTCCCTAAGCCTCAGGTTCCCCAATTATCCAGTTAAAGTCTGAAGCTGTCATAAGACTAGAGAGCTGAGAGGACACTACTGTTCCTGAAGTGTGTCGTGGAGGGTCTTGGGGTGGGGGGAGAAGGCTGTGCCCCATCAGTCACCTATCAGTGCCACATCTGGAAATGCCACTAAAGTTTCACTGAGAGATAAACAATAGTCAAGTGCTTCAAACCCAAGTCAGCAACGCATGAATCTAACTGGGGCCATCAAAAGAATGGGCTGGTGAGATGGCGCAGAGGCTAAGAGCACTGACTGCTCTTGACTCCAGGGTTCAAATCCCAGCAACCACATGGTGGCTCACAACCACCTATAATGAGATCTGAAGACAGCTACAGAATACTTATGTATAATAAATAAATCTTTGGGCCTGCACGAGTGGGGCCAACTGGAGCGAGCAGGGTTGGCCGGAACGAGCAGAGGTCTTAAATTCAGTTCCAAACAACCAGATGAAGGCTCACAACCATCTGTCCAGCTACAGTGTACTCATATACATAAAATAAATAAATAAATCTTAAAAAAAAAAAAAAAGGAGTCAAAGGAAGCCTATCCTTGCTGCTCTGAAAGCCCGGTTCTCAGCAATCAGTGGCTAGGGTTGTCTGCATCCCACTGTGTGGCGGGGTCTGCGCCCAGGGGCAGCCATGTTCTGCAAGTGCTGAGGGACACAGCCAGGGCCCACCTGTTGGGGTTGTACTCGAGCGCGCCAACCTCCTCACTGGCCTGCAGCAGGTCCAGGATGCCGGCCGCAGAGCTCCCACTCTCCTTCTTCACTTTGGCATTTCTGCCTGGCTTGGTGTCCGTGTCGATGTGCAGAGAGCCCTCGTCAGAGGAGTCGTCGCTCTGCGGAGCCAGGGGCAGAGCAGCTGGTCAGGGCAGGGCACTGGGGAGCAGGTCCCTCCATGGGGAAACTAGTTTTAAAGAGTTCTGTACTGATGACTGCTACAGGGTAGTCTCAGGTTCACGCTATGGGTGAGGTCCTCGTGAGACAGGTGTGGGTGCTAAGCCTTTCCTAGGGTCCTCAAAACCATGAAGGTTGAAGTCACCGTCACACCCTGGGGTCTTTTCCAAAGAAAGCCCCAGGATTTCCAACCAGGGTGTTGTGACTATAAACCTCTGGCCTGGATAAGCTGATCCCAGCAGGTGGCTCAGGGGACTGGTACATTCCTCCTGGGCTTCCCAGGAAACATGAGACCTCAGCCATGATCCTTTTCTGCTGGAAAGACAGCCTTGGAGGTCATCTTACTACAAGACCCCAGCTGATGGGGAACCACTCCCTGCCATTCCTATACCAGGGGACACGTTTTGGTGCATTTATCTCCCATGGGCAGGACCAAAGGAGCATCTCCTTAGGCCTGGTGCCAGGGACTGAGCAAGACCATGTCCCTCTTATTCCATGGACGGCAGGAGGGTGGATGTCCTTGCACATCAAGCACAAGCGTGCTTCAGGGACTGTGGGAAGGGGCTGGGAGGCTCACCTTGTATACCGCAGAATCCAGCTTTGGCTTTGAGGTGGGCATGAGGAGAGCCTCCTTCTTGTCTAACAAGACTGAAAGCATAGTGGATAACTGTCAAGTGGAGACCTTCAGGGGGGTCGGCGGAGATCCCTTGGAACCCCCTGCCCACACCCACCAGACTCACAGGACAAGTCCCTTTTGGGGGCGCTCTTCTTCCTCCTGATGGGAAACTCGTCTATCTTCAGCTCCCCATCATCTGATACGTACTCATACTCATCGCGCACGGGCTTGGCCTTGTCCTCCTTGAAGCTCTGCAAGGCGCCGAACACACCAGGGCTGCTTGGGGGCCTGAGGGCCTTGGAGCTAGAGTAGTAGGAATAGGTCAGTGGGACCCCAGGGCCCTGAAGCCAGCAGATCATAGACCCTCATATCATATCAGGATATTGGAAGGCAAGCAGCTGGTCAGAGACTGTTTACAGCCCTGAGTTTCCACTGTGGGAAGTCTGCTTATGGAGAGGGACATCCTCTCATCTACAGCCTCCTCCTTTGCTCCATGTCACCTGGTATGAGGCCCAGGATACACAGTCATGCACTGTAGAGAAAGATCTAAGAATGTGCTTTGGTTCTGACAAGCATAGCCCACAACCCTCTTTTCCAGACTGCCAGAGTTTAAATCAAGTCTCAGGTGAGAACAGGGCCAACTCTTGTGTCTTTTTCTGCACACTTATTTTTGGGAAAAACATAAAACAATAGCACTTCAGGTCTGAGCCACAGTGTATCTGCACTGGGCTATGAGATACTGTGTATCTTTCTTCTTGCTAGGGAAAGTCTTGCTTTCCCCAGGTCTAGCTTGGACCTCCCTAGGTCTTCAGGACATACTTTTCTCAACAGGAGGGACAGCAAGCTGAACAGAAGGCCTGCAATGCTGACAGACAGCACAACAGGCCATTGCAGCATCCAGCAGTCTCAGGAAAGGCTGTCACCCTGCTGTCTTAAAGCTGGGTCACAGACACCACGCGTGTGCACACTTGTATACACACAGCTCTAGTGCCTCATTCATTTTGCCTGCATATTCTACACTATGTAGCCTTGTCATAGAACTGGAAAGCTTCTCGGGGACATTCTCGGGGACACTTCTACTGAAATTACAGAAGCAAACTCATCATATCAGGATAGCAAGACCAGGCCTGCGTGGGTTCCACTCGGCTGGCTGACGACATCCACTTAGGGGCCCCAGACCTGTCTCTCCATCACCCACAGTCCTTTTCCTCCCTTCTCAGAAAAGGAAACAGAGGCTCCCCACTCCTGCAGGCAACGGGGCTATCTCAGCAGGACACGTTTGTCACCTACACTGTGTGGGGATTATGGGTGTGACAAACGTGCCTGGTGGTCACTCTTCCCATCCACAATTGGAACCAAGACAGCAGGGCCATGCTGAGGCTCCCATGGCTCCTAAGCTGGTGCCTTCACTCTCTCCTGAGGTCCTCAGCACCCAAATCCACACACCCCTCCCCATGGCACCCATCACTTAAGGCCATAAGCTTATATGGAGCCATGAACCTTCTGGGTGTGCCCTGCCCTGCCCCACTGGCCACCGGGCTCAGAGGCGCTGAGTCCTGGCCCTCCCTCATACCCTCAGCATTAGCTCACGCCAGCCCCACTGTCAGGGTCTCCCTGCTGCCTAGCTGGCCCAGACTGAGGCTGTACTCTCTATGGTCCCTGCAGCTCGGACTGTTCTGGAAACAGAAACAAGGATGTTCCACACAACACAGTGGTGGCGAGTGAGATCAGTGTCTCAGAAAAAGAGCCACTCGAGGGTGTCAACCAGGTGTACAGTGTGGTATGTATGTGTGATGTGTCTGTGACATAGGATGTACATGTGTGTACATGCATATGTACACGTAGTATGAAGCATATATGGAGTGTAGGATGTGAGATGCCTGTGGGGTGGATGTGTTACAAATGGAATGGAATGGGCATGTGGTGATATTCCCATCAAAGTGTGTGTGTAATGGTGTATAGGGGATGCATGTCTGGTGTAAACAGTGTTGGTGGAGTATATGATGCAGTGTGTGTGTGTGTGTGTGTGTGTGTGTGTGTGTGTGTGTGGTGTGCCACGTATGATGTCACATATACACCGCATGCAGACTCAAGCGTGATTTGGAATGTCCACAAGAGTGTGCAAGCAATGGATGTGGGTACCTGTGTGGTACCAGGCGGTGCACAGCATTTGCCATGTGTAGTATGGAATTTGTGCACAGTGTGGGGGCACATATGTGATGTGGGACACTGTATGATTACCCTGCCCTGCCCAGGCTCTCACATACCCCAGGAGTTTTCTGTTGGAGAAAGAAAAGGAAAACTTGTCCTTGTTTCCAGCCAGGGGCGACTTCTCCAACCTCTGCTCCTCTTCCATCTTCAGTAATGAGTCAGGTTTGCTGTTCTGAAAGCAAGACCAAAGTTGTCCCTGAAGCCACTGGGGTGAGAGGCTAGTGTCCCAACCCATGCTAGTGGGTATAACTGGGGACCAGATCATGCCCAGGGAAGCTGTTACCATTGCATGCATGACCTGCCCTGGGAAGGCTGCCCAGCTTCAGGGGATGGGGACACAGAGGAGATGAAAGGCAGCGGAGGAAGACATGGAGATGATGGCATGCTTGGTTTTACACTGACACTGTCTACAGAGGGTGGCTTACAGGAGGTCGTGTAACTCCAGGCTCACACAGACTTTCCTCATGGCTCTGGGGACAGGCAGACGCACCCTGGCACAGGTCCACACCCACCCTCACCTTGTATTTCCACTTGGCCTCTGACTTGCTCTTTGTTTGCTCTCGGATTTCCAGCCTTTCCATGTCATTCTGCGTGTGGACTGTGTCCTTATTGGGAACACTCAGGACGCTCTTTGGGGTCTGCAAACAGAGGTAGCCGTGACCCAAAGGTAGAAAGACACAGAAGGGGAGTGAGCTGGGGTTATGACAGTGGAGGAGACCAGTCACTCCTGCTGGTCCACACACAGCTCATCAATCCATTCCCTCATCCACCCACCCATTCGTTCATCTAGTCTCCCATCTCTCATCCACCCATCCACCTACCTATCCATCTCTATCCATTTACCCACTGTCTATCAGTTGACCCACTGACCCATCAACCATAACACATCCACTCCCCTCTCCCTCCTTCCTTCCTTTCCCCAGAAGAACAGCACCAATGGAATATTACAAGCCATGAGGATGGCCCCCAAAATGTGGGAGAGCAGTGTACTCATCCTGGAAGGAGCTCACAGCCAAGAGTCCTTAATCTCACAGGTTTGGTAAGAGCCTTTACTGAGCCTGTCTCTCCCTGTCCACAGGGGCTCAGGCCCTTATAACAATCCCTTCTCCCAACCTCTGCCTTCTCCTAGTGTTCTCAAACAGATGCACTGTGTATCTTCAGAGCCTTGGCCACAGGGGTGGGTTCTAGTACTTTGGGAAACTAAGCAGGGTGGGCTCTGTGTGAACACCACCTCTGGCCTGCATCCATCCAGTGGCCCACCTGGGTGCTACCCCTACCACAGCACAAAACCTCTGTGCTCTCTCTCTCCCTCTCCAGGGGCCTCACTGCTCTGCAGGATCTACCTGTGGTTTGGGCCTGGATGTGCAGGCCTAGGGCTGGCACAGGCAGGGAAAAACTTTGGGCAGATTCATCAATAGGCAGAGCCTGGACCCTAGTCCTCTCTGGACCTTGCCCTATAGCAGGCCTCAAAGGAGAGCAAAGAGGTGTTATCCCAGCTGTCCCTCTGGTCTGGCCCAAGACAGGGGCTCCAATGTCCCAGCATGTGAGGGAGGAGCTCAGGAGCCTACCTTCCCTTTCTTCGGTGGCTCCATCTTGGTCAGCGCTTCCTTTGTGTGAGCCTCAAGCAGGTCCAGGTTGGGGATGGTGGGCGAGGCTGACTCCTTGCACTTCTTCCCTTTCTTCTTACTCCCATCTTTGAGCTTCAGGGTTTTGGGGGGCTTGGGGGACTTGGGGAGCTTGGGAATTTTGGATGGCTTGGGCATCTTCACAGTCTTGGAAGTCTTTTTTTTGGACACTTTCTCCAGGAGGGATCGAGGTGGGGTAGTCTCAACAGGAGATGGCGGTTCTTCCTTCTCCCGGTCTCCATCACAGACCTCATCTGAGGAGGCGGCAGCATTTACTTCAGGTCGGACAATTTTGGAGGCATTCTGGGATGGGAAAAGGAGAGGGTCATTCATGTTCCCTCTAGACCATGCCAGGACACAGGCATGCTGGGAGAGGTGGGCAGCCCAGAAAGGCACACACAGCTGACACCATGTGACATGTTCATAGTTGTTGCACACTGTCAAGTGACATGGCTCATCACACCATCCAGTAACATCAAGAAATGTTCACACATCCCTACAGCCCACTCATACTGTCCCAGACCACAGTCCTCCAGTCCCCAATTTCCTGGGGCTCTTCTGTCCTCTCCAGGCTCAGGAGGCTGTCTGGGTCTGGTTCCTCCAGGCTCAGACTCCAAGCCTGGACCTGAGGTTCTCCATCCTTCTCCCCTTATCTCTCCAAGCCTCGGGCATGATTACTAACGCAGAGACATCTCCCTAGCAGGCTCCCTTGGTCCTAGGGGCCTGTCACCCTGGCATGGCCTTACCTCACTGAGCCTGATCTCTTTGGCCAGGTCCTTGATGAGCTGTGAGGGCCTGAAGTGCTCTGGGAGTTCGTCCTCATGCTCTGCCAAAGCCTGTGGAACCGTGGGGTCAGTGTCAACCTGGCCACTGCAGTGCCTAAGCCATTTTGTGTCTACCCAGCCAAGGCCAGGGCCACCCCGGGGGTGGGGGTGGGGTGGGGGGGAGGGGCAGCTGCCATGGAGCAAGGCATGGTATGCCATGGGACAGCGCCCCAGAACAAGGTTCTCTGTGAGCCACCTCTGCTAGTGGAAAACGCATCAAGATGGCCTCCCCTGAGGCCACCCCTAGCTAACTGGCTGTGGAGTGGATGTGAGCCAGCTGGCTCTCTTTATGATCAGGTGGTTGAGGTGGGAAGGACCCCTGAACTATCCCAGCTTTGAGTCTCAAGGAGATGGTAGTCATAGGACGGCCCCAGAAGGGAGGGAACTATGCCTGTGGCTTGTCTCCACCTAGCAGGACCACACATGGGTGAAGACAGGCCATGGACATGATTCCCTCCCTGGCCTCTGCCTCAAGGTCCTCCGAGCCTCCCACTTGTTCTCTCTGACCCCTTGTCCCTCAAGTAGCAAGCGGGCACGTGTCCGCTCTGAAGAGCGAGAGCCGTAGTAGGAAACAATATCACAAGGTTACCCTAGACTAAGCCAGATCCATTTCTTCCTCTGCAGCCACAACCTGGGCAGGGAGAGGAAGCAAAGGACAAGCTGGCATCCTGCGGTCTTTAAGGAGCAGCTCCCACAGGCTGGGGAGAGCCATGCACAGGATCTTGGGAAAAGACGAGGAAGGAAAGGGGTGCCCAGATTACAATGCAGGTTGTTAGCTGAGAGGCTGCACCCACACCAGGCTGCAGGGTTGCAGGGTGGCAAGAGCCACAACTGTATCCCTAGTACTTCCTGTCCGGATCCAGATGTGTGGCCATCGCACCAGCTGCCTCCTGGGACTCTCTCGGCCCTTTCCAGGTTAACAGGAAGTTTCCTTGTCCAAACTCCTGGGGGAATCTGGCCCTGGGGCCAGTGACCCCAGGCTGACCCAGGCAATCTACATCTGTCTGACACCCCTCAGGAGACCATGGTTAGTGTTAGCAGACCAGCTTAGGCCAGCCTGGAGGGAGTGTCTACCATGTGTTCCACAGGACACAGCCTTGGGATCTTCCCCACCCATCCCCTGTCCCCTCAGACAAACACACTCTGTGAGCTGCTTCTTACCTGCTTCTTCGTCCATGACCTAAAAGCACCATTGAGAATTTTAGCTCCTTGAACTAAGTGTGGGGGCAGCTGTTTCCCAGACTTGTGAGAACCTGGGAAGGACACAATAGGTTAGTTAGTGTGGTGTCTGCTTAGCCTGCCCCAGCAAGAGGCCTTCCAGAGGCCACTGCCCCCAGACCACTCGCCCAACTGCCAACGGTTCTCCTTGGAATCTGGGGTGCCCACCCACCCAGCACCTGCCCTACAGGGGAAAGGCTGACCTCCCATCTCCTCCCATTTCATATGAAGCTTACCTAACAGGATCCCAAACACGTCAGTTGTCTCTCCTGTCTCTGTCCAGGAACCCTGAGCCCTGTCTTAGTGGATCAGAACTTATACCAACCCCCCAGGTATCTTCTTATGCCTGTGCCCTAAGGGGTCATGATCAGGGCTCATAAAGGGCCGTAATATTCCTTAGACCAGGGTTGCAGGCTCAAGTCGCCCAACCTGGAGTGACAGGTACCTTTGAACGCTTCCAATAGGTGCTTTCCCATGTACCAGCAGGCAGTTTCAAAGTTGGGAAACTGAGTCAGGCTGCCAAGTTTTAACCTCCTTTCCACCTCGTATGCCCTGGAAGCCACAGGAAAGAACTAGTCAGGGCAGGAGCTTCAAACAGACCATGCAAGGGAGAGCCCAGGCTACTGAGCCAGCTCAGGCTCCCCCTCCCAACCCCCGGGGCTTGATGTCACCCAAAGTGACAGCCACCATGGGTGGAAGCAGTTGGCTGTAGTTACTAGAGAGGCTGGCCATCGTTCAGGAAAGGTGACAACAGCCTTCATGATCCCAAACCACTGCTAGGTTGTTCCTAGCCCAGAGCATGGAACCTACCCCTCTTCCCCTCAACACACAGATGTGAGCATAGCAACCCACAGGCTGAGCCCAGAAGTCTGGTCAAGGTGCCCATTGGGCAACCTGGTCCAAGGCTGGACAGCATTGTAGGAGCAACCTACCTCATCTGCATCTCCACACTGAGGCTGTGGAGGAAATGTCCAGCGAAGGCCAGACAGTCCACGGGGGTGAGTGTGGCATAGATCCAGCCTGAGAGAGACATGTAAAGCTGTGACTAGCTTCTATGTCGCTTCCATGCTAGCTTTCACCTCCCCCACTCACTCACCCCAGACTCCACCTCTGTCATCTATCAGCTCAGGCCAGGTAGGAACCTCTGAGAGAGGTGGAGGAGGGAGTGTGTCTGAGGTCACATAGGCTATTGAACACTCGAGTACCATACAGATAGAAACTGAGGCCTAGGTGCCAAGGGGACATGCTCACACCCCAGGGCAGCACTGCCATCAGGAGAGGGAACCCAAGTCTCAGACCTGTGCACACAGGTCAGAAGAGATAGGGCTGGGACTGCCATTTTCCCCAGAGGCAGAGATTTGTTTCTAGGTTATCCCAGGGGGATGGAGGTGGGGCTGAACTCCAGAAAAGCCATAATGCCTCCCTCCCAGAGTAACTGTAAAGATGACTTAAAGGAAGGAGAGACCCTAGAGCCAGTCAAAGGCTGAGTTCAGTCATGTTCTGCAGCCTCATTTGGATCCTGATTTTAAGTGAAAAAGAACACACGTAATCACTAGGAAACCAGCATGTGGATCAGCTCCTGGATGGTACAGTGGGGCTCACACTTCAATCTCAAAAATGTGGTCAAGTTACGTTAGAAGGAAGAAGTCTTTTAGAGTGGACTGCTCAGCTCTGCGGTTCATCTTCCCGGGAGAGGCTGGCGGCCTCAGCTGCTCAGGACTTTACATTGCACCAGTTGAAGCATTCCTTAGGAAGCCTTCTGAACGACCACCCTTTTCCTCTAGAGCTACTGACTGAGCCAGGTCTCCCACACCAAAGTCAGCTTGCCACACAGCCCTGAGCTAACCTGGTGCTGACCAGGGCAGGCCCGGCTAGGGACAGCAAGACACCCTGTCAGGGGAATGCAGCATGAGGAATGGGCCCTGTACCTGTGCAGCACACTCACCTGAGGGGATGAAGAGGGTCTGGCCCTGCTTGACAGTGCACTTATAGCACCTGTCCACCTGGTCGGCGAAGAACATCTCGCTGTGGTTGGAGGCTGACCGCCAGCGCTCATATAGGGAGATGTTGGCTGAGGCTGGCCGGATGAGATAGAAGATCTTCTCCCCCTGTCAAAAGAACTCACTGGCAGAGCCGAAACACCAGGGATGTGGGACAGAGCCCACCTGGTGCTGGGGCTGCTGAAGTGGACAATAATCTGACTGAGGATGCTGGTGTGGGGGGTAGAGCCTACTGGGTGCTAAGGATGCTGGTGTGGGGGGCAGAGCCTACTGGGTGTTGAGGATACTGGAGTTGAGGGTAGAGCCTACTGGATGCTGAGGACTCTGGGGCAAGGTCGGAGCCCACCAGGTTTCTGGGGGTGGTAGGTGGGGAAGAAGCCATATGGTACTAGAAAAACTAGAACAGAAGCAGAGCCCACAAGGCTCAGGTGACATTAGGGAGTAGAGTCTACTGGGTGCTAGGGACTCTTGGACAGGGGATACAGCCCACTAGGAGCTGGGGCACAGAGGCAGGTAGCAGAGCCCACTAGGTGCTGGGGACAATGGGCCTGGAGTGGAGCCCATCACAACCTGCTGGGACCAGTGGTGGGTTCTGACTTGAAAGTCACCCTGTAAGGCTCACCACTGCCACCTTCAATACTGCCTTGTGTTCTGGAAGGTTCTAGGTGTGTGAGCCTGGTCAGGAGCAGTACACACATTATTATTCCATGATGCTACAAATTCCTCGTGGGCTCAGGAGTAATAAAAAAATGCAGACTGCCACCCAACAAGTCCCTGCTCTTCAGAGCTTCTAGGCTTCCAGGCTGGATAAAAGGAAGTCACCATTTCCCAGGTGGTTATATGAAGCCCGGACCAGGCTCTGCACCGAGCATAAAGAGCCTCATTCTCATGTTCCGGGACAGACGTGATGACGGCTTATTCAAAGCCTCACAGGACTGGCGCAGGCATGTGAGGTTACCGCCCCAGCTCGAGCCAGAGCTGGTCTGGAGAAGTGTAGTTTGCAGCTGGCAGAGCCAGGATTTTTGTTGTTAAACACATCCAGTTCTCTTAGCTCCCCCTCTGCCTCAGTGGTGAGCCCCCAACCCTCCCTGCTGGCTCATGTAGCCACCATCTCGCCTTCTGACTCTGGAATGGGTTCTGGGAAGTCTTCCCAGCACCTCTGCACTCTACTCTGGGCACTAAGTGACCCAGTGGCCTCTCCTAATAGTTAATGAGCTCTAAGGACATTAAACACATGTATGTCACTGGTCCCGAGTGCTCCTTATATATGTACATCTCCTTGGCTTCCTGTCCCACAACTGGCCATCCCAGTGTCTCCCAACCCAGGAAGTGGGTGACTTGCTGGCCACAGACAGGACTCAGAGGGACTGTCACCCTGAGGACAAGGGTGTGTCTAGGAGGTGTGGCTCACCTTGAGGACATGGTACCATGCTGAGGCACCTCCAGAGTCAATGTGGAAGTCGGTGTAGCTGTCCTTCACACAGATCAGGCAGTACTTGGTCACCTTGGGCTTGGCCAGCAGCGCATCATCAGGCCAGTAGTTTTCCACCCACGACAGTTTCTTCACAATGTCAGGTGGCTCCACAAAGCTGGACATTCTAGAGCCATAAAAGGAAGAGGAGTCAGGAGGCCGGGGCCCTGGGGCTCCCATTTTTAATGCACTCTAAGGTAGGAACAGTGCGAGGCTCCTTCCACATTCTACCTTGTAAATCTGCAGGCCCTGGGCAGGCATCTCACTTCCTAGGGGAGGAAAGGAAAGGCTGCAGAGGGTGGGGTGAGCCTAGCCACAGAGTGGGGCTGCAAAGGCCACAGGGGATTGACTCCACCCCCAATAAAGAGGGGTGAGAGAAAGGTCTCAGAGAGCCTTAAAGTGGCCCCCTGGGGTTGGCGCCACGAGGCGCTCAGAAAAAATGCTTCTCAACGGTGCCTTGTGTGCCATTTGAAGAAAGGCCACCTCCCTTTCAGGGAAGGTGGGGAAAGGCGTAAGTGACCTGGTGTGCTAGTTGGCTTTTTTCTAACTTGACATAAGCCGGAGTCATCTGAGAAGGGAACTCTGACTGAGAAAACATCTGTATCAGACTGGTCTATAGACAGGCCTGGAGGGCATCTTCTTGACTAGTCAGCAGCCTGACTCAGTTTCCCAACTTTGAAACTGCCTGCTGGTACATGGGGAAGCACCTATTGGAAGCGTTCAAAGGTACCTGTCATTCCAGGTTGGGTGACTTGAGCCTGCAACCCTGGTCTAAGGGATAACCAATATGGGAAGGACTAGGCCACTGTGGGTGGTGGTGCCACCCCTGGGCAGATGGTCCTGGGAAACAGGTCAAGCCACGGGAGCAAGACAGTAAGCAGTACTTCTCCATGGCCTTTGCTACAGTCCCTACCTCCAGGTTCCCTCCCTGACTTCACAGCATGATGAACTATAAAGTGAAATAAGCCCTCTCCTCTCCAACTTTCTCTTGGTCACGGTGTTTTATCGTAGCGATAGATAGTAATGTAATACACCTGGGGCTCAGTGAAACGTCTGCAGCCCCCATGCCACAACAGAGAACCAGGTGTGACCGTTCTCGCTGCCTCAGGCCAAACTGCCCTCTCATGCCTCTACACTTAGCTGAACTCCTGTGGCCCTGTGAGTCTTTATCTCATTCACCTGACCAGGCTGTCTAGGGTAGGTCTGTATAACCTGATCCTCTGTATCCATCCATCTTACATATGAACTGGCTTTTCTCATACCTATAGGTGGGACTCTAGCACCCTGACTCAACCTCTAGTCCCTAAACTCCTTCCACACCCTCAATACGACACACATAAGTTCTGCATTTGGAGACTGTTTCTCTGTGGGACATGCACCTTACACGTGCAACTTTCCTGACTCCCACATCTGGTGTGCATGATGCATACCTGTCCTGGAGACCCCTCTCAGTCACCGCCAGGGAACCCATGCCTTCCTCCTACAAACAATTAAAACCCCTCACAGGTTTTTAATGCTGTTGGAAAAAGCCTAGGACCCATTAAGGTATCAGACTCCAGGCTCCTCTCCCTGTCTGTGCTCCCTGATCTTCATGTGTGTGATCTCTAGGCTTGCTGTCTCTCCCAACCAGTGGAGGGGAACTCTCCATCGTCATGAAAACTCCACCAAGAACCACAGCCTAGTCCTGTTGGCCCAGTCTGAAGATAGGATAGAGCTTGTGCATAAATGACCCACAGACACACCGTCCAGCAGAATCATGCCAATGATAACACCTGAGACCTGCTGGGACCTCTATGTGTGGCCTCATAGGTTGAGGCAAGTGATAGGCAGAGCAGCCACGGCAGTTCAGTCCTGTGTAGGTGAGTATGCATGTGCATGCAAGAGTGTCAGTACATTTGGCGCGTGTACTGGAAGTGCTGTGTGTGACGTTAGTGTCACGTGTGCTGAGAGTTTCCGTGGTCATGGACTGTCCAAGGGGGCTGGGTGTTCACACAATGAATATGCTGCAGGTGTCCCAGCCATGCCAGTGCTGTGTCCTCAGAGTGTTCCTGAGTGTGAAATGTCCTCAGCATGTCTACATCTCGTTCTATGAGTGTGTAGTGATATGGTTCTATCTGTGGGTTGCCTCGGTGTGTCCTGAGAGTGTGTCATTATGCTGTGTCTTCGTTTGTCCAGAGACATCCATGAGTACACTGAGTGTGAGTGGGTGTGTGTGAACCATAAGACAGGCATCTGTGAGTGCACTGAGTGTGAGTGGGTGTGTGCAAACCCTAAGACAGGCATCCATGAGTGCAGAGTGTGAGTGGGTGCGCGCATGGTCTGTGTGTCATGAGTGTGTGTCAATTTGTTATGTGTTTGTGTTTGTGTGCCACAGGTGTGTGCAAATGTCAGTGTGCCATCCCAGCATGTCATTAGTGTGCACGAGGAGCACATTCATCTGGAAGGGACTCGTCCATGCTGCCCCAGTGGCTTTCTCTGCGAGTGGGTGTTTTCCTTTGGCTCCTGTTTCATCTGAGCTGTTCAGTGTGTTTTAAGAGAAAGGAGAACCAGGTCTGAATGGTGACTGCTGGGCAATTCACAGGACAGCAGCAGGCCATGCAGAGTAGGGCCGCAAGCCAGGCTTTGCAGCGTCCACCCAGAGCAAAACCTCAAGCAATGCTTCACAGTCCCCACACCAGGGTGGAACCCCAAACCAGGCTCACAGCCCTGGAACCCAGAGCAGGACCTGAGACAGCGCTTGCAGCCCTCACATCAGGATGGCCCAACACCATCCTGTAAACTCCAAGCTGATGACATTGGCTTTGAGCCAAACCTGCCAACCAACCCAGAGTAGCCTGTCACCTGGTGTCTGAGAACTCGAGGTTGGTCACGTTGAGAACACGCTTGCGGTTCGTGCTATAGTAATAGTCCACGAATTCTTTCAGCTTCATTTTGCAGTCTTTCTGTTTGGTAACGTCTGTCACATCCACACTCCTCTCCGGCCCTGGGGAGGAAGCAGGACATGAACATGCAAGGAAAGCGCTATGGCCTCCCTGGAGGACATGGTGGTGTGAACACTTACCTGTCCTCGGCTGCCTTTGTGCATGGCCGTTCCCTCCTCCCACCCCCACCCCCCAGGACAAATAGGGGCTGAGCCTATCTCTCCTACCTATAATTGCTGTGGATTCAGAGTAATGGATGCTGCTTTTCTGGACCCTGTGACATTGTGAAGTGGTGAATCTCACCTCAGCTAGAAAGGCCACATCAGCAAATAAATACACAGATGCTTAGCCAACTTGAGCTTCAGATAATGACGGACATCTTGGCATAAGTACTTCCAGAAAAATATTAAAATTAAAAGCCAAGAGCCCTGCATTTCAAGGCCACTTATTTGATATGAATATAAAGGCTTGGTCCCAGCCTGTGCTGCTATTTGGAAGAGTGGAACCTTTAGTATGTGGTGTCTAGTCAGAGGATGCTAGGAGGTCCCTGGAGGGGATTGTAGAACCCTGGCCTTTCTTTTGCTTCCTGACTTATGATATGAACAGTTTGTTCCATCATACACAATCTTACCAGTGACCCCAAACTTTGGAGACAATGTCTATGGACTGGTGGCTCTAGAATCATGAATTCAAATACCCTTCCCCCTTTATAAATTATTTGTCTCGACTTTTTATTATAGCAGTAGAATGCTAATATAGGGAAACTAATATAAGCACCAACATGCTGTTCTCACTGATCAATTGGCGACTACTCGGGACTATTTATCTTGCCCTTTCTGTGTCTGATGGGGAAAAGTTGAGGCTCGTCAAATAGCTAAGGATAGAAAAGTCTTTACAGAAGATTCACAACCAAGAGAGGAGGAAATAACACAGAGTAGACAGGCAAAGGTGCCCTCTGTCAGGGCCACAGTGGCTGCTCAGACACAAGGTGGAACCTGTTAGAACATCTGTGGACAAGAATCCTGGACACCAGGCCCCACTGACCAAGGTGGCATCATAACAGGTTTCTATTAGGGACTGTAGGTGTCCTCAAAGATGGAGGAGCACCTGATGGGAAGGGAGGGCCACAAACCCTTGAGAGTACACAAGCAGGTTTTCAAGCTGAAGCTCTCAAGAAAACACCCAGGGCACAGTGAGTCCCTGGATGCCACAGCTGGTGCACTGAGAACCAATCACAGCCTGGATCTGAGAAGTTCTGCAGGCCCCGCCCGGACAGAATGGCACACACAGAGGGAGATGTAAGGGACACACAAACCATCCTGTTCAAACTCTGAGTCAAACGACCAAATGTAAATAAGAGTGTTTTGCTAGGTGGTGCTGGTGCACACCTTTAATCCCAGCACTCAGGAGGCAGAGGCAGGAGGATCTCTGTGAGTCTGAGGTCAGCCTGGTCTATAGAGCAAGATCCAGGACAACAGCCATGGCTACAGAGAAACCCTGTCTCAAAAAACTACAAATAAATAAATAAATAAATAAATAAATAAATCTGGAGATAAAACCCAGGACCTTTATCATGTAAATAGCTGTGTGTGTGTGTGTGTGTACACAAATGTGTGCATGCATTCATGTGCAAATGCATGTGTGGAGGTCAGAAGACAACTTTCAAGAGCTGGTCCACAGCTTCTGGTCTGCTTGATTTTCAAGGTTTCTCTGTTCTTTGCTGCTGCATACTCCAGACCAGCTTGCCTGTGAGCTTCTGGGGATTCCCTGTCCCTGGCTTCCATTTTCCAGCAGGGGTGGCGGGATTATAATGCACACTAACACATTAGCTTTTAATGTGGGTCCTGGGAACGTAAGCTCAGGTCATCAGGCTTACATGGAGATCCTTCTTCACAACTTTAAACATGGATCTTCTGAAGGACTGGGGAGAACTAAGTCAGAGTATAAGCGTATCTAACATGGAGCCCATAACCACGTGTGTCTCAGGGAAGCCAGGAATGTGGTCCACCATATTTGTAGATGACAACATCATGACAGGGAATTGTCACCAATGTGGTCCAGGGATGGATCAAACCATGTTCAGCTAGCAGTGAAGTTCACAGGGAAAAGTTATAGGCAAACATAAATCTTAAGACAATGAAAGGGGAAGAAGTTCAGGAAGGAGAAAAATCAACATAAGGCTGGTGGGTATGCAGCCAACAGCCAATGCACAGGCTGTCTGTCTGTCTGTTTTCTTCATTGTGTTTGAAATGTTCCATGTGCTGGGTGTGTTGGCAGGGGCAGACAGAGCTTTGTGAGTTCAAGGGCAGCTTGGTCTACCTAGAGTTCCAGACCAGCTAGAACTACTTATCGAGCCCCACCTCTACTCTCACCTCCACCACAACAAACCTTCATGAAAGTCAAGGTGATGGAGCCCTGGGTAAAGCACAGAATTTACATATTCTGAGCTCAGATGCCCAGCACTCATTTAAAATGGAGTGTGTGGCCATTCGTGCCGGAACAGCCACAGGAGGATGGCTGTGGCTTCAGGTTTGGTTATAGATCCTATCTTAAGAGCCTTGAGCCTCACCTGCTCTCACCAGATCGAGGATAAGCCCAGGGATCAAACACTCACCACAGCTCTTTACTGCAATACCCCCTACTCCAGGCTTGAAGAAGGGATGCAAAGGGCAGTACTCACCCACATAGTTCTCCACGTCACTCACGTAGAATGTTGGGGCAGGGACAGCCAAGCCCAGGCCATCTTTCTTGGGGACAAGGATGGGCTCAGTGAAGCCATGCTCCTCCATGTAGCCCACGGTGAGCTGGCTACCTGGCACACGGGACACCACGTCTTCAGCACTATGGAGAGAGGGAGGGTGGGAGGCCTCAGTGTCCCTGGCCACATGCCTCCCAGGTCCCTAGAGGCTGGCCTGCAGCAGCGCCCTAACAATTATCACTGAGACAGCTGTAGGCAAGTCTGTGGTGCTGATTCCAGTAATCCACTCTGGAAGCAAGGCATACGGGTCCACTGATAACTGTAACGGGGACACGAAGGTCAGGGACCACAGTGACAAGGGACAGCAAAGCTCTGCCGTGTTCCTGCATGCAGGCCACCCTTTGTACTGCAGCAGAGGCAGGCAGCGAGACATGCTCCTCGTGGGTCTCTCACTTTCTCATGCATCTCCCCCCACCCCATCCCCACACACATATTTTGGAAAAGAGAGCAAAACCAAATCCTTCTACCACATCTTGTGGAATCCCAGGTAACTTTCCTGTAGAAACTCACAAGCTGGTCCTAAAATCCACCGTGGGCTACATGAAGGAGCCAGAATATCACAGTCATGAAAATGAAGAGCTTACAATTCAAGACTTACAGATCTTCAAAATTTAATACAGGAGTCAAGTGTAGTCCTGGCACAAGGACAAACACAGACCGGCACCTAGAATTCTGTCCAGACATAAATGTGGACACTGACAAACAATTAATCTCAATAGAGGTGCCAAGGCCGTGTAAGCAAAAGGTAGCCTTTTCAACAAGTGATACTGGAACAAATAGAAAGTCACACACACAGACACACACACACACAGACACACACACACACACACACACACACACGTAATGAAGTTACTTACTCCATTCCATATTCAAAAATTAACTCAAAATGTATCAAAGTATAAACTTAACAGCTAACACTACAGAACTTTTAGGAGACACCAGGAAGATAAATCTTCAGGACCTTGGATGTGGTAAAGGTTTTAGATTGCAACAAGAGCACAAGAAACAAATGAAAGGTTAGATAAAACCAGGACATCAGAAGGACTTTCTGCTTCAAAAGCTGCCATCAAAAAAGTCACAAGACAGATGGATGGGGCAGGAAATACCTGCCAATCTTGCATAAAGACCGAGCCTCCAGCATATGTAAAGAGGGTCTGGAGAGGGTTCAACAGCTGACAGCTGCCTACAATTCCAGCTCCAGGGGAGGCAATGGCCTTTTCTGTTCTACATAAGCACCTGTATTTATGAGCGCAGACACAAACACATAATTTTTATTATACACACACATATACATACATATATACATACATACGGGCAAAACACTCGTACACATAAAATCTAAAAGAATTTTTTTTAAATGTGAGGCAGAATCAGTGAGAGACTCGGCAGATAAAAGTGCCTGCCAGCAGGTCTGTTCATACACACAAATGCATGTACACACAAATAGATATGTAAATATAATCTAAAAATATTTAAAGTGTGAGGCAAAGGGCTGAGGAAACTCTGTCTCAGAAAGAAGAAGGGGAGGAGGAAGAGGAGGGGAAGAGAAGGGGGAGGGGGAGGAAGAGGAGGAGGCCCATGCCTGATAACACCTAAGGTAATCCTCTGGCCTCCAAATGCAGGTGCGCACATGTGCGTACACACATGCAGTGTATGAGGTAAAAGAGCTCAATAGATTTTTCTAGGAAGAGAACAGAGAAGCTCACATGTAAACAAAAAGTTGCTCAGCATCTTCAGTCATGAAAGAGACATGCAAGTCAAAACATGGATCCACTTCACATCCACAAGACGGCCAGATTCAGAAGCGCCACACTAAGGAGAGCGAGCCACAGACTGAGAGAACCCCGCTCCACCACGGCTGGCAGGGGTGTCACGTGATGCAGCCGCCTTGCAAAGCAGCCTGGCAGTTCTCAGACAATTAAACACGGATTTTCCATCTGACCCAGTGGCTCCACACTGAGAAACGAAAACATATGACCACACAAAAACATGTGTATAAATATTTAGACCACAATTATTCATAGTAGCTAAAAAATAAAAATATAAAAACAAAAACAGAAACAGAAAACCACCCAAATGGCCATCAGCCGTGACACACATCAGAGGGATACACACAGCAACCGGTCTGGCCAGACAATGGGATTCTACTCAGCCAAAAAGAGAACCAAGTCCTGACAGACGGTACAACGCAGTGGGCCTTGAAAATAATCGAAGTAAAAGAAGCCACCCCTCTACTGGGTGATGCTCTTTCTAGGAACAAGCCCCGGGAAGCAGAGTTACCCACGAGAAAGCAGGACCAGAAGAAAAGGTGCCGAGGTTTCTCAGGGATATGGGAAGAAGTTGGCAGGATTTCTTTGTGGGGGGGGGGGGGGGGAATAGGGTTAAAGGCTCTGAACTTGACTAATGAAGAGGCACACATCTGTGAACGTATCAAAAGCTACTGAACTTTGTACGGGTGCATTATGGTAAGTGACTGCACCTCAGGGTGGTCAGGGGAGCTGAACGAGAGGCTCTCTGCTCAGAGGAGCAAGAACAAAACCTAAGCTCAGCTGCCCATGTGAGGTTTCACAATAAACATCAGCAGAAACCCACCAACTGAGAATTCTCTGCCCAGTGATGCTATCCTTCCAACGTAAGAGAGAAATAAAGACTTTCGGTCAGACAAACAGAACTAACCTCTCAACTGTAGGTGACTCAGAACAGCTTCCCTTAAACTGGCCTTTCCCACAGGGATCCTTGTTTGCCTACTTCTTTGCCAGACCTCAGACAGAACAAGGATGTAGGAAGTAGAAGAAAGGTAAGGGCCTCTACCAGGCAGGGAGAGCATGAGGCAGGCGGCCAGACACCAGGATGGAAAGACATTCAGTCCTTAAGAGGTACTGAGAGAGGGGAGAGGTGACCTGTCTGTGGAAGGCCTGAAGCTCCTGCCTCCACAGCAGGTTCCTGCTTTTTGCTCTCCTGGAAGAGGACGTCCCCAGTGAAAGACATGCGGGCTGAGTGAACACACAGTCCCGGGTGCAGTGATGGGAAGACAGAAGGAGGATGCAGGGCTTCAGTGGATGGGCCCACACCTTGGGCAGCAGCGCCTGGACCCCACCCACCTGGGGAAGGTTCGGCTCCGCAGCTCCTTGATGAACAGCTGACTGCCATTCTGCACTGGTTTCACGTCCGGTGTTGGCCCAGGGCCGTGTTTGTGCCAGGTCCGCTTTTTCTTGACTGTGGAGGAGACAGAAGATGAGCGTGTTCCAAGTACAGCTCCCACCCAACTTTGGAAGCCCTTACTCCTACAAGGAAACACCCCAGCCGGGCATCCCAGGGCATAGAAAGGTAGCTAGGAAGCTCGCCAGCACAGACCAGGGGCTCACTGTCCCATAGTGGGAGGACATAGGATGCTTGGCGTCCATATGAAGAACTGCCACCTTCCTGCCAGGACCTTCCCTGTTCATACACTCTTTCCCCACCTCCCAGTCACCGTGCCCATGAACTGACCCAAAATGGTGAGTCAACCCACAGTATAGGAATGCCAAGCAGTCCATGGTATTGAAGTTGTCATGTAGCCCTCAGTGCTGGGGACACCTGGGTTCTCACCCTGACCCCACAGTGAACATGAGAGTGATGGCCCAAGCCAGGGATGGGGAGTGTGTCCCATCATCAAGGTGAGCACACTTTGCACATATGAGCTTCTGTGCTGGGACTGCAGAGCTATGTCAGGTCTCTGGTCTCTACCACAGAAGGCACTGCCAGGCATGTCCAGGAGCCCTGTACTCCTGTACCAAATGTTTTGTTGGTCAAATAAACCTGTCTCAAGACCTTGACCAAGACCCGCAGGCCAAAATCACCCCCAAAGAACACACAGATGAGACTGTGTAAGGTTTGGGGTTGAGCCTTAGAACCCACACCAATGTTGCTTAATGAAGAGAAAGCATGTGGGAGAGCCTGCCTCAGGCCAGGGTGAAAGAGACAGAAAGGTCTCTCAAAAATAGCAGTGAGAGTCTATACCCCAGTGTGAACACACATGCAAATGGACACACACACACACATACACACACACAAGGACACAATGTCCACATAAACATAAGCATGCTCTGACTGAAGTCTGTGCCCCAGATCCATAGAGGAGAGTCAGGAAACATCATGGGGACAGAAACCACGGGAGGCTTCCTCACCCTTCCACCCTATAGGAAGAAGCCATAGACGCTAGCGTGCACTTGATTTTGGACTTCTCTATCCTCTGAACAGCACAAAATGAATATCCTGCTATTTAAGCCGCACAGCCTGTGGCATTGGTTACAAAGGCAAAACCAGAAAACAAACATTTACGGTGGCACAGGGTAAGAACACAGGTACCCTCTGCATAATCACTCCCTGGGAGCTGGCTCCTGGGCTCCAGGCTGACTGTGCAGCCTCTGCTCAAACCCCTCCCCCCACCAGGCCCACGGGCAGGGTTTGGTGATGCAGTGCATATGCCTTCCCCAGCAGATAGCTTGTGGACACAGTCAAATGTGGCTTGTGAAGATGCCCAACAACCCCACCCCTACCCCTAAATCAAACTGTTGGCCACTAACTTAACCTGCTCAAACCCACACCACACCTTTGTTAGTCTACTCTGGGCAGACAGGCAAGAGCCCCCAAGCCAGGACCCCTTGAAACATTTGTGACTGCCAGGAGAGGCTCCAGCCAGTTTCTACCTTCTTCTCTGAGAATCTGGAGTCTCCTTAGAAATGACTCCCAGGTGCACCTGTGGCATGAACCATCCAGGGCAGTGTGACCCTAGCATCTTCCAGATCACCCTCATCAGGGGCCCTGAGATGAGCACACACCACTTTACCCCCATCCTTCCTAAGAACATGCCTGCTGGTGGTCCAACCCTGCTCTGCCCTGACCCAGCCTCCCGGGCCCCAGGGACCAGCTCCAAGTCCTGGTGGACGCATTCCATGTTTGTCTTATTTCTGACATAAAGATAAAGAAGATCCCGAGCTTAACAAGGTGCCAGAGAGCAAGAACACTCCTTCCTGTCTGCATCATCGGTAACTTAGCTTACCCACCTCTGAGCTTGAGCGCTCTGGGCTGGGAGGTCTGGAAGGTGCCTCAGAGGCCTGGATGGTGATCTCGCAGCACCGCCAGATAGTAAGGATGTGCTAGGGCCTGACCAGAAACCAGAGCTGCCTCACCATTCTAGTAATGCACAGGCCAGGCCCCAGGAGATCCAAGACACAACGGAGAGCCCAGGAGCCGGGAGCACCCACCCCACTAGTACCAGCCTCACCAGGAGCCACACCAGGCCCCAATGTCCCCAGAATCTTGGATAAGACTTGGTCCACTGAACAGGAGTGTGGGCACTCCCACTGCCAATGTCCCCCTGTTAGCTGGACAACCCTGGTACTGGAGTCCCCTGGTGCCTGAGTCTCTCCCATTGCCTGCATTTCTACCTCACTACCCCATCCCACTGTCTGCGTCTATTTCATGTTCAGCTCTTTCTGTTCGTAGGTCTTAGTCTACGAAGCCAGGGGACACGGCCTCTCAGCTTGCACTGAGCACCAGGGTGAGCTTCTCCTGAAAGGAGAGTGACATAGTGACCAGATGGGAGCAGGTCACATTCCCCTGTGACCCATCCAAATCTTCCAGCTCAACCCTCTAGCCTCAGGCACGGGATGTGAACAGTGACCCTGCAGTGTATGTGAGCGCTTCTCACACCAGCATAGGCAGGAGCCCTGAGGACGGGGATGGAGTCACACCCATACACACACACACACACACACACACACAGAGGAGCAAATGCACAGGTCCAGTCCCTGTGTTCCCACTGGCTACATCTCTGCTCTCCACTTGTAACTAGGGCTCAGCCTTTGAGCTCAAAGCCCACTTAGACGAAACTGTGTAGTATGAGCAGATCCTGCACCTTGGCATCCCCCAGCACCTGCTGCATAGCAGGGCCCAGGGTAGGAAGAAGCAATGGATTCACAACAGCAGGCACTGTGGAAAAACCAGGCCCTCAAAGACTTCCTGTAGGGGTGTTAGGTGGGATAAACCAAGCTCCCAGAGGATGGACAATAGGGCCACACACGTATGGGGCTTGGCTGAGCTTGGGGCCTTGGATACACCTTTTATCATCTGAGCCCCAAGCTCACACTTAACATGGGCTAGCCTATAGGTGCTAAGTGTGGTCCTGGCAAGGCCTTGGGGATGGTGGCGTCTGCATGACTGCCTCTGAGGGCAAGAGTAAACCAAAAGTCAGTCAGCTGAGCTGGAGGGGCCCCCACCACCAGAGCCATGGGCTTTGACCCTGATGCTCCCCGTGGGCTGAGGTACTCACGTGTGGACTTGCCATGGGTTTTCTCGCAGTTCGGGCAGTGGTAAATGTCGATGTCTGGTGCCTCTTCCTCTTCCACCCCAACACAGCTGGAACGGGAGGAGACAGACCTTTATCACTCTCATGTTCAGTCTCCTTCAGCACCTTCCACCCATAAGTTCAGGAGTTGCTCTTGCTCACTGCTGGGAACCAGGGCCAGCAGAACTGTAGAGGAGAGTGGTCCTTGGGGTGGGAGGGGAGACAGGGCTGTAGAGCTGCCCTCCTCAAACATGAATCTGCAGTGGGAGTCACACATAGTTGCAAAAGCTTACCACAAGGACCCAGTGACTGTGCCACTCATCCAGCAAGCCTGCCTCGGTGAGGACCACTCCCATCATCACCCTGGGTGGGTATGGGCGGATCTAGGAGGCAGTGACACAGCCCTCTCTAGTGGTAGATGAAGGACAGAACATACCTCGAAGCATGGAGAACCGGGAGCTGTTCTACAACCACTTGCCCTGATCAGGGCAAGATTGAGGGCCAGTGGCCAGTGTGTCCCTCCCGAGAGCGCTTTTTAGGGCCTGAAAACCTCCTCAGAAACTTCGCTCGGGAGGCAGCGACTGGCACTGATGTTCACAGCCAAAAGACATTTAGGGAATGAGGACAGAACCCAAGGATGCGACCCACAACACCAAAAGGCATCTAACAACCACACCAGCAGATGAAAAGAGGGTCAGACTCACTCTGACCCTCTCCAGTCTTGGTTACAGGTGACAAAGAAAGGCCAGTGGGAGGACTTGGTGAAAAGGCAGCAGAAAGGGCAGAGCATGGAGGCAAGTGACTCCCACTGATGGTGAAGTCACTGGAAAACACACCAATACATCCTTCCAGTGAGCACAGAAGCACAAACAGAGCTTATGGCTACCTGGCATACAAAGTGACATGTCCTAAGGGCAGCCCCAAGAGGCTCCACCCAGAAAGGATGAAGGAAAGTGGCTGTCTAGAAGCCACCGGTGAACACTATGCAGATGACTTTTACACAGAGCAAATGCTGCAAAGCCGTCAGAAGTTCCCAAACTGCTTCCAGCTGTATTTAGCATGACTTTTAAATTAAATGTGCTCCTTTGTCCTTTTAAAAAAGGTATGGCCTCATGATATACTGTATGATAAACTTCATACCTATTGAAAAATTAGTAAGGGGACCTGACGAGATGGCTTAGTCAGTAAAGGTCTTGCTGTGTAAGCACCAAGGCCTGAGTTCAGATTCCCAGAACGGATACAAGACCGTGGCACATACCTACTGTAGCAGCTCTGGAGAGGTCAAGGCAGGTACTTCCAGGGGGCTCACTGGCTGCACAGCCTAGCCTAGTCAGTGAACTTCAGATCCCAAGCAGAGGCCCTGTCTCAAAAAACAATTACAGCTCCTAGGAAATGATGCACAAGGCTGACCTCTGCAAACCTCAGGCAAGAAAAGGGAGGACCATTTCTTGACTTCCTGTATCCCCCCAAACATCACCTGATGGGCCGGCACTAAGCTAAACCAGTAACACCAGAGAGAATCAACCAAGCCAAAAGTTTACCAGCTCTTACCTAGACTCACCAAGATAAAGAGAGAGGACCCGAAGATTACTGAAACCACACATGGAAGTAAAGACACTGCCACTGGCCCCAAGGAAAGGACAAAAACTTTGAGGGAACACTGTGAATATTTACAGACCAACAAATTAGGTAGTGTAGGTAAAATGGACAAATTTCCTAGGAACACATAAGCTACGAAAAATAGTTCCAAAACAGCTGAGTAAGCTATGATTCAGCAGGAGAGTGACTGTTAGCCACATCTAAAGCCCAGGGACTGATTCCCACCACCCAGCAACACATATGTACACACGTGACAAAACAGAAAATGAACAGATCTGTAAGACATTGTGTCTGTCATTCTTCCCTCAAAAAACTGCAGAGACCTGCAAGATGGCTCAGTGGGTAAAGGCGCTCACCACCAGGCTTGATAGTGTGAGATCAATTCCCTGAACCCAAAGGGTAGACACCAAAGAGAAGAGACACCTGGTAGTTATCCTCTGCCCTCCACATGATGCATGCCTGGGCATCAGCGTGCACACACTCGCACATACATACATACATACATACACACACACAACACACACTGAATAAAATAACAAAAAAGAAAAGTCTAGGAACAGCACTAGTGAATTCTATCAAAACCAACAGCAACCCTCCTCCGAAACAAACAGATAGGAAAGTAGCAATCTTGACCCATACGCCACCGGCTTTTGGTGCTAGGAATGAATTTAGGGCCTTAACCAAGCTAGACAAGGATTCTACTTCTTATCCCCAGACCTCCTGGTTCCTTTTATGAGATCAATAATATCTTGATTTCAAAGCCAGACAAAAGCATACAAGAAAACAAAAGAGCCACAACTCTTATTAATAGCATATAAAAAATCCTCAGTAAACTATATCACAAAGTCCAGCAGCATACCAAGGGGGCTGTATTCCACGATCAAGTGGGATTTGTCACAGGAGTGAGCAGATAGCTCAGCACATGAAATAAACCAGTGCTTCCGTTCCTGCAGAGTCCCATCTCACTACAAGGAAGGGGTGTGCCCTGGGCCCCCTGGAGGTTACAGGGGAGCAGGGATCATGTGATTGTCACCCGCTTCTGAGGACAAAAGACAAGGAGCAGAGCAAGGAGATCCTCTCTCCCTCACATTTCTGCTCCCTCGTTCCCAGCCCTGCCCCAGCCGCCATCCTTCCTCAGACGTTCTTACCTTATAAACGCAAGGAAGAGCCACGTGATCACCTCAACCCATACAGAAAAAGCACTGGGCAAAATTCCAATACCTAGTTATAATTTTGTTTATTTTTATTTGTGGGAGAGGGAGACAGAGTTTCTCTGTAGCTTTGGCTGTCCTAGAACTCACTCCATAGACCAGGCTGGCCTGGAGATCTACTTGAGTCTGCCTCCAGAGTGGTGTAATTAAAGGTGTGTGTCAAAACTCCTGACTCTTCAGGAAAAAAAAAAAATAAAGTCTCTAACTCTACTGAGTAAAAATAGACGATACCTTCCTCAACAAGATAGAAGCCTGACAGGAAAAACTCACAGCTAATATTACACAGGATGATGAAAAGCCAAAACCTTTCCCAGAAGACCTGAAATAGCCAGGATGGCCACTGCTGTCTTCTACTCAACAGGGTTAGGGTGACTAGTCAGAGCAATTAGACAGCAAGACTAAATTACAAGTCTTCAAGTAGAAAGAGGTGATGCGATCTTTATTTGCAAATGACAAGCTTAAATGTACAGAAAGTCACATGGAAACCACGTATATAAAACATGCTAGCCCTAATAAACAAGAGGGGAAGTGGTGGGACGCAAGATTACCACAGCAGCACGGCTGTGTAAATCAAGAAAGGGATGACACACACATCAGGAAGGATTAGCTGTCTGAGGGAAATGTACCTCAAATTCAGGCAAGATTTATCCACTGCTGAAGCAAGGGTAAAAGCTGACTTTACACTCATGTAGAATCATGAAGAACCCCCAAATAACCAAATCTTCAAAAACAAAAATGAAGTTAAGAGGACATACACTTCAGAACTTCAAAATATACAACAAAGCCATAGTAATCCAAACAGGGTGCCACTGGCACCTAGCTAGCTAGAAACAGGCCAGCGGAATAGAATTAAACCCAGAAATAAAAGATCATTCAATCGGGAAAGACTATCCTGTGGTGGTGGGGGGGGGGGGTTGTGTGATACACTGTATGCACATGAGTTTGCAAATGCACGCATGTGTATACATGCATGTAGATGCCAGGACATTGGGTGTCTTCTTCTGTGCTCTCTGCTTTACTGTCTCAAGTAGGATCTTTCTTAGGACCTGAACCTTACCATGTATATACTAGCTAGCCAGCAGGTTCTCTAGTCTGCCTCTCTCTATTCCTAATGCCCACCGGACACCCTATGGAAAAACTAACTGAAAACAAACTGATAAACCCATTCTAAGATCTAAAATGATAAAGGTACTAGAAGAAAACATGAATGAACTCCTCATGCCTTTGGATTTGGCAGTGGTGACCAGATATCACACCAACGAAAGACGCAGCAATAGCATCTACAAATGATAAGCTGGGCTTTATCAAAATTAAAAACCTTTGTGCATCTAAGACTAGGTCAGGCAACAACAGGTCGCCCTGGATAGGGGCGGGGCTCATAAAGCCCCACCCCTTCCTGAGGAACTTACTGATGGTTACTGCTTAGGGAAGGCAGTGCCAGTCTCTTCAGTACTGTACCTTTGATAAGTTGCTCATTCCCCAGTAACCCCCTCACTCATGCTTGTCCAGAAATCCCAATTAAACTTAGTGTTCAAAAAATAAGGAGAAAGAGGAGGGGGCTTGAAACCACAGAGCTTGTTGGGAATGAGAAGAGAACATGCAACAGGGTGTGTGTCTGTGTGTGAGAGGGGGGGGGGGGGCGGAATTTTTCAATTTAATTAAAAAACAGGTTTGTACATCAGAGAACACTGTTGAGAAAGAAAAGTCCGCTTATAGAACAAGAAAATGTTTTTAGATTACACATTTGGTAAGGGTCTAGCATCCAAATACATAAAGAACTCTTATAGCTCAATAATAAAACAATCTAGATTTTAAATGAGCGAATGACTCAAACAGACATTTCCCCAGGGAAGATGAGTAAGTGGCCATCAAGCAGGGAAACAATGCTGAGCATCCAGGCCATCAGAGGAGTGCGAGTCAGACCCCTCACTCACTCAGCAGGGTGGCTACAGCTTTTATGAAGATGTGGAGAGATGGTGACCCTTCCCTGGTTTCTTCAGTTGAGAGATGTAAAATGGTGCAGACACAGGAAAAAAAATTGATTTCCTCAGAAAATCAACATAAAATGAAATACAAGCCAGCAGTCTCACTTAGCTATCTATCTAAGAGTTACAGATTGGCATTCTGTCGATGCCCAGTCAGAGAAAGTAGTGAGATTAAAGTGGGCACAGCGTCCAACACCCACCATCCAAGACAGGTGGATAGATCAGCAACATGTGCTCACACACAGAAAACAGTATCTGTCTTAAAGTTTACACATTCAGCAACACAGATGAATGGGAAAACACATTAGTGAGAAAAGTCTAACATACAGTGCCAATATTGCAGAACAACTCACAGATAAAAAGTCTATAACAAGTAAGTCTAAGAGAGACGGGTGACAAGTGGGGTGTCAGTGGTGGGAGAAGGGGGGATGTGGGTTTGCAGGTTGATTTGAAGTGATTCTATGGAACACTGGCATGCTGCTATAGAATATTCAACCCACTGTGGAGCAACTACACTGGCCACAGAGTGTTCACACCAGCCACAGAGTGTTCACACCAACCACAGAGTATTCACACCAGCCATTGAGAATTCACACCAGCCATGGAAAAATTTGCACCAGCTATGGCCAGTATTTTACACTGGCCATGAAGAAGTCACAGCAGCCATAGAGGATTCACAGGTGCTATGGATCACTCATACCAGCTTTGGAGCACTTTACACTGCCATGGAGAATCCACACCAGCCATGGAGCATCCATACCAGGTATGGAGGAGTTACAGCAGCCATAGAATGAGCACAGCAGCCATGCCGCAGCCTTTATATAAGCTAGAGAGTACTCACCAACCACAGAGCATTCACACTGGCCACACCACACTCACACGAGCCACGGAGCATTCGAACGGGCCAGGAAGTCTTCACACCACCATGGAGTCTGTGCAATGGGTCTGACTCTGACTTGCCTGTCAGGGAATTCCCTTCTGTGAGCCTATTTATAGAACGGACTTGCTTATAGAAAAGCCAAGCAGGACAGGTAGAAAGCACACATGTCCCTAAGCACAAAGCGAGTCCCCTAGTGTTACTCAGCTCCACAGCTGTTTCACTGAGCACATCTCGGTGTCCCTGATGACAGTGCTCCGAGTCCTCTCTAAGAGACTCAGGGTCAGCTGTTCCCCTCCCATCCAGAAGCAGCGGTGCCACTCCCAGGGGAAGGGAGAAGCCTCTGGTCCCTCCAAGTTTCATTATCTTGATCATTCCCCTTACAGGACACAGCAGAGGTGTCCCAGGCCTTGAAGCAAGCAGGAGCATGGAGCATGAGTGGACATGAACCCAAGACACTCGTGAGGACTGAACGTACAGGCATGTTAGGGCTGCATCCTGGAAACCCGACTTCTAACTCACTTAAAAGTAGAAAAATCACACTTACAGGTTTATTTAAAACAGCATTCATTGGGAAGAAGTTAGCAAGGCCCACACACTTGCTAGTCTAATTACAGTAGGTCAAGACCTGTGTGTGGTGTGTATACACGTAAGTCCAGCACTCTGGAAGGAAGGCAAGAGAACCACTATAAATTCAAGGCCAGCCTGGTCTATATAGTGAGTTCTGGGAAAGCCAGAGTTAACTGGTAAGACCCAACCTCAAAACAAAAATGAAAAGGCCAGGTCAGGGGTGGCTGTGTGTCCCTAAAGAGCACTGCTCTGTCTCACCCATATAGACACTGAGAGGACACTCCCTCCCAGAGCCTTCTAGGGTCACTGCCTCCCTTCCTGGGCTCAGTAATAAAGACAATTCAGGACAATGGAACAGCTTCTTATTGCACTGAGAAACATCAGGAACCAAAATAAAAGATCACTTGCAAATGAGTCACAGGCACCTAAGAGGGACTTGGGTTTAGCCCTGAAATGTGTGTCAAAGGTGTAGCTGTGAAAAGACCATTCTCTGTACAAAGATCACTTGAAGAAATGGTATCTGCCTGACTGGTGACTAAGCTGTAATTTACAGTCATAGAAAAGTGCACCACGGTAGGAAATGCCCACTGAACTGGCAGCTAACAGGGTGTTGCAGATCCTGCTCCCTAGCTGTCACGGTGGCAACACCTGAGAAAATCAGCTTTAAAAGCGGAAAGACTTATTTTGGCTCATAGTTTGAGAGGTCTTGGTAGAGTCACTTGGCCTGTTTCTTTGATCCTGTGGTGCAGTGCATTATGGTGGGGGCATGAAGCAGAGAAAGCCTGTCTTCTTCAGCACAGCAGGGAAGCAGACTGAGAGACATGGGGGAGGGGTGGGCATGCCCTTCCAGGATACTCCCCCAAAGGCCTTACTTCCTCCTGCTAGCTTTCACTTCCTCAAGGTTCTGCCACCTCCCATCTACACTATGGGCTGGACCAAGCATCCAGCACACAGGGCTTTAGGGCACACTAATATTCACATGCTAACCCTGATGCTGCAGACAACCACAGGCATCAGTCCTAGCAGGAGCCCTTGTCTGCATGAGTTCACGGGTGGGGACAGCTGGTTGTGTGTGTGTGATATGTGTGCACATGTTCATGTGTGTGTGTGCATACGTGGCTGTTAATACATATGTAAGCATACATGTAGAGGCCAGAGATCAACATTGGACATCTTCCTTGGCTGCTCTCTCTCCATCTTCCTTTCTGAGACAGGGTCCCTCACTGAACCTAGAGCTCACTGAGGCTGGTAGGGTGGCAGACCTCCTATCATTGCCCTGCCCTCAAGGTAGGGTTTCAGGCATTCGCCTAGCTTTTAAATGGAAGCTGGGAACTTCAGACCCTCAGGCTCACACAGACCCTCAGCTCACACACTTTACCAACTGAGCCATATTCCTCCAAAGTTAGAATTTGTTAGTATCCACACAACAGAATAAGTGTAAGACTCTTGAGTTTGTGATGTTAGCTATTTAAGGATCTCATGTGAGCTAGGTAAATACCTTACTACTGAGTTACACCCTTTGCCCTTAAAGATTTTTAATCATGAAAAATTAATTTTCTTTCAATCAAAGCTATCTGAATTTATAAGTATATCCAATCTCCTTTTAACATATTTTTTTGTTTGAGTGTGGTGGCACACACCTTTGATCCTGGCACTTGAGAGGCAGAGGCAGGTGGATCTCAGAGTTGGAGGCCAGCAAGGGTTACATAGTGAGATCCTGTCTCAAATTGATACTCTCTGACAGTCACAGATAAATCTTTATAGAAAGCTAATCAAAGCAAGTGCTACTACAGGCAGACCTTTCAGAGAAAGTGCCTTGAGAAGAATGGAATGCCCTTGATCAGCAGAAAGACACAACTGAATGTCACTCATCAAGCCCAACTCTCTGGCTGCCACAGGAAACCCACGTGAGTCTTAGTTTGCCTAGGAAACTTTGACTCCTTCAGCCAATCAATAGCAGCACCAAGTGAGGGACCAAGTGTGAAGAGGGACGCTTCCTAGGGTCCAACTCTAAAGCAATACAGCCTCAGTAAGAGACACCATAGCATTCCAGCTAGGACTCACCACACCACATGACCTCAGCTTCCAGAAAAATCAGAGAATAGGCAAGCATGCAGGTGTGCATGTATGCCCTTCAATGTGGCAGGGAATAAACAGAATGTTTGCTCTCTGTATATTTGCAACAGAAAATATAAGACACACTAAAAGCAAAAACAAAATACCCAGACAGTAGTAGGCAAGGTTGCTCAGTGACTAGGATACCTGCTGCCAAGCCTGATGACCAGAGTTCAATACCCAAGACACAGAAGGTAAAAGGAGAGAGCCTTCTTCCAAACACTGTCCTCTGACCTCCATGTGTGAGCATGCATATGCATGCCCGGCATACATGTGCACATTCACACATACACACTCAAACACAAAGAGATCTTGAGAAAGGCTGGTGGTCAGGAGAAAAGCTCCTTACTACACAGAAGCACGATGGACTTACGTCCGATTTCTCAAAAACCTTGCAAGCATCGAGAGTACGTGGCAAACTATTTAAACCGTTTGAAGATCAGGGAACATACAGAATCCTGCGCCCAGCATTTTTAAGCTTTGCATGTGCATGTGGTGGTCAGAGGGGCTTGCATAGGTTCTCACTTTCCCCTGCGGGCTCTGAGACGGATCGAAGAGCCCCAGGCTCGAGTGCAATGTCTCCTACTCGCTGCTTAGTAGCCTCCTTTTACATTTTAACTCATTCATTAATTAAATTTTGTTTTTTTGAGACAGGGTTTCTCTGTGTAGCCCTGGCTGTCCTGAAACTCACTCTGTAGACCAGGCTGGCCTCGAACTCAGAAATCTGCCTATCTCTGACTCCCAAGTGCTGAGTGCTAAATTTTGTTTAGCTCTGCCACTGCCCAGCTAAATTTTGGTTTTGATATAGGGTCTTACATAGCCCATTCTGGCCTCAAACTCAGTATATATGCAAGTGTGACCTTGAACGTTTGATCCTCCTGCCTCCAATTTCCAAGTGTTGGGGTTATAGACACACTCGACCATGTCCATCAAAACTATCCTTCAAAGATGAGGGATAAACTCTATTTTAGACAAAATTTGTGAGAACTAGCCACCAGTGTATGCTATTTCAAGGAAATGTTAAATAGAGTTCTTCAGAGAGAAAAGGAATTACAAAGGCTAGAAACTCAAATTATATAAAGAAAGGATACTATTAAAAAGTAAAGTAATGCCGGGCATAGTGGTGCACGCCTTTAATCCCAACACGGATTAAAGGATTTCTGAGTTCGAGGCCAGCCTAGTCTACAGAGTGAGTTCCAGGACAGCCAGGGCTACACAGAGAAACCCTGTCTTGGAAAAAAAAAAAAAAGTAACAGGTTAAAAGTTTTTATTCGCATAGTCTTTAAAACTTTCAAACCCTTATTTAGTGTAGGGGGTGGGGGGGGGGCGGGGGGGGGAGGCTTCTCTGTGGAAACTGGAGAAACCCTTGCAAGAGTTGGTTCTCTCCCACCACATTGGGCCCAGGCAGTGAACTCAGGCTGTGAGACTTGGCAGTAGAGCCTTCACCCACGGAGCCATCTCACAGGGCCCTATTTCTTATATCCTTCATTGACCTAACAAGTATCTGTTCAAAATAATAGCAACAGTGTATACTGCACCTGATGATT
Source organism: Mus caroli (assembly GCF_978045245.1). Classification (NCBI taxonomy): domain Eukaryota; kingdom Metazoa; phylum Chordata; class Mammalia; order Rodentia; family Muridae; genus Mus; species Mus caroli. The sequence goes on along the minus strand of NW_028227270.1, from coordinate 72,256,082 downwards.
ATGGATAAGTCAAGTTAAAAACAGCAACTTATAAAGGAAGGAATCCTTAGATACTGTTTCTTCCTCCTCTACCAAGAGCAACCAGAGTCCTGTGAGAGGGGACTTGCAGTAGTACTAAATGTACATTGTACACACGGAAGCAGCTAGCTGAATCAGTAACTGTGCTGCTGTGATAAGATGCCGTGACTGAACCTGACTTATGGGAGAGTTTACTTGGTGTACGGTGGCTCCAGAGGGACAGTCCATAATGCCAGAGAGAAGCTAAGAGATAACATCTTCAACCACAAAAACAAAGAAGAGAGAGCAAACCAGAAGTGGGGTGAGGTTACAAACTCAAAGCCCGCCCTCAGTGACATTCTTCCTCTAGCAAGGCTTCACACCCTGAACATTTCATAAAATCCACAAACAGTGCCACCAACTGGGGGCCAAGCACTTGGGGGACATTCTCATTCAAACCACCACGGCAACCATTAAAAATGCTTATTGTGAAAATATCACTGACAGGAGAAAGGAAACTAAAATCCTATAATATGCTTAATTAAAACCAAAGCAGGTATAACCAAAGAATGGAAGGAAAAAGGGAGAGAGAGTGGAGCTTAGTCGGTCATGTGTCACACGATGTGATGATCTCAGTCTAACCCCAGCACCCACAGAAAAAGCTGGCACAGTGGTGTGCTCCCATAATCCCAACACGGGGTGGTAGAGACAGGAAGATCTCTGGGCTTGCCGACCAGCTAGCCTAGCCAGCTGGTGAGATCTCCATTCAGTGAGGAACACTGTCTCAAAAAATAAGGTTAAGAAGCAACTAAGAAAGGCACATAATATCAACTTCTGGCTGGAGGTGCAAAGGTGCATGCACATCTATATGTGCACATCTATATGTGCATGCCCATGCAAGTGCAGGCATCACTCTAAATAGTAGTGTCTTAAATGTACCAATTAAAAGGCAGAGACTGTAAAATAGAGGAGAAGAAGAGGAAGAAGAAGAAGGAGGAGGAGGAGGAGGAGAAGACCCAACTAACTGTTGTCCAGCAGAAACCCACTTTGCATGTGAAGACTCAGACACACTGAAACAGAAAGCCAGACTCTACAGTGAGCATCTTTACCTGCTGAACCGCCTCTCCTGCCCTGCTGATAACTTCTTAGATGTAACCCCAAAGCCATGATTTACGAAAGAATTGGCAAGTTGTATTTTGTTAAAATCTAAAACTCCTGCTCTGAAAGGCTGCTGCTTTGAGAATTAAAATGATGAGCCACAAACTGAGAGACAATACTTGCAAAAACATACCTGTTAAAGACTAGTTCCAACATTTGTAAGAATTCTTAAAACTCAACAAGAAACAGCCCAATTTTAAAGTGGGCCCTAGGCCTCGACAAGCCCCTCATGAAGAAGATCTCTTGATGGCCAAGCATGTGACAAACTATCAACATCACATCGCCAGAAGATAAGAGTTAAAGCAAGGTCCCACAGCATGACCGCAAGGATGGCTAAGACGAAGAACCCCGACAACACCGAACATTGGTGAGAAAGGGGGTGACCAGGACACCCACTTATCAATGGCATCACAGCCACTGTGTGTGTTGCCGCTTTGCGGTTTCTCAGGAAAAATGAACATACCCTGACTGTGTGATTCCAGTCTGCCCAGGGAGAGCTGAAAATTCACACAGCATTAAAACCTGTGCTAGACACTGACACTAGTCTAGTGTCATAAACGCTAGAACGTAGGATCAACAACGATGCTTCCAGGAACTGAATGGATGGGTCACTAAACCATGGCACATCCGGGAAAGGAAGCATTCACTGGCATGAAGAGACACAGAACACTTGAACATACACCGCAAAGTGAAAGCTGCCAGTCTACAATGTCTTCAGAGTGTGGTTCACAACAGCATGCAAAACTATGGTGGCAGGAAAAAGATAGCAGTTCCCAGGGTTTGGGGTCAAGTGAAAGGGGGAATTGATGAACCACAGAGACTTGAGAGAAACTGTTCTGTATGAGCACACAATGGTGGACTCATGGCATTATGGTCAAAATTCCCAGGATGCAGGGGTTGGGGAAATGGCTCATTGGGTGAAACACTTGCCCTGTAAGAATGAGGACATGTCTGGAGCCACAGGACACATGTGATGTCAAATGCAGTAGTGTGTCTGTAACCCAGTATTCCTACATCAAGATGTGAGGTAAAGACAGGAGAATCTCCAGAAGACTGCTAGCCTGACATACTTAGTGGTAAACAAGAGGCGTTACCTGCAAAGTACACAGTGAAGACCAACAGCTGAGGCTATCCTCTGACCCACCAGCACTCATATATGTGAACATACACACATACCCACATACACATATATACATACACACATACATACATACCACACACATACACAAAAACACACTCATATATATATATATATATGCAAACATACACACATACATACATATCACACACATACACAAACACACACACATATATATATGCAAACATACACACATATATACCACACACACACACAGACACAAACATACATACCACATACATACACACAAACATACACACATACATACCACAAACACATATATACACAAACATACACACACACACACACACAGATTTTTTTAAGAAATAGGATATGTAATAACAAAGAATGTCTTCTAGGGGCTGGAGAGATGGCTCAATGGCTAAGAACACTGGCTGCTTTTCCAGAGGACCTTGGTGTGATCCCCAACACCCACATGGCAGCTCACAATTATCTGTGACTCTAGTCCCAGGGGATTCAATACCCTTTTCTGACCTCCATGGGCACCAGACACATAGTAAACAGACATACATGAAAGCAAAACACCAATACACATAAAATTTTTAAAAATAAATTTAAACTAAGAATGGCTTGCTTCTAAAACAAACCACAGACGTTAACGTTAAAACATCAACACTGGTTCATCAAACGGCTCACATACACCACACAGGTGTAAATGATTCTCTAAGGAGACAGGGTGATGTGTAGGGTAGGGGAGGCAGACAGGAACTTGGTTCTTCTTGCTTAGTCATTCTATAAATTCAAAATCGGTCTATAACTTGTCTACTAAATGCTGGGCTTGGCAGCACAGACCTCTACCCTCAGCTACACAGGAGGATGCAGCAGGATGGCAAATTTAAGATCAGCCTGAGCAACTAAAAGAGCTGGGGACGTAGCTCAAAGTGAAAGCGCTGACCTAGTGTGTGGAAGGCCCAAGGCCCAGTATCCAGCACTGAGGACATAGTGAAAGAAGAGAAGGAAGGGAAGAAAAAGAATTCTGTGTGCCCACCTGCAGAGCTGTCAGTGGGAAATGTGGAAGATGCAGAAAAAGCTACTCACAAGGGAAACTTCCCTCAAGGAGAAGCAGGCCATGCTGGAGCAGGAGGCAGAGGGTCTAGGGTAGGAGGCTGGCCCAGAGTCCTGGGTGCCATCAGAGCTCGGAGGGGGCCAGGGCTTAACACCTGGGCACCCCGAGAGCCTGCAGCAGGCTGTACAGAGCTCGTAGAAAAGTAGGAGACAGTAGCACTGGATGTCCCCCTCCGGCCCAGACAGGCTCCAACCACAGTGTGTGGAGAGACATGAGCAGGTTGGCAAACAATCCACAAAACACCCAGTTCTCACTGAGTGTGGAAAGTCCCGAAGTGGAAGCAAGGACGGGGGAGGAGTGGGCTCACGGGCAGGCAGGAAGGCCGGCGGGCGGGCAGGCAGGCAGTCTGGCTACGCGCAGAGCCGAAGCTCCAGCTCCTGTCGTATTTGTTTGTTGCACATATTTATTTAGGGTATATGCATGTGTCTGGAGAAAATAATCCAACATTTCTTTTCTCCTAATCCAGGTAAGTACTCTAATTTATAGAAACTAAGAGATCAAAGGTCTCCCATCACCAACAGAGCCTCACTGGCCCTCCAGCTTCCACAGAAGGAGTCCTGTCATTGCTCTGAGGTCATTGGCTCTCCAGAGGCACAGCAGAGCACATAGCTTCGAGTTAACTGCTCCTCAAAAGCCCTGGACACCTGCCAGCCACAGAGGCTCAGCTTCCCATGGAGGCCTGAAGGATCCTGAGAACATTCACTCCTTGGGCCTAGCTAGCCTGGACCACCAGATAGAACTGAGTCCTGTTCCTGGGCTCGACAGGGTGCTAGGATGTGAATCCAGAGTATTTGCTGCCTGCCTGCTTCTGAAAACATGACAGAGATTTGGTCCACAAGACAACATGCAGGGTGTCACATTCTTCTTCCAGAAAGGGGAGAGGGGTGTCTCAGACCCCAACTGAGGTGGCTGAGCAAGGCAGCCCACACTGTAGGAAAGAGGTATGTAGGACTTTACAGAAGCAGCTTCAGGTGGCCAAGTCGGGTTCTCACAGCTAAGAATCAAAGATGTGCTGTTCTAGAAAGCTCTGTCTACCCCTCAGGTTCTGCTCTTTTCTTCCCAGAGAAAGTGTCTGGTACCAAAGCCTGCAGGTAACACTCAGCTTCCTCAGGGTCTCAGAGACCTAAACAAGACTGATAGGGTCCTACCACATCACCTGGCCACTGCCAGACACAGACAGACAGACAGACACACACCATATATATACTACAATAAGCAAATATATACACCACACATATCACACATAAAAATTACAGATACACATATACATATCACACTTACATATAGAAACATACGACACAAATTATGCACATACATATCACATAATCCACACGCAAAGCAAATACACCCTACAGAATGCATATGGTGCACTCACAAACAAATCACATACTACAAGCAGAATACAACACACATGATAGATACAACACATACATATACACACTATATACACAGATGTCATGTACATGCATACATTACACGCCAGGGCTCTGCCCTGACCAGGCCAAGACGTCACATGGAGCAGCACAGGGGTCTGAGTCCCTGGCCTCAAGGTCTTCCCCAATCATGATTAAGAGTTATGTGGCTTGCATCTGATGACCAGAGTTTGCGGTTTCATTTCTGTATCAGATATGCAGAAGAGCATGGGAATCGGGTGACCCGTGACAGTCAGCACCTGAACTAAACTCAGTCTCTAATATGCTGCTCACACCAACTGGCCTGCCTGATGCCTCCAAACCTGACCCATAGGAGAGAAAGGCCCTGACAGTGAAAGGCCAGGCATGGCAAAGGCTGAGGACAGGGCAGCCAAGATGACAGCAGGCAAGCAATGGTTGCTGTGCACATGAGAATTCAAAGTGAGACTAGCTATAATTCTAAACTATCATAGCATCTCCTGCATTGTGGACAGACTCAAGCCAACACTGGCACAACCCTATAACTGAGCCTGCTCTGGTAAAGTGCAGAGACTGGATTAACACTCATATGGTGGCTTTTTGTTTCATGAGCTTTACCTCAAAAGACTCAAATCAAGTGTTCTCAAGAGCACTGTCTAAGCAGTAAGCCTTGTGTCTGCATGAGCCTGCAGCCGAAGGCCAGGAACACACACACACACACACACACACACCTGTAAAGAACACACGCAGAGTGGCAGGCAGCCAGCCACACTCAATCTGTTCACAAAGACTGTGCCTCTGGGCTGGTAAGATGGCTCCATAGGAAAAGTGCCTGTCAGGCAAACGTGAACCTGAGCTTGGATACGCAGTACAAACCTAAAAACCAGGCATGGAAGGGGCACATCTGTGACTTCAGTTCTGGGAAGCAGAGAGAGGCAGGCCCTGGGGGTTCACTGGCCAGTCAGTAGAGCAGAATGGTGTGTTCCAGTTCCAAGAGAGACACTGTCTCAAAGACTAAGGTGAAGAGCGATAGACCCTGCAGCAGACACTCCCTCCACATTCACACATGTGTGCCTCTTACACGGCGCTGGGTGCCTGGCACATCAGGCAGGGCACTGAAGCATGATAAAGCTATTCCAGAGCCGGGTGCTATGTTACATAATCCATATGGGCAGGAAACCGTTCCTGTGTGTCACAATCCTCAGTTTCACAAAGCTCACGTAAACATTCTCTCCAGGTGGTGACCCACATCTTTACTACCAGCACTTGGGGAGCAGAGGAGGCAGATCTTTGAATTCAAGGCTAGTCTGGTCTACAGAGAGAGTTCTAGGACAGTCAGGGCTAAACAGAGAAACTGTCTCAAAAAAACAGACATTCCGACAGATGGACGGAAAACTCAGAAGTTCTCTGCGGTCATTCCTGGAGGAAAGTGAGCCTATTGACATGGCTTCTTATATTTCAGCCTCCGGTCACCTTGCTTCCAGGTGGAGTAGCTACCCAGGACGTTTTGGCATCTGCATGCAATGACTTAGCCCCCTTAAGTATTCAAATACCTGTTCATAATTGCTTAGAGCCACAGAGACCTGAACACCTAGAAGTAACTGTTCAGTGTCTACAAGCACCAAGTACCAGGGAGGGCCTGGGTGGCACTTAGAAGAGCCCATGTCTCTGAGCAGTTGCTGGCATGTATGAGTACCCAGGAACCTGCCTGCCAGCAATCATTTAGTATCTGTAAGTAGCAAGCCTCTGTGAGGAATCACGTCACCTTGGCAAGTGTAGGTTCCCCTCTCAAAGTCCTCCTAGCATCTCAAGTCCTAAAGAAGCTCAAGTTCATTCTGGGAGCCACAGCGGAGCCGTCTCTGGGTACAGGTGGTGCTTAGCATATCCACACCTGACTGACTTGTTCGTTACCCTTAGCTGTGGCAAGGCCAAAGAGCAATAGGGTCCCCAGATACACAAGTACAGAGCTGGTGACAGGATAGCCCACCGCTCTGCACCGTGGTCTCTGTCCTTAGGGCAGAGGAGGATCTATAGGATCTAGGAGCCTGGGAAAGGAGACCCCCACCAAAGGCTGGGCAGAGCCCTAAGCTCCCAGGCCCTGGTGGGGGCAGGGAGCTGGTGACAAGGCAGTCAGCAGGCTAAAGTACTCTAGGGGGTGAGGCCATGGTGGAAAAGGGGCACGGTGTGCTAACAGACGGAGCTGACCTTCCACCCTCTGCTTTCAATATCAAGAAGCCTGGGGCCAGCAGCAGTGAGACTAGAAGAGTGACTTCAACACCCATGTCCAGAAACTTCTCTAGAAGGAGTGGGACAACACACCCTGAGCTGCCTTTTCTCTTTCTGTCTCTGTCTCTGTTTTTTGTTTGTTTTGTTTTTAGCTTTTAGAAACAGTCTCGCTAAGAAATAGTCAAGGCTGGCCACAAATCTATGGCAATCCCCATCTCTGCCTCAAGCTGGGGTGCACCAACACACTCAGTTTACTTAATTTCTAACTATAGAAGTGCTAGATCTCAAACTCAGGACGAATGTCTAACTGACACTGGCCAGACTCTCAGCACCTTAGCCAGGACCTCTTACAGACACATCCTGGCTAGCACACCCCAAGCCTTCCCCTAAACTCTCCAGCCTAGGGCTGGGCTTCCCTTGCCCGAGTTTCTCTGAGACCTATATATCCCAGCTATTTTGGCTGTACTAGTCTCTTGGCCTCTTGGTCTCTGGGTTCAATCTGGACCCTTCCAGATGACTCTAGCTGTGCTCTCCCTTATATCTACAATAAACTTTCTTATCAACACTAGGGGCGCCAGGCCCTCATTCAATTTTTCATGACTGATGTGGAAAACTCACTGGAAAGTATAAATGTGCTTGAGGGGGGACAATATGATGACCTTTCAAACCCTTCACTTTCAAAAATAAAACCTTAGTACTGAAATATTAAATTTAAATATTTTAAAATTTGAACCCGTTTTAACTAATTAATAGCAGCTGTCACCCTACTAATAAATACAGCAAGTCATTTAATGTTACATTGTAAACATTTCCCCCAGTCATTAAACCTGCTGTAAACACATTGTTGGCAACTGGATAATTTCCCATTGTGTGCGTACACAGCCATTTATTTAATCACCCCTCAGCTCTATCATTCAGCAGCCGAGGAGTCTTGATTTATTAAATGAATATTCACAACTGCCTCTGTATGTACTCTAAAACCGCTGTGTGGGTTTTTTAGATCTTCTAGATAAAGGGCAGGGTCTCTTTAAAAATCTGAAGCAGGCTCCAGAGCATCTATTCCAGTGGTTTCTAAGGAAACCAATTGTATGCAGATGTAGAGCAAATATCTCTTCCCAGAAGCTTTGGGAATTAAAGCCTTCTCTCTGGATGAAACCCTCAGAGACAGCAAACAAACCTGACTGGAGAGCAAATGCAGTCCAAGGTCCTCTCGACAAAGATAAGGACTCTAAACACAGGAGGTGAGCTTACTCTCCTCAGCCCAGGGCAAGAGAGAGACCTGGAGACAACTGTGCCCTGTGGCCCTTGAAATCAGAAGACTTCTTACAACTCCAGGAGACCCCCCACTGAAAGAGGGTGAGCTCTATGACTCATCTTGCTGGAAAATTCTAACGCTTATTCTTTGACCTTTTCTTTTTTTGTAAAACTATAAAAGATAAGAAATGCAAAGATTAGTAGAGACCTGGATGGTGAACCATGGTCTCCAGAACAGGCCTCCAGATGGGTCCTGATCCTGACTACTGGAAGTTTTAGGGGACTAGAGCAGATAATAAGGGGGAGGACAGAGCCTCCTGCTGGCTCAATTCACAAGAAGGTGATTGGCTGGAGCCTGGGACAGGCAGGAAGAGGGGTGGACTTCTCTAGGATGGAACAGAAGCAGCAAGTGAACAGAGAGCTGTGGTGCATGGACTTGGGGGCCAGGACTCTGCAACCTGTGACACCCATGATTGTGGTATGATGGGGGCATGGCCTCACATGTAGGGCCAGGAGCAGGTGGCTGACAGCAAGTGAGACACCTAGCCACACCTCAGGTAATTAGTGCCTAGGGACAAATGATGAGCAGATACAGACAAACACGGCAGACAGAAAGACAAGGTCTGATCCCCTGGCCATCAGTGGGACATTCAGGGACTGCCTTTACTGATTCTCTCAATAAGGCCCACAGGCTATAGGGCACTCCTCAAGTTTCACCGGGAACCTACTACACGAAGACTCAAACCGTGGCTACAATGTTTCCAAAGACTCAAGTAGTGGATACAATGTTTCCAAATAGGTTGGTGTAAACACTGAATCCCGTGAGAGCAGTCCATTCAAGCTGGGCAACCACCAAGGTGAGGCACTGCCATCATCCATCCTGTGGTGATCTCTCAGACAGAGCCACTATCACAAACCTCCCCCTCACCCCCTCCCCAGGAAAGAGAAAAGGAAATCCCTGAAACCCAGTAGGTCAAGTTCAGAGGAGCCAGGCTGGAGAGAGGACTCAGGGGTTAAGAGCACATATTCTCTCAGAGGCCATCAATTCCCAGAGCTCACAGAGGCTCACAACAGTCTGAAACTCCAATTACAGAGGATCTGAAACCTTCTTCTGACCTCTGAGGACACTAGGCACACGTGTGTAGTGCATAAATATACAGGCAGACAAAACATTCACACACATGAAATTGTACACATAAATGTGTGTGTGTGTGTGTAATTTCTAATCAGAGGAGCTGCTCCCATGGGAATGCATACCAGAGTGGTACTCACAGAGACCCCTCCTGTCACCCATCACAAGGTGACAGGACTGAGAATCTCCTAAAATGAGGACACTCTGAGCTAGGGCTGAAGCCAAGGTTTTAATGCATAGACCACTGGATAAAGACCCAAACATTCAAAAGTAGAGATGCCAAGGCCATGGGAGGTGAGGGGAATCCAGAACAGACTGGGGGCTTCCAGTGGTCCCTGTGTCCCCAAGCCCAGAGCTCCAACACCAATGCAAACATCCTAACATGGAGATGCCAGGGTCACAGGAAATGAGGTAAACTCAGAACAGAGTAAAGAGTATCAGTAGTCCCTGTGTCCCCAAATCCAGAGCCCCAGCCTCACTGCAGACAAGGAACAAACCCAAAACCAGACTACTTGCAAGGTTCCCAGCAAGGCAGAAGGCAGGGGGTACAACACAGTCTGATGGCTGCAGCCAGGCAGACCAGGGCAGCCACCAAACCTGCCTGTCTGAGGTCTGAGGTCTTCTCTGATGAAAGCTCAATTCTGTTACACTGATTTCCTTCAGTGAAGCACAACTCTGGAAGGACCACTAAGCCACAAGAGGGGGCAAGGACTCTAGTCCTCACAGCCTAACCTCCTGTAGCGTGACAGTTTCCCAGTTGCTACAAGTGAAGCTTGGACCAAATGCTCCAAAGACAGCTACTGCCCATCCCCTGCCCAAGCATCTGGTTCAGAGGGTGCAGGCTTTAGGCCCTGTGGCACAGTAAATTTACACCCAAAGGAGAGCTGCAGCCAGCCAAACCAAAGTGTCCTAGCGCCCAACTTTGACCACATGAGACACCGCAGATCCACAGAGTTAATTAATTCCTCTCCTGTCTAGAAAGTGAGATGCAGAAGAAACTGAGTGGGAAAATTACCTAGGCCCATAAACTGTCATCATGGCCACTGGCAGGCCCAGGTGCTTACAGGGGAGAGAGTGGAGTCATGACTTGCATCTCAGCAGATCAGGGGTGTGTGTACCTGTCATACACACCATGGTAGCACCATGATACCCTCCAAGTGCCACTGGATCCCTCCTCTGGCCACAGCAGCTTACCACCTGGATGGTCTAAGGTGGCCCCATGAGCTGTCAAGGTGTGTTAGGTTACCTGGGGGGAAGCAGCCCCTCAAAGTCAAAGGGATTCTTCGATCCAGCCTACACAGCTGTCTCACCTTCTGGAGTCATAGGACATTTGAAAGAGACAAGGAGGTCACCATGACAGCCAGAAGGGCAGAGAATACCAGAACAATTTAGCTTCCAGGGTGGTGTTAGCAGAAGGAGCGCCTATGAAGAGGGCTATGGAATGAGCAAGCCCAGCATGGGCGACAGTGATCAGTGTGGCTCCTATCCTAGGGATGGAGGGTATAAATATTCAGTGAAACTGAGTGCTGTGCACACAGCTTTTCTGCAAATCTAAAGCAACTCTAACCTTAAAAGTGTACAAGGGCCTGCCTGTGGCTCAGTTGGCTGAGAGCTGGTTTAGCATGCTTGGGGCCTGATGGCACTTACCTTTAATCTCAGCTCTTGGGAGGCAAAGGCAGAAGGGCCAGGAGAAAAAAAAATTCAACTCACTATAGGGCGAGTTCAAGTCCAGCCTGGACTACAAGAGACCCAGTCTTAGCGAGAAAGGTGGAAATTGGATAGGATTTTTAAAAGAACAATCGTGTTTTGACCTTGCAGCAGTCAGGGTTCGAACAAAGAAAAGACACAATGAACAGGTACAAACAGGTAGCCCAGACAAGGGTGCTCGTTCCAAACGACATTCAGGTGGTACCTGCTGATTCTGTGTCATGAGGAAAGATTCGACTGTGGGTAGGATGCCACAGCTCTGGGGAAGAAGGATTTGAACGTTGAATGAATGGTAGTACTCAGCAACCGCAGAGTAAAACTATAGCAACAGAGAGATCAAACGTTCAACTGCCCGGGATATAGGAAAATCAGCATGGCCGGTGCTCATTTGACGACCTGAGGTGCTGTATCCTTCCACACACCTGCCAGCATGCACTGAAGTGGGCAGGCTCAGTCTCTACTGGGCAGGCAGCACTGCAGAGGCTCAAGGTGACAGAGAATGCGTTGGGCTGGGGTTTGGCCTGTCACTGGGTGCTGCTGTGCGTGCCTCAGAACACTCGGTAATGGCTGAAGGTATTTTGTTTATTGCAGCTCGAGGTGTCCCCCGGCATCTGCAGGATGGAGACCAGGACTACACAGACTACAGTGCACAGGCCAGGCCCCACCCCCGAACATTCTCCAGGCCAGAACATCAGCAGCACAAAACCGAGCAGCCCTTGTTTACCACAGACCTCATTTCTCTACATGGGATCCCCTGGGGACCAGTTTCAATTATTAGAAAGTTTCTCAACTTGAACACAAATGCTCTTGTTTAAAGCTGCTGCCTCCACACTTGAACCTGCTCTCAGATCCTTCCCCAGCTCTGCAGATGATATGGTGCTTGTGAGAGGAACTGAAAGAAGATTCGAGGGGCAGGAGGTGCAAGGCAGAAGCTCCAGACCTGGGGCCCAGAGCCCCTGAAAGCACTTTCATGCTCTCAGTACCCTAACAGATCCACAAGTTGCCAAGGATATCCCTGACCATAAATCCCATTAGGCCACTCCCAGGACTGCCTTCAGGGCCTCATTAAGCATTAGCATTCAAGAGGTGAAAGGGGAAAGCCTTCAGTCTAGCTGGCTCTGCTCTGCTCCTGTGACACTCAGTTATTCTCAAACTTGCCTGGCTTTGTGTCGAACTTTGAGAAGGGCCGCATCTGGCCCAGGCAGTCCATATACCCTTCCTTCTGTCTTTCTTGCTTTGGTTCTTATTAGATTTGTATCTGTCTTTTAAAATTAAACTTATATGTGTCTGTCTCTCTGTGTGGGCATGTACGTGAGCACAGATGCCCATGGATTCCAGAAGATGGTGTTGGATGTCCTGGAGCAGGAGTTATAAGTGACCACGAATCACCAACATGGGTGCTGGGTACTGATACCAGAGAGTCCTCTGCAAGAACAGCACAAGTTCTCAACCACTGAGTGATCTCTCTGGTCTCCAGGCAGTCATTTCTCACAGCTCCAGACTAGAGCTGAGTTCTCCAGGTCTGACACGTGCACACCCAGAGCTATCCCCCTCTATCCTGCAGGGCTGCTGGGACCCACTCCAACTGTGGCTCAGAGTGGGATAGATAAAGCTCAAAAAGAAGACTGCTACCAGGGCATAGGGAATCACCACAGAAATTGCCAAACTGCTGGGTTAGCTCCAATCCGGACAGCACAATGCCAAGGCCCAATCACAACCCCCAACAGGCAGGGGACAGACCCAGGAGGCCAGGCAGGCATCAGTGACAGAAGACTGCTGGGAGACCAAGGGTCAGTCACACACAGGCTGGGGCAAGTGGGTCACATGGTGACACTGTACCACGAGAGCCTCAATGCCAAAGGCAGCTACAGTCTCCACTCTCCAAAGAACACTGGTGGGTTCAAGGCAGGAACAGGGCCTGGCAGGCTCAGACCTTCCAAAAGGGCACAAAGGATGGCAGGAGAAGACATCTTCCTGGGTGATCTCTCTACTCCTGGGGCATTATTGCTCTCCCTGAGCCTCTCTACTATTCAACCCAGGCTGTCATCCCTCACCCTGGGAGTCCTTCATCCCTCACCCCAGGAAATTCGGCTACCTGACAGACAGACAGATAAGGTGCCAAGTTACCACTCTGCCTCATGACTCTAAGCATGGCCTGTGTGCAGCTGGGGGTCAGGAACCACTGTGCACAATGTGTAGTCTCCAGGCCTGCCAAGGTGGCAGGGACTTCTCTCAGACTGCCCTCCAGGCCTGCCAAGGTGGCAGGGACTTCTCTCAGACTGCCCTCCAGGCCTGCCAAGGTGGCAGGGACTTCTCACAGACTGCCCTCCAGCATTTGATTTTGTCAGCACCAGCAGTGGGGCCATGATTCAGGGGACCTGATTGGCTGGTTTCTTCTGAGCAGTCTCCTACCCAAGGGCCACTAGGGAGTTGCTGCAAGGTCAGGGCGGCATTAGAGGTGGCCAGAGCCACATGCAAAGCATGAGCAGGAAAGGCTGCTCCCGGGGGGAGGTCCTACAGCACCTGTCACAGGTGGCTGGGTGGAGGGTCGCAGAATTCTGTCCACTCTGAGGCAGAGACACCAGAGGCACTCACGGTGACAGGTCTTCACACTGGAGGAAAGGGAAATGTGCATCCCTTCCTCAATGTGTTCTCTAAGACAGACTGGCTCAAAGTACAGATTCTGGACTGTCCCGGGACAGCAAGGGTCTCAGAACTCCAGTTCCCAGTTCTTTCCATAAAGAGACAGGCCTAGATTCTGAGTCAGTGTTTGTTCTTTTCCCAGCTATGCCAGTCAGTCATTGGGTAGGGCTCGCCAAAAGGTCCCGCTGTCCTACAACAGGGCCTTGTAGCCAACCTGCATTCCCATGGGTATCTCCCACCTGCCCTTCATGCTTGTCCAGGTCTCACAGGGATGCAAAAAACGGCCTAACGGGATTTCCTAAGGGGAAGGAAAATGGAGAGCCAACATCACTGAGCCACACAGGTCTTCAGTCTGAATGTTCATCTGCTGCAGAGGTCACTACCACCACCACGCTGTTAAGAGTATTGGGCCAGGGTCTCTGCTACAGCCTGGCAGTCCAGGTGGGGCAGAGCAGCCCTCATTCAAATGCTCACACTTGCCTGAACGTTAGCCTCTGCCTGGCCCGGTATTGTGTATAAGAGTAAGTAGGGCCTTATATTCTCCACCAGGGCTACCCATCCTGCACTCCACACTCCAAATGGACCACGTATGGGACCAGCTCTGGGAGCACACCCCAGAGAGAACTCCTGAGGACACAGCCCTATCCAGCACACATACCAAATCTGGGCTACTGTCCTGTTAGCTCCTGTATGGCAGGGAAACCTGTACCTCACACAGACAGACAGTTTGGGTAGCCGTCCTCTGTGTCCTGCCCCTATAGCATCTATACTCTCACTGTCTCTCCATCCTAGAGTAGCTGGCCAAAGGTGGTCTGGTCAGGTAGCTCCTTCCCTATCCTCACCTGAGTCTTTAACCTTAAAGAAGCACAGAAGAGATGAGAAAGGAACCAAGACGAGTTCAGCTCAGGGCTTGGACTCCCTGGAAGGTCCTTGGATCCCTGAACATCTCCCCCTCAAAAAAAGCATCTCTAGTCATGTCTAGGCCTGCCCCTGTAGTACTTCTACAGCCTCTTGGGCCAACACAACTAGACTTTGCCTAGTTCTGACTCCTGGCACCACCCCTCCATAATGTTTCTAGTGTCCTCTTCCTTGCCTGATGGGATCCTGCTCTCAGCCCTAGGGTCTCCCGTTACTGTTATTGGTGGCTAGAGGCACACTATGGCAGGGACCTGACAGACACACCTGCTGCATGTACTCTGTTGTGCTGACCAGGCCATCTGAACCCACTTAGCTTTAGCTTGTTTGTCCACCTAAAGGGAGTAACCTACCAAGCTCTCAGGGCAGCCGGTATACTGGTGAAGCCACACACTGCCTGCATGGAGCACCTGCATGGAGCACCTGGCTCTAAAACACCACCAGCCTAAGACTTGAGGGCAGGGGTCCCCAACATGGCTTCAGTCCCAAAATCAAGCACCAGGAGGATGGTGATGGGGGGAAAGGAAATGAGGAAGGGGGTGGAGAGCTGCACAAGAGGGCAGTACACATGATACAAGAGGAGTCCCACACATACAGAAATTCCCAAACCCTGCATCTGGCACAGGGACTCGGAAAAGAAGATGGCAACCCAAAGGTATGAAGGTATCGATTGTGAACCCAGCATCTGGGCGTGCCACACCACGTGTGCATAGAACCCAAAGGGGGCTGGGTCAGGTGGCCCCCTGCACATGTGGGACTCTGAAAATCCAGTTACTACATGTTATAAGGGATTATGAAAATAACTAAAAAGGCCAGAAATGGTGCTGGGTATTGCTCAGTAGTAGAGTATTTTTCTAGTATACACGATGTCTAACACAGAAGGGGAAAAGAAAACAAACAGGCACTGTCAATGAATGACTTCCAGAAGCACTGCCCTCAAAATATCTAGAAACACACTGAGGAAGCCAAAGGCTTAGACACCACAGAACATGGTAAATGACTGAAGAAGACACACATGAGTGGAGAGAGATGCAGTGTTCATGGTCAGAAATCTTAAGTCTGTCAAGAAAGAGAGCAATGTGCAACCCAGAGACATTGCAATCCCTGTCAAAATCCAGCTGCCTCCTTTTCTTTTTCCTTGTTTTTTAATTTTGCAGAAATGTACCAGTCAATCCTCCAATTTAAACATTAAATTGCAAGGGGCTAAATACTTGGTCCCAAATAGCCAAAATAATTCTGAAAAGAAAGAGGATCAGGGGGATGAAACATAAAGACTCACACTTCTGGTTTCAAAACACACTACAAACCCGCAGTACTCAAACCCATGTGGCACGGTCTAAAGATACATGTAAATACCTAGGGAACAGAACTGACGGGTCAGAAACAAACCCATGTGTACAAATGATTTCCAACAAGGGAGGATATTCGATCAAGCAAAAGTGATCTTCAGAAACACTGTGGGAAGCTGAGTCAGAAGGACTGTGAGTTTGAGGAGAGACTAAGCTACACAGCAAGACTGTCTCAAAACACCAGGACAGCTGGGGCTGGGGAGATGGCCCCTTCTTGCCACCAGGACCTGAGTTCTGATCCCCGGTGCCCATGTTGATTGTTTTAATCAACAAAACCCACAGTGTGGGATTATTTCTGTAATCCTAGTGCTTGGTGAGAAGAGAGAGGGCAGGAGGGTCTATGGGGCTTGCCAACCAGCTCGCCAGTCTTGCCAAGTGAGGGAGTTCCAGGCCAATGAGAGAGCCTGTCTGAAAAATGAATGAATGAATGAAAGAAGGAGAGAAAGAGAGAGAAAGGGAACAAAGAATAAGAAAGAGAGTGAAAAGAAGTACTTAACATGGCCTCTGGCCACCACATTCACCCCTGCACATGTGTGCACACACATAAACATACATAGAAGCATGACTCACACAAGCCTAAAGAATGTGGCCAAGTCACCACATCATAAAACTCAAAAACCAGGAACCAAAAACGTTTCTTCCTTTAGGCATCTACCTTAGGATTTCATCACAGCAGTGAGCACAGCACAAGATAAATAAACAGCCCAAGATCCTACCTAGAACAATGAAATGAACACCTAAAGGTGCTTTCCACCAGAGCTGGTCTGAGTTGAATCCCCAAGGCTCATATGGTAGAAGAGAACTGACTTCTGCAAGCTGTCCTCTGATCTACACACACACACACACACACACACACACACACACACACACACTGTGGCATGTGCTCCCTACCACACAAATAAATGAACTAAATTTAAAGAAATGTAAAAGCCAAACACGGAGGTGCATGCCTTTGATTCCAGCACTCAGGAGGCAGAGCCAGATGGATTTCTATGAGTTCAAAGCTAGCCTTGACTGAAAAACAAGTTCTAGGCCAGTCAGGACCACATGATGAGACTCTGTCTCAAAAACAAACAAAAACCAACAACAGCAAATAAAATAGAGGAATTTTTAAAAGTCTAAATCTAAGAGTTGAGGGCCAGGCAGATGTCTTAGTGGTTAAGCGGTGCTTGCTGTCAAGCCTGAAAATATGAGTTAGATTCCGGGGCCCCACATGGCAGAAAGAACAGCACCAAGTCTCACAAGTTTTCCTCTGATTTTCACATGCACGTGATAGTGTGCATGCACTCATACACACACACACACACACACACATACACATGCACACACACATGCAACACACACATGTGACAGACACATTGACATGTATGTGACAGTGTATATGTGCTCATGAGCATACACACAAAGTAAGTAAATAGATAAATGTTCTTTTTTTAAATAAAGAGTTGAAAGTATGAAATTCTTCAAAGAAGTCACTAGAGTAAACCTTGTGACAAATGATTTCACAAGAGACTCTTAAGACACTAAAAGCATGAACAAGAAATATAAATAGGTTGAGTAAGCTGGATCTCATTAAAGCGAAACACTTATGCACCAGTGGATGATACCAAGAACATGCCAAGTTAACCCAGAGAAACAGGAAAACAGAAGACGACAGCACACTTGCAAATCAAGCATCAGATAGAGGCGGGGTTGCTAGAACATACACGGCAGCTCTAAAGCTCACAATGAAGAGAAACAATTCCATTTTAAAAAGACAAAGGAACAGGCAAACAGGATGGCTTGGTGGGCAAAGTGCTTGCTGCCTAGCTTGGTGACCTCAGTTTGATGCCCTGGACCCACACAATGGAAGAAAAACCTAACTCCTGCAAGTTGTCCTCTGAGCACACACGTGCTGTGGCATGTGAGCATGTGCACACAGCCCGACACACATGATAAATAGTAAAAATAAAGTAGACAATGAAGCTGGGGAGTGAGTAGGCCTCAGCTCTGGATTCCATCTCCAACCCTGGGGGACGGGGGCCTTGAGTAGACATTTCTCAGAGCCAAAGGCTAAAACACCAGCCAGCAAAGGAACAAGTCAAAACCACCACTAAACACAACTTCACACCCACACCCCGTGAGGATGGTTATAATAAAAAGACTGGAAAACAGTAAGCGATGGTGACGATTGGGGCGGGCCCTGTAGCAAAACACCCTGTTGGTTACTCAAAAAGTTAAATATAGGGCTGGGGGTTGCAGCTCGGTGGTAACACATGTGGTTAGTACACACAGAAAAACTGAAAACAGGTGTTCAACCAAACGTCTGTGCACAAATGTGCACAGCAACACTGTTTCTAACAGTCCCTGGTGGAGGCTGCCCAAACCCAACCTAACCAACAATGGACAACTATGGCCTGGTCACCCAGACAGGAGAATATTATTCAGCCATTAAAAAAAAAAATCAATAAACACCAACACATGGCACTGTGTGAATGAGCCTTAAAAATTGAAGCCAGATTCAAAATGCTTGATGTTGTATGAGTCTGTCTACACAAAATATCCTGAGAACAGATAAATCCATGGGGCCAGAAGGGGATAGGGACAGGCAGGAAAAGACACACAGCTCCTCGATGAAGAGAAGGTTCACTTCTGAAGGATGAAGATGCTGGAGAACTAGACAGAAGAGAGGAACACATGACACACATGCATCGAGTGTCACCTTGTGCGGTGCAGAGGGAAACTGTCTACCTTCAAATGGTAACATCACATGAACTGAAACTTACCTCTGTCTTTTCAAAAACACAAGCGGCTGGCTGCTGCACTTGTCTGAGACCTCCAGGTCTCAGGGTTTGAGATGACAGCCAAGCAGGCTCTAGTTCCAGATAGGTTTTTCTGTTTTTGAAACTCAGTGCCTTGGTGTGGACAAGGTATAACTAGTCTAGTGCCACCAAACCACAAGGCTGAGAGTAGAAGTCACCAGAAATATGGGGACTAAAGATGACCAGCAAGGAAGGAAGGAAAGGTAAGAGAGAAACCGGCCTGAGACGGGGGGATGCACTGCCTGTGGACCTCTTGTTGGGCTCACCACACTATCTTATCCATAGCCTTATGTGATTGTCAGCATCCATGTCTGCTCAAACCTTAAACCAATTGTACATGCAAGGTACTTCCTCCTCACCACAACCTCTTAGAGGTGAGCGCATCTACCTGCCCTGGCTCACAGTACAACTGCTAGGGTCAGGAAAGCCGACTGTGACAGAGACTTGGCTGCCTCTGGATCAGCACTGAGAATGGAGCTGACATTGTGACTTAGCAGACTACCTTCCACTCTCAGTTTGTATGGGGATCAGGCAGGATGGCACTCCATAGTCCCACAGGCATTCAGCACCTGCAGCCCTGTTGTCACTGACTGTCTCACGACCCAGCTGGTAGACTTGTTTTACCCACACTGGAGCCTGAGACGTTAGAGGGCTCTTGCAGGGCACTCCACAATGCAGCGTTAGACAGTAGCCTGGTTCAACAGCAACCCCTTCCTTCTTTCTTATTAAGAGTCTGGCAAATGTGAGATACTATCAGGAAAAGGTCAAAGGAGAAGGAAAGGAAGTGGCATGGGACAGAGGGATTGGCACTTGGTGTCCCAGATCTTGGGCCATCTGGAGTTATGCCTGATGCCCAACTGGCCCCAAACAAATGTGGGCTGCAATCCTGTGCTTGTACCATGCCTGTTGCCAGCCAAAAAGTTCCAGTTTAAAAACAAAAACATCACAGAGATTAGGATGAGGCTCACATGAAGCCGCTTCCTTCCAGACATCTGCCCCTCTTAGAAACACTGTTTGGAGTCCTGGTTTCCTGGATGCTGAGTGGACATTCTTCCCACTTTTTCCAGAACTTTGCAAACTCACAGAGGGAGAATTCCCTGTCTTAAAACAATGAGTTGGGGGGGGGGGGGTGGATGATGTCTCAGAAGTTAAGAACACATGCTGCTCTTGCAGAGGACTAGGTTTAATTCACGGCACCCACACGGCAGCTCACAACCATCCAAAACTCCAGTTCCAGGGAATACGACACCCTATTCTGACTGGCATAGGTATCAGGCAAGCACATGGTACACATATAGACATGTAAGCAAAACTTTCATATGCATAAATAAATCAATCTAACAAAAATGGTGAACATCTGCATGTACCTCTGCATGTAGTCTCAGTTGGAAGGGCTTCTTCCCCATATTCAGTATCAGAGACTCTGCTAGCCCAGACCCCTCTTGGCCATGTCTCCTTCCTGTGGGACACAAGCCAGGCTAGCCAACAACAGAGAAGGCATGCTGAGCACGGCCACAGGCCCTATTCCATGTCTCCAGGTACCCCAGATGTAAGGCTGCTCCAGGGACCTTAAGGCTAAGTGGACACAATGAAAACCCACACAGGCCATCTCAGTCGGAGGGAATTGGACATAGAAACAGAGCCCCCAGGAAGAGGGACAAACAGACACGATGTCCCCAGAAGCCCTACCCTCTCACTTAAATGGTGGCTCCCTACCCCTGCCTCACATCTGCCCCAACAGCAGCCATAGGGATTCTGACAAAACTTGGCTCAAGTAGGGTAATACAAGCCTTCAGCTGCAGCACCCAGGAGGCTGAGGCAGGAGGATAAAGGCTTCAACGCCAGCTAGGCTACTCAGTGAGACCCTGTCTCAAAAAAGAAGGAGGAGGAGGAGGAGGAGGAGGAAGGGAGGAAGGGAGGAAGGGAGGAAGGGAGGAAGGGAGGAAGGGAGGAAGGGAGGAAGGGAGGAAGGGAGGAAGGGAGGAAGGGAGGAAGGGAGGAAGGGAGGAAGGGAGGAAGGAAGGGAGGGAGGGAGGGAGGGAGGGAGGGAGGGAGGGAGGGAGGGAGGAAGGAAGGGAAAATAACACAAACTTGGCCCAGATCCTCAGCCTCCACCCCCTCCCTTGCACCCCACAGTGCACTTCCTGCCTATACCTCAGTCCCTTCTTCCTTGACCTCCTTGCCTTCATTCCTATTACTTGCTTCCACAAATCTCATTTGCCACTCTGAGACATGACATTCACTCCCCTCCCCCAAGGACTGAGCTAGAAGTCCATTTACAAGCAAGAACCTAGTAACAGGCAGGGCAGGCAAGCAGTCCACCTTGCCACGCACCCCCCACCCACTGAGGTCTCACTGTCATTTCTGAGACCCTTACTAGAACACAGAACAAATATTTATGGAGAGACAAGTGAAACTTTTGTCACTAAAGTCACCTGCTCATCTTTTAAGCTTTCCAAAGTCAATTTTATTGGCAATGCCTCCAAGGAACCTTCTGATAGAATGATCACCCATAAGAGGGTCAGAGGGTCAGGTTTAAGGATGTTGGATGAATTTATGCAGCCATTCCTGCCTCCCAGAGGTCACCGACAATTGAGAGAGGCCAGGTCTTCCAACACAAGCAGTAGGCAGGAGTGCTGGCATGGGATCTGCTCCCATCGACCCAATACATGATACAGACACAAGGAAGGACTATGGTTTTTAACCAAGGGGCTCTGCACAAGAGTAAGACTTCTAAAGAGAACAGGTTCTCAGCCCCTGTAGAGCTCCAGGTCCCTACCAAATGGACCAGACATGATACCTGAGGGGGGGGGGGCAACGGGCCTCCAGCTGCTTCCTGAAAGGTCCTGCCTTCAATTCTATCCCTTCTGAATCCAAGATCCAACTTCCAGGGAGCACTACAGGAACCCCAGAAAAGCAGAAGGAATATCAGACATGGCCAAGACAGGATTGAATGAGGAATCTTGCAGTGGCTTAGAAAGAGGCTATACATTTCAGGGACAGAATAGAGAGGATCCTTCCCCATGATCCCCACTCCCTACTGTCCTCTCCAAGAAATGCAGGATAAGCTCTCTTCAGTGTGGCACATACCTCATCCCAGAGGACTGTCCCCAAAGACATTGCTTGCAAGGGTGCTGAGGAGCTTGGTGTCATCTCAGAGGCACACTCACCATGGATTCAAGCTTAGGCTTAAAAAAGCAGCTGTCCTAAGCAAGTCTAGGCCACAGAAGCAGGAAAGCACCAACACTCCACCACTACAAGCATGGGCGACTTAAGAGATCCTCATTCTAATCCTCCCCAAAACAAGGCTTGCTGGAAATGTGTAATGTGACCCCCAGGTAGGACAAACTGAGGCTTTCTAGTTATTGTGGGGGTTGTTTTGTTTTGTTTTGTTTTTATTTCAAGACACGGTTTTTCTATGTAGTTCTGGCTGTCCTAGAACTTACTTTGTAAATCAGGCTGGCCTGGAACTCAGAGACCCACCTGCTTCCATCTTCCAAGGACTGGAATTAAAGGGTGTGCCACCACTGCCTGGCTACTGTGTTTATTTTTATAGTTACTGTGTATTGCAAGTTACAATGATGCTCCATTTCGGAGAATGATACAAAGTTTCCTTTTAAAAGAAACTGTTTGCCAGGGTAAGGAATCCAATGCTGTGTGGGACCTGGAAACAGGAAAAGTACATCGAGGAGGGAAACCTGGCTGAAGAAGCTGGCGTCAAGGGTGGCACTCAGTCCAGAGTACTGAGCCAAAGTTCTCGCCTTGGTTTCAAAGCTGGCATAGCCAACTAAGTAACTTAGAAATGGAGTGGAAGGTATGTGCAGCCAAACTCTACCCTTCTGTTGTTACTGGTGTTCTGGTATATATATTTTTTATTACTTTAAAATTTTATTTTGGAGGGAGCTCATGCCATGGTGTACATGGGTAGGTTAGAGGACATCTTGCATCTAGCATGTGGGTCCTAGGATTAGAACTGGGCTTGGCATTAAGCCTTCATTCACCTGCTGAGCCATCTCACTAGCCGTTGGTGCTTCTTTTGAGACAGGGTCTTAGATACCCAAGGCTGACTGACCTCCAACTCAATGTATAACCAAGGGTGGCCTTGAACTCTTGATATTCCTGCCTTCAACCTCCCTGGTGCTTAGATTATACACATGCTCTACCACTCCCGGGGATGCCATTTTAGAAATCTCTTCAGTAAGTCTTGTTTCCTCAAGATCAAAAGTGTAAAATCAGACAAGCTGTTCAAACGTGAGGTAAAATGTAAACTCGGAGGGAATTAACAATCCAGGTGCTACATAGCTCTGAAGAGAACCATCAGGGGTCTTCCAAGAATAACTGGAGGGAGTGACACACAGGGAGCTGACCACACACCTTCCATTCTTGAACAAGAGAGACTTGAGAGGGGCCCAGGGATCTAGTCCAGGCTACAGAAGCAGGAAGAGGCCCCAGCCTTTCCCTCCCTGCCTGACTCAGGCCCCAACCCTTGACCCTGCACAAAGCTAGGGAGAGCTCTAGCCCCACAAAGAGGGGCAACTCACGGTGCACTGGAGCTTAAGAAACCACCTGCTGTGAAGGGTCCCTTTTAACTGCCCAGAGACCCAAATACATGCAAATGTAGCTGTGCTAATCAACTGCCTGTCTCAGATCAAATCAAAATCCTCAAAGAAAGAGTAAGGTAACTAGACCTCCAAAACCCAAAGCAAACAATAAACAACAAACCTCTTCCAGCATCAAGACTCATTATCTCACTCCCCCGCCCCTCCCTCTGCCGCCTCAGCAGCAGCCCAGCTGACAGGTAACCAGAGGTGCTATAGGTCTTGGATTGAGACAGGAAGAAGGGGTGCCACCACTCTCAGGGCTACTCAAGTCCAGATTCCCAGCGTTTCTGGATTTGGAGAGGCCTCCAGGCTCTCACCCACTGTGATCTGGCCACAAACCCCTCGGAGATGGATGCCAGTTGGTCGCTGTTTATAGTGGCCCTGTTTTGGAGCAGAGCCCAGGGGTCACACAACTCTGAGTGCTCTCCACAACCCTAGATATTTGGGGGGAGGCAACACAAGATACTCGAGGGATTCCAGTGAGCCATATAGGGCCACCCCTTGTAAGGCCAGCCAGGTTGCCCTACAAGAGTGGGCCTCTGTCCCAGGGCCTACAGATGTGAGAAGGCCCATCAAATCCTGGCCACCTAGCTCCCAACACTTAAAGATGACTAGACCAGAGACCACAGCTCGTTTTCAAGACTCCCTAAAGATTCTGGATGTGAGATATCAGAAGGGTCTTCTCTCTAGAAGGAAGGACAGGGACCGTCCAGAACCACACACCCTTCTCTCCCTCCAGCCTGCTACTAGCTGCTAAAAACTCACACCCAGGGGACAGACAGACCTGTCCAGCTTCAGGCCAGCCCTCTTGAGGCCCAAGCACATCCCACAGGCAAAGTCAAACACAAGAGAACCTGTTGGAGCAGTTTAAGCAGGATGATCACCTCTTTCTCCTCCTCTTACTTCTAAGTAGGAAGGGACTTAGGCTCTTAAAAAGTAGACACAAGGCCAGGTCATGGCCACCAGCAAGGGCCCAGAGGGCGGGTTTGCCAAGCTTACCTCTTTCCCTCCTCCCCATCTTCCTTAAAGAGCATAAGGTCATGTCAAAACTGGGGTGTCTCTGCCTGAAGCAGAGAGGAGGGAAATGGGGAGCCGAGCAGGCCAGGAAATAAGCGGCCAAGCCACAACACCCCCACCCCAACACACAGACACTCACATCGGTCTGTCACTGCACTCCCGCCTAGGCCCGCAGGCCGGCCCGAGCTAGTAGGCACGCGGGGTCCCCGGAGGGGTCCTGCCCGCCAGGACACAGTCCCGAGGAGGTTCCCGGGATCCAGCACAGACTGGGGGCACTGGCCGCTACCTCGCTACCGTTCCCCCGGTCCACCCGAGCCCTGCCAGCTCCGGAGCCCGCCAGTCGCGCCTCTCGGGGGACCGGCGCCGGGCCGCGCGCCCGCCTCTCCCGGCCCGGCCGCCCCGAGCCCGCGCGGGGAAAGTTCCTGCAACTTCGCAGGGGGCTGGCGGCGGGGGCCCCGGGCCTGGGCCTCGTCCGGCTCCCGGCCTCCGCGGCCACTGCGGCCCCGCTGTCAGACGACCGGGTCCCAGCCCCATCGCGGCCGGAGCCCCAACTTCCCCGCGCCCCTCGCCCGCCCCGGCCGCGGGCCTCGCTTTGTGCGCGGCGGCCGTACGCCCCCGCCCTGGGCACAAAAGGGCGCGCGGCCCGGCGGCCGAACGCGGCTGCGGTGCCCGGCGGGGCCCGGGGCGCGCGACCAGGGCGCGGGGCTCGGTGGGCCGGGCGGGCCGCGGCGCGCTCACCTGCCGTGGAACCAGTCCTTGCAGGCATCGCACTCGATCATGAAGCGGGTAACGTCGTAGGGCAGCCGGCAGACGCAGTACACGGGCACCGTCGCCATGTTGCCGCGCCGCCGCTCGCCCCGCCGCTGCGCTGCCCGGGTCGGGCCGGGCCGGGCCGGGGGCCGCGCGGCGAGGGCGGCGGGGGCGGCGGGCGCGGGCGCCGCGGCCGGAGCGGACGGGGCCGGGGGCGCTCGGCAGGGCCCGCGCGCGCGCTCGCGGCCGGGCGCGTCCACACAATGCCGGCGCGGGCTGCTGGGGCCGCGCCGGGAGCCGCCCGCCGGGCCGCGGGGCGCAGGGCTGAGAGTGCGCGGGGGGCCCGGCCGCGCGCGGGACACAAAGCGAATGGACGCGCGGGGGCGGCGGGCGGGGAGCCGCGGCCCCACCGAAGGGACCCCCGGCCGCCGAGCGGCCGCTACGTCAGCGCCCCGGGTGGCGCCGCCTCCGCCCGCCGGCCTGGGCCCCGCTCCCGCCGCCGGGAAGGCGGGCCGCGGTAGAAGGTGGGCCGCGGGCCTGGGGGAGCCAGCAGCCGGGCTCGGGGGCACCCCGCGGGAGAGGGTTGCCCCGGGACGCCCAGGGAGACGAGCCGCGGAGCCCCCTGCCCCCGACTACGTGAACACAGTTCGCACAGCCCTGCCTTAGCCAGAAGCAACTCCTTGGCCTTAACTTTCTTCTGACCCCAAAGTGGGATGGACAGGGGGATCTTCCTCCTCTTCCTGGGCCCGGCAGCCTCCCCCCCCATCCCGAACTGCGACTGAGTTGCTGGCTTTTGAACAACCTCCCCTTCCCCTTCTTTCTAGCTGGGGGCTGCCTTGCTTCCTCTTACGATCCGGTGAATTTCCCCGATGCTCCGGCAAAAGTCAGGGGACCCGAGAGTAAACTGTTTGTTGTAGGACACAACTTACCTGGCATTGGTGCCGCCCAGGACCCCTTATTACAACCCATAGACCCCCAAACCTTAGGAGCGGAGGACAGTCCAGTGAGTCGCAACTGAGCCACAGGACTGCTGGGGAAGACAAGGGGTTATGTTGTTGCTCTCGCCCCTGAAGTTTTGCCCTGAACTGGCTCCCTGGTCTCACCTGTCCTGCTTAGAGCTTTTTTGTTGGTTGGTTGGTTGGTTGGTTGGTTGGTTGGTTGGTTGGTGGGATATGAATGAGGGTCCTTCTCTGTCCCTTACCCAGGTCGACATTGATGAGCAGGGCCACATATTTAGGAAGAAAGCTGTCTGCTAAATCTGCTTCCCCTTTGCCTGTCCCCACACAATACGTGAAGATGCTAGTCTCTGCAGATACATTCCAGAGTTTCAGACCTCTGCTTACCTTGACAAAGCAGAGTCCCAGTTATCCCTGCCCAGAGTGCGGCTGCCAATCAGCTCTATTGCTGGCAACTCAGGGGATAGCCTGTTATGGAATTTGCCCTCAACCAACCCCCACCCTTCCCAAATAGGTAAACCCAGGACCACAAATTAGGATCCGAACCAGGGCAAGCAGTGTGTAATCTAAGGGCACACATGTGGCAGGGGAGATAGGAAATTGGGGGGGGGGGCAGACAGGTTACCTTGTCAACCTGTACACAATGAACTCATTTCAAGCTACCTGCCTGAACTCCAGCTGTCCCCTTGGGTCTCCTCTGTACTGGATGCCCTTACAAGGCAAGAAACAGCTGTTAATCCCCTGTCCCTGTCACCAGGCATGAGTCCTGGTGGGGTAGGCACTGCCCTGTTACCTAAGGCACTCTCCCCAAGAGGTGGTGCAGTTGCCATTCAGCAGAAGTGAAAACTGAAGCTCAGAGCAGTTAAATGCAGAAGGGAAGTAGCCTACCAAAGGTGGGGGCAGAGGGAGCAAGGGAAGAAGACACCCCTGCCCAAGTCCTGAACCTGTTCCTCTCACCTCACCTTTCCCCCAGAAAGCCTGTTCTCCTTCTGGTGGGGTACTGACCACTGGGTGCCTCCATTAACTCTCCTTATCTTCTGACATTCTCTCTGGCAGCCAGCTGTGCCCACTACAGCTGCCCCTGTGCTTGGGGATCAGGTACCCTGATTCTCAGAGCCCTCCCCGAGGCTGCTGAGCTGTACAGCAGCACAGACCCTACCCCAGGCCTCAGGCCCTAACTTCTGTTTGTTTTCTCCATCCCTTCTCCCACCTCCTAGCCTTAGATGTTTATTGAGCACCTACTCTATGCTGACAGCTGTACACCAGCACTCAGAAGAGTCTCGGCTTTCCTGTTCATCCTGGAGTTAGAAAGAACCAGGGATGGACTTAGATCTGAGTCAACGGTAGGAGAAAGAATGGGAAGGCTGAATGAACAGATGAGTCATCCTCTGAGAACATGACCCAGGAGAGGGAACAAGGTGCTCCTGCTAGCAACAAGAGGTAGAGATGCTCCGGAGCAGGGGGCAGTGTGGTCTGGTAGCCCCCTCTACTGGAGCTTCCTGTCCCCCCCCCCCTCTGCTCCTTAGGGCTCAGCTCCAGCTCAGCAGCCACACCTGTTCCCACACCACCACTCACATGCCCATTGGCTAGCCTGTGGCCCATAAGGGGCAATGTCTCACAGGTAGTGGTTCCCACATCAGCACTGTATCCAGGCACTCTAGTGACACCATGACTTTGGTACTGCACAGCAGCCCCAGCTTCTTGGCACAGACAAGTCTGCCTCCACGGAGGTATACAGAGGCAACTCTGTTGTCTTGCTTGTAAATATCAAAGTTTCCCAGAATCATTCCTAAAGTGCTGGCTTCCTTGTTTGTTTAGTTTGTCTTTCCGTGTATTTAGGGTATGTGTGTGTGACCGTGCTCATGTCACAGACCAGCAGTAGTCAGTTCCCTCTGCCATGTGGGTCCCAGGGACTGAACTCAGGTTGTCAGGCTTAATGGCAAGCACTTTACTGGTTGAGCCCTCTCATCTGGCCCCCTCCTTAGCAAAGCCATTTGACCCCTTTCTTGAGAATTTTGCCCTGAGTGAGCTAGCTGTCCTGGGCTCTTTGTTATGTCTGGGCGCGCTGATGTTGCGTGGTTTTGATCACTTTGCTTTTTGTAAGCTTTGTAAGGAAGTGTGAGTCTTCTAACTTTTATAAGATTACTGTGGCTATTTGTGGTTCCTTAACATTCCATACTAATTTTAGCATAGATTTTTCTTCCTTAAAAGTTTGCTTCTGGGGCTGCTGAGATAGTTCAGTGGGTAAGAACATGTACAGTTCTTACAGGAGACCAGAGTTCAACTCCCAGCACTCACATTGGCAGCTTACAGCTTGTAACTCCAGCTCCAGGGAATTCCCCTAACCTTAGGCACATGCATACTGGAACACACACACACACACACACACACACACACACACACAGTGCATGTAAAAATAATAACAATTTTTTAATGATTTATGTATTTATTATATGTAAGTACACCGTAGGTGTCTTCAGATACCCCAGAAGAAGGCATCAGATCTTATTACAAATAGTTGTGAGCCACCATGTGGTTGCTGGGATTTGAACTCAGGACCTATCAGAAGAGCAGTCAGTGCTCTTTTTTTTTTTTTTTTTTTTTTTTTTTTTTTTTTTTTTTTTGGTTTTTCGAGACAGGGTTTCTCTGTATAGTCCTGGCTGTCCTGGAACTCACTTTGTAGACCAGGCTGGCCTCGAACTCAGAAATCCGCCTGCCTCTGCCTCCCAAGTGCTGGGATTAAAGGCGTGTGCCACCACGCCCGGCACAGTCAGTGCTCTTAACTGCTGAGCCATCTCTCTGTCCCCAACATATTTTTTTTTTTAAGTTTGTTTCCTAGCTGGGTGGTGGTGGTAGCACAGGGCCTTTAATCCAGGCACTTAGGAGGCAGAGGCAGATGAATCTCTGAGTTGGAGTCCAGCCTAGTCTACAGAGTAAGTTTCAGGATAGCCAGGGCTATACAGAGAAACCCTGTCTCAAACCCCCCCCCAAAGAAAGAAAGAAAGAAAGAAAGAAAGAAAGAAAGAAAGAAAGAAAGAAAGAAAGAAAGAAAGAAAGGTAAGTTACTTTGTTTCCTGTGGAGCCTGGTAAAGTGTTTATCACACAAGCCTGGCAACTTGAGTTGGATAGTCTTTAGAACCTATATTAAGGTGAATGAGAGAACTCCACAAAATTATCTTCTGATCACCACACAGTGCCATGTCATATACACATGTGTGCACACCCATTTGCACACACACACACACCTTTTAAAGATTTATTTTTGAAAAAAATGATATTTTAAAATGTAAAAATATCTCTAGATTTTCTATCTATCTATCTATTTTGGGGAGGAAAGAACAACTTTGGGGAGCCAGTTTCTCTCTTTCTACTATAGAATGCGTGCCTGGGGATCCAGGTCAGCTGGTCAGACTTGGCCGTTAGCACCATTACCTGCTGCAGCCCTCTACATTGTTCTTAAGCGATTATGTATGAAGTTTCCACATTGGTGAGCAGTCTGTCTTTCCATGTAATTACTTGGAGGTAAGTCTGGTCAGGTCATTTGCCTTGCTTCCCTGCTCTAGAGTAGGGGTTTTTTGTTTGGTTGGTTTTTTTTTACATTCATTGACTTTGTGTGTGTGCGTACATCTGTATGTGCATGTGTGTGTGCAAATGGGGGTTCAGAGTACAATGTGGAAGTGCCTATTCTCTCCTGCATGTGGATCCCATCAAGGTTGGAGGCAGCAGACACCTTTGCCTACTGAGCCATTGCAGTGGTCCATTGACTTTATAGATACTTGCCTATAGATATAGATATGTATGCATTTTTCCTTTTTATCTTTTTTAATTGTATGGGTGTTTTGTCTACATGTAGGTCTGTACATCAGCTGTGTTCCTGGTGCACGTGGAGGCCAGAAGAGAGTGTCAGATCTTCTTAGGCTGGAGATGCAGACTCATGTGAGCTGCCATGTGAGTGCAGGACTTGAACACAGCAGCCAAATACTTTTAAACCCTGAGCCATCACTTCAGCATCTCCCCAGCACCTTCTTTAAAACAGTCTCTTGTAACCATAACTGAAAACTACCTTGAAGCCTGAATACTCCCACTGCTATCTCGAGTGTGTGGCTTAGCATCATGTATCACGCCTGGTCTATGGGGTTCTGGAGTTGAAACATAGGACTTCCTGCGTGCTAGGAAAACACTTTCCAACCAAGGTACATCTCTACCAGAATTCTTTTTTTTGGTATTTTTTGTTTGGTTGGTTTTGTTTTGTTTTTGTTTTTTTGGTGGTATGCTGTTTATTGTTAGTATATGGAAACAAAACTGATTGTCAGTGTTGATCTTGTGTATTGCTCTTTACTGAATCATGTCTGTTAACAAAGGGTGTGCCTGAGTGCACACTCATGCAGCTGTAGAGTGTTTAGGCCTGGCCCTGCCTAATGGCTTCCACCTATCCTCCAAATCATCCCATAGTGTGGCTTCCCTGGTACCTACTCCATGGACCTTTTCAC
Organism: Mus caroli; assembly: GCF_978045245.1. Classification (NCBI taxonomy): domain Eukaryota; kingdom Metazoa; phylum Chordata; class Mammalia; order Rodentia; family Muridae; genus Mus; species Mus caroli. The sequence continues at coordinate 72,225,470 of NW_028227270.1, read as the reverse complement.
CTGCTTTGCTCTTCTTCCTGGAACTTTCCACTCCTTCTATCTCATTTTTTACACTGATTCCTTTTTACTTGTGGACTTAGTTTGTGATCCTGCTCTCTCCACTCAGGTGATGTTTCACAGCCCCAGAGAATTCTGCTTTCTGCAGCAGACTCAGTGCCAGCCCCTGGAGTGATCAGTCAGGGCATCAAAGATTGGATAAACATCCCTCTACCCAGGGAGAATCGTATCTGTTGCTTGGTCCAGATATATGGGTTTTGGAGCACTCGTGCCAGGCTCACCGTGATAACTTGGTTTAGACCCTCAGTCTGAAATTCCATCTCCCGTTGTACAAAAGTGGCAAGAACCACTGTAGTTCTGACTCCTTAGACAGGTTCATTCTCTATAGAACCACAACTGTTCACATTCTATCCTATGGCACTTCCAACTCCAGAAGCTAGGGGGAAAAAAAGTAAATGTGGGCCAGCCAGGCCCTGCTGGGAACAGAGAGGAAGGTGGCCCTACTGTGGTCTCAGAAGCTTCCATTTACCAGACATATGAAAATCCAGAGATCGGGAAGCCTCGGATAACAGAAATGTACCATCTCTGATCCTGGAAGCCCAAAGATGAAGGGTCTGCAGGACTGTAGTCCTTCAGAGGTAAAGGATCTGTGTCTGGCCCCTGTCTACCTTCTCACAGCTTCCTGGGCTATGTCACCCCAGTCTTGCTATGGCCTCGGCTCTGTGCTTCTGTGTTCAAGTTCCCTTTTTATAAGAACACTGCTTATACTGGATAAGGGTCCATCCTACTCCAACATGACCTTGTCCCCACTCCTTCGCTAACTGCATCTGCAGAGACTTTATTTCCAAATAAGGTCACATTCTGAGATCCTAGGAGTTGTGTCCTGGCCCAGTGAGTTAGAGAAGAGAGGAGGTTGGTTCAGACCCTAATGTAGGTTGCCACATCCTTACTAAAAGGCTCCACATGACCTCACCGGAGAGCTTCTGGGTTACTTCAGCCTGAGCCATAGCCATAGGTTCCTGAAAGAGCTCAATGGGGTGGTAACAGGGAGCCTAGGCACCTGAATGTGGTTCTTTCTCTGGGAAATGCTTGAACAGTACCAGCCACACAGCAAACCATGTGTGGAGGACACAGGTAGGGTTGGCAGACCCATGACAAGAAGACCCTTTCCCTGTCCACCACAGAAGTGCCAAGCAGTCAGCAGAAACCGTGTTCCCAAGATATCCTGGAAAGGGGTAGGCTTGAGGACAAAAACTTAACACATTCTAGCTGGCCACTGGTGCCTGTCCTGCAGGAAGAAGGGTTGGCATAGGCTGCCTGCATCCCTTCTGTCCATGTAAGAGTGCTGTATGGATGAAGGTATAGGGATTACCCAACATTCTCTGTTAGGTAGAAAGTGAAGAATGGAGCTACACTAACCACATCCATCAAATGCTTAGGCCCCTGGAAATTAAGGCCATGTAAATGAAAAAGCATATTTTTTGCCTGTCAAAAAGCTAGTATACTGGCCTTGCCCAGCAACTGGGCCAATTCATACAAATAGCTCATGTGCTCTAAGGGCCAGTGGCACCAGGACTAAGCAGCAATTGCATGACTCACTTACGGGGTGGTATGTACACCTCTCTATCTCCCGTCCTTATATTTTGCTTATTAAATGTCAACATGTGTTTAGCTCCCCCATTTTAGTAGAAGTCCTTCAAGGTGCAGACTCTGTGCTTTGTCCCTTGGAGGAAGAGCAAGGCTGGTAAAAATGCTACACAAGAACCTTAAACAAGCAAGCAGAATGTCCCCTCTGTGCTGAGGAGAAAAGGAAAATAAGTATTTCATCAAAAAAGACCCGGTGTTCACAATAGTTGTTTCCAAGATGGCAGAGTTAAAGCCAAAAAAGTCATAAAAGTTTCTTTTAAAAGGGAAAAACAACCCCCCTCTCTCTCACACACACACACCCAAAAAACCCCAAACAACCTACCAAGAACATCAGACTTACCACTGTTTACCATTAGACCAAGAACAACACCAGGTTGAGTTCATATTAGGTGTGTACAAAGCCTCAATTTTGGCCCTGAGTTCTGGACAGTGCCACATATGGCCAAAGTCCCTTGAGCATCTTGGCACTGGCCCCCCACTGACCCCCCTTCAATTCCAGTGGTGTGGGGAAAAAAGTCAATGTGTCTCTGGTCCAGGTCCATATCCCTGGGGTCTCCAGAATCCTCTCGTTCCTGCTCAAGCCTAAACTTCCGGTCCTTAAGTAAGGTGGAGGCATACCTTGGAGCCAAGTCTCTTCGGCTTAGAATAAATGTAATCCAAGTGATATGTAAGTCGAGGGGGTGGCCAGATGCCACCGGGGGGTCATCCCTGAGATCCCCTGAGGTTTTTTTTTTTGGGGGGGGGGGCAAAAACTATATAGCCCCTCGTTCAGTTTGCTGTCCCCAAGTAAGGCGGGCTGAAGATCCAGAATAATGTTTGTGACTGTTACAGAGGGGGGGGGGGGGGTAGGGAGGGAGACCCTATGAGGGTGCCATGGGAGAAGGTATTTTCAGAATAAAAGTTTTCTGTACTCCAGTTGCTGGGACATTCTTTTGGGATCCAGAGTGGCCAGTCTTCCCTGGGACCGTGGGTTTTGTAAGATGATACAGGCCTGGCTACCAAACACAGCCAAAGGTTCTGGGGGCCTGTTGTGGGCAGCAGTGCCAAGTTTCACTCTCACCGAGACCCTGGAGGCCAAATTAGCAAAATCGGACAAGAGGTTATCTCCTCCGTAATTTGGAAGCCACAATACAGCAGGCGCACGCCGGTGAGGTTGGTCAGAGCCCTGTGGCTGAGCCTCCGATCATTCCTAGGGTCTACGGAGGCCGCGAGGAAGCGGGAACCAGCCTGCGCAAGGTCCCAGACGCGGCTCTTTAAGCCGCGAGCCTGACAGACCGAGCAGGCGCAGTCTCGGGACTCGTCACGCGGTTCCGCCCTGGCGCTGCAGCGTAAGAAGCCAGTGGCTTTGGGCATGGTTCGGTCCCGCCCCGAGATGCGCGCGCATCTGCTGCACAATCGCCCCCGTCCCCGCCCGTAAAGCGCGCGTCCTCTGCTCGGAGCAGGCGCTCCAGTAGCTCCTTGGCCGCTTTGCTGGGCACGCTGGAACTACGCTGAAGAGAGCCAGCTAAAGGGCAGCGACACTTGTAACTCTACATTTAAAAACAAAGATTTCCCCGTTAGGCCTTTATAAAGCTACTTTGTACTTCGCAGCCTGATTGGTCAGAGGAACGCAAAAGCTGTGCTCTGCATAATTTTCATATTAACCATTAAGGTTCCTCTAAAATTACTTTGACAGGGCTCGGTATTTCTAAACTTAATGTTGTCTTACGGAGCTCTTCATGAGCTACCTAAATTTAAACCTCTGTAAAATTCATACTTTACAAGTGAATTTAAAAGCCACACCATACTTTATACTAAAAGAATAAAGATTTTTATTAAGCATTGTAAGTTGCATTCAATAGCCTCTGGATAAACCACACCACAATCCATCAACAGTCAATCAGACCCAACAGCAGTTCATTCTTCACAATCCATGAGTTAGGGCGGAACTCCCTTCAACTTACAGTAAGATCCTACTTAGCTCTTGCGGGCAGGGGCTGGGGAGTTACACCTCATTTCTGATCACTAATGTGATGAAGAGCATCGGAAGTAGATGAAACGTAAGAAGTGATTCTGATTCAAAGTACATTGTTTGGAAACAGTAACAAAACATCAAAATGATCGAAGTATACCTGCTTCTACTAAATTCCTGATGGGAAACTTCTCAAGAACAAGCAATTTGTTTCCTGCTACAGAAGGGGAAGGGGGTGTTTTGTTTTTTAAGATCATAGGGGGTTTCTTTCTTTACAGAATTTCATATTTTGCTAATATGAATATGAAGGCATAAAACAGCAACAAAGAACAATAATGCACACAGCAGTGAGTACACCAGGGTAATGTTGATATTCCAAACGGCTAGATAATTTTGGGGGGTTTAGAATAAATGCAACAGAGGTCAATAATCACAAAATTTTAAGGTTAGAGCAAGATCAGTCAATGACTAAACAGAGTTAACATCTTTTATAGGACTATTACTGATTATTAGCATTTTGTTTTGCAAATGGGCACATATGGTAAGAATGGAAGAAAGGACAATAACATGCATAATATTAACTACACACTTTAAAAATTATGAACCATGCAGAAGATTAGCTCAAGTAGTAGCACTAATGGTCTACGTCCGATTCAAAACCACGTAGCTCACTGATCACAGATGCATGGTATTAGTCACGAGGTTTCAGAACACATTGTGTTGACTTTGAAAGGTCATTTGCATCTTCTATGATTTCAACGTAATCTCCATTGAACTTGCTTGTAAAGGATGTATGATGTACTGTGTATTCAAAATCAGCACAACAGCAGTTTAATCTATACTTTTTTTAGTTTTGATAGTTGCACTTTTTTAACACAAAAGAACCACATCAACAGTGATGAGATTTAAGTGAGAAGGGAACTGTGGTTGTGCCTCACTTCTCTCATAATCATAAATCAAAGCCTCAAAACACAGCTTCATTGTGAAACAGTAATGCAAAATCAAATATAGTGGCATACATATGGTGCCAAATGCTAAAAATTATATTTTAAGCTATATATACTTAAACACTGCCAAAATTTGTTTTCTTTATAGTTCAAGAAACACAACTCTAGGCTTTTGTCGTAACCAGTTTAAACTTTGTGTACTTCATTTTTAAGTGCGGGAGTCAAATGCTCTTCATTTTCTTTCTCTTTTTTGTTTTATTGTAGCATTTTGACTACAACTGGTTAAAACTAAAAAAAAAAAATGTGTTGTTTATATCTCTGATATCAAAGAGGGATCTGAATTTCCAAAGTCCTCATTTTCTCTTACGGAAAGGACAAAATGTACATAACTGCAGGCTCTCTCTCTCCAGATGCTCCTGAATCCTTACCCTTCCAGCATCCTTCACCCTCTATAAAAAATAAGTTTACTCTTCTTTATTTAAGACAGCTGCCTCCAGAGCAGCCTCCCTGCGGCAGGCGCTGTCTGTACTTAGTGCATTTAAGTGAGGATTTGTATTGCACGGTTTAGAGTCATTATTCAAGGCACTTTCAGAGTGGCTGGGGGCTCTGGGGTCACCCGTGCTCCCATTAAGTTGGGGCACTGGCTTCTCCTCGGCCATCACTCCATTTTCAGCCAGGGACCCTTCTGAGGACACAGCAGAGGACTTGGATTCCCCAGATTTCGACTTCAGTTCTTTGGCCACTTCTTCTGCTGAAGCAGCATAAGGAGGCCTGCCCTGTGGGGAAGGAGAGTAACAAGAGCCTCAGATACGGAAGAGGTGGGGCTGGGATGGGGGACAACACAGATGGACAGGGACACAGATTAGCCATAATGCCTCAGCCAGAAAATTCAAAAGAACAATTCGGCTCTCTGCTTGCCTTCAGCTTGTGAAACTTCTGTCTAGGCTAATCCCTTCTGTGGCTCCTTCTCTCAACACCTCTGTTGGCAACATTTCTTTTGAAATGACAAAGTCTCACTTGGAGTGCTGTATCTAACCCTTTATGTAGCATCTCATCTTTAAAGTTACAAGCACCTTTTAGTGATTCTCCTCTGAAATAATAGAGGCTCTCCTCATATTCTCCAAAATGCATACCCAAAACACATACCCCAATCTTTACAGGATAAACAAGTCACAGCAGGACAACAGCAACACAAAGCAGGGCTGTATGAATAGCAGCACAAGGGCCGTGGACAGATCCTCCTCTGGATCACCCTTGTCCCCCTACGCAGGTTCAGCCTGACACAACCCTGTATACTTCCCAACAACAAGGCTGAGGTGGTCCTGACTCTACCTGACATGTGACAGACACTGAGGTCTGGCAGTTTTCTGCAGTGAGTGCCCCCACCCTCGAAACCAAAAAAATGGTCATCATGTCATGTCAACCAAGGTCTATAAAAGTCCCTTAAGACAAATGAGACTGAGTGGGAAGTGGGAGCCGAGGAAGGGTCATGGGATGAGGAGGGTCTTTGGGAGGAGTGATGGTGATACTTGCTCAAGCAAGCTTGAAAACAGACTAAAAAAAATCATCCTACAAACAGCACCAAAGCGATCCAACCCTTAACAGACATTTCATCAAGACAACACAGAAGTGAAACAACAATTATACACACAAGAAAAGACACGTTAAACATTCGAACAGTAGGGACACACACACTTGACTACATAACTGTTAAGAGTGGTCAAACAAGCAGGATAAGAGGGAAAGCAGTGGCCCCTCACTCACAAGAGGAAAATAAAACAGTGCTGCAACTCAGGAAGGCAGGTCAGAGGCTCAGCACTGAGCTAAGGCTTTGCCAGGGATCACAGAGGCGAGAACTTGGGAACTACAAAAGCCTACACTCAGTGTTTGTTGTTCATTTCTGGTGCTTGGAATCAAAACTAGGGCCTTGGCAGCACTGTAGCACTGAACTCCACGCCCAGCCCCAATGAGACGGCCGCAGTTCTGTTACTACAGGAGGGACTTACAATATGTATTGTGAAGTTAAGGAAGAACAGTCTGGGGCTGGTGAGATGGCTCAGTGGGTAAGAGCACCCGACTGCTCTTCCGAAGGTCCAGAGTTCAAATCCCAGCAACCACATGGTGGCTCACAACCATCCGTAACGAGATCTGGCGCCCTCTTCTGGAGTGTCTGAAGACAGCTACAGTGTACTTACATATAATCAATAAATAAATCTTTAAAAAAAAAAAAAAAAAAGGAAGAACAGTCTGAGGGGCTGGCGAGACGGCTGAGTACTTTTTCTAGCACCCACATGACAGCTTACAACTGTCTATAACTCTAGTTCCAGGGGATCTGACACCCTCACACAGGCATGCATGCAGGCAAAACACCAAGAAATTCTCACAAAAATTAAAAAGATTATTTTTTAAAAGTTTGAAAAGGAGCGGGCGGTGGTGGCGCATGCCTTTAGGCCCAGCACTCGGGAGGCAGAGGCAGAGGCAGGCAGATTTCTGAGGCCAGCCTGGTCTACAAAGTGAGTTCCAGGACAGCCAGGGCTATACAGAGAAACCCTGTCTCAAAAACCAAAAAAAGTCTGAAAAGATAATGCTCTCAGGGAAATAGGGTGGAGCAGAAAACCTTTACAGCAGTAACACTTGGGGAACACAATGGCAGTGAAGACCTGGTCAGCAACACTGTGGAGTGTGTGACACCAAGAGTGACAGCTGAAACATGCTATGAGAGGGGGATTCCGTGTGTCCTGGACGGGCACCAACTGTAACAAGGAGGTCATTCTGACAGGAGACAGGGTAGACAGGAAGGCACAGAGGGAATGCAGTGCTCTAAGGGAATCCACCTGTCTTAGTGCTGTGAGCCTAAAGCTGCTCTAACTTCGTCTTTTAAAGAACCAAGCAGCTGGGCATGGTGGTCCACACCTGTAATCCCAGCACAGGGGGAGGCAGACAGGTGTTGTACATTCGAGGCCAGCCCAGGCTACAAAATGAATTCCAGGACAGCCAGGGCTATGTAGAAAGGTCCTGTATTAAGAAACCATAAACAAAAAAACCCAAACAACAAACAAAAAAACCCAACAACAACTAGGGTTTTTACATGTGTAAAAATACTGCCATTCTGAGTTCAATCAATTCCTAGACTGCACATAAAGGTCAAAGGAAAAGAATGAACGCCAAAGTTCAGCTTTTAGCAGCCCATGGCCCAGTGGCAGTCCATGGATGCTGATGCATACATCATATCACTCACATATAATGACAAACAAAAATAAATACATAAGTGTGACACAGTGGCACACAGGGCACAGCCGCCATAACATTAATCCCAGTCAGGATTAACAGAACAGGGAATCCGCTAGGAATTTGAGGCTAACCTAATCTACACAGCAAGTTCCATACAGGGTTATGTAGTGAGACTGTCTCTGAACAATAACAATCAAAACAGAAGAAAGAAAAGAGAAGAACCCTAGAGGTAAACTGTAGCCTAAGTTGTAAATCAAAAAAGGAGAGAGGAGACAGTCCATGAAGAGTCTGCCAGATATCGAAGGTAGGCAGAGAAGAGCAAGCGAGCAGGCAGCTGCACACTGAGGATGAAGACAGCGAAGCACCACCATGCCACTGTAGACAAGTTCCTGAAGGGAAAGATGGAGGCTCTCTGACTGAGGCAATCAGAGCAGCAGTGCCAGGGGATTCCAGGAAAGGCAGCAAGTTTTCACGGAAAAGCAAAGCACTCTGGGCACTTAGGACAAGCACACAGGTGAGTTCAGTGGGACGGAGGTCAGGGGACTCTGACAGCAAAGCTTCAGGTATGGAGAAAATGACGTAAAGCAAGACAACTGTGAAGAAAGCCTGCAAGCCAGTGTGCTGACTAGGAAAGCAGTTTTCACACTCAACAGCTCCCCTCAGTCCTTCCTGAGGAGTCATTCTTCAAGAGCCCAGTGAGAAAGGACCCCAGAGACCAGAACAGAGGCTCAGAGCCTGGAGGGTACATGGGTCAAGAAGGGATTTATAGAACCAAGACAAATGAGGCACAAGGGGAAGAAAAGTAGAGTGGATCATGGCTTCCTGCCCAGCTACAGATAAGAATAGCACAGCTACAGAAGGTACACATACACACATACACACACATACACACAGCACCGTGAGGAGGTACTGAGCCTGTGAGAAATCTGTAAAAAAGTATTGAAGCAGGATTCTCCAGGATGGACAAGAATCCATTTAGACACTACATAGTAATGCCTATCAGCTGGAATTCAACAAGCATTTCATTGAAACAGTGAGTGTCAACAAACTTTCTCCACAGGGCATGCATGAGGCACAGATGTCCTTAAGAAGACATCCAGGAGTTCATCCAGGGAAAAGGACATATGATACAAGAGATCAAAGAAAAGCACATACACAACAGGTATACATAAGACCTTAAAAATGGGGCTGGGAAGAGGGAGGGCTAAGTACTAGGGCCCCCTCACAAGGATCAGGGTTAGATCCCAACACCTGCATGGAGACTCGCAGCTTCTATGACTCTAGTCCCAGGAAATCCAACACCTTCTGCTCTCTGAGGCACATGGTGCCCAGACACACATGCAGGCAAATATTTATACACGTAAAATAAAAAAGCAACCAGAAGGCAGAGGTAAGTGGATCTCTGTGAGTTTGAGATCAGCCTGGTCTACCTAGCAAGTTCCAGGCCAGCCAGGGCTACACAGTGAGACCTTGACTCTAATTAATTAATTAATTAATTAGATTAGATTAGATTAGATAAAATAAAATAAGATAAAATTTATTTTCCACTAAAGAGTGGCTATCTTGGAAGAGAGGGCACCGGATAGAGTTCCTGAGCACAGGGAAATGATTCAAGTATCAAGTCAGAAGTCTGACAAGTACCAAATAAACTCACTGCTCTACAGTCAGAACAGAGGCAGGGACACTCCTAGAGGGGAGACATGGCAGGAGTGAAAGGAACACTGTGGGGACATTACCTGAATTGTTCCCTGGCTTTTGTAGCCTCTGCCGTAGTACCTTCCACCTCTTCCAAACGTTCTAATCACCGGAGTGGAAATAACACCCCTTGGACGCCTGGGTCAATACAGGAAAACAAGAACAAACAGACTTAAGTCTCTCAAAGATGATGTTTAAATTACTCTTGAGTCGATCTTATGCTAGGTGAGACATTAAGAATTAAGTATGGTCTGATTAAATGCAAGGAATCATTTTTCTGGTTTATACCCGAGGCATTTGACTTCAAAACTAATGCTTGGAACATTTTTAGATAATAGTTCAATAACTGAATAATGAATGCATGGTTAATTATTTAATAATGAAATACTGATGAATCAAACAATTATCTAATGATATGTAAGAGTTTTCTGTAACACAGGAGGAGCAGTCGAAGGCTGCCTTCCGCACTTACACAGAGTCCAGCAGCCCAGCCCAGCCCAGCCCAGCCCAGAGCTTACCCTCGCGTTGGTCCTCCCACAGACACCACCTGCAGAGGGAAGGGCCCTCGGCCCCCACGGCCCCGTCTGCTCCCAGCCCAGTGGCCGACCACGGTGCCAGCTATTTCTAGCTTCCCTCCCTGAGAAGGAATAGGTTGGACTCCTGCACAAAAGACATAACAAAAAAACAAACAACAACAACAAAAAAAATCATGAGAAGACAAGAATCTTTATAAACACAGCATTAGGACCAACAAAGGGAAAACAAGCAAAGTAACTCCTATTTAGTTCTGGTTCCTATTTAGTAAGAAGCCATTACCCTGCTTTACGAAGATTTTATTACAGAAGGTTCTCTGAGCACACCATGCAATTGTTGTTGTTGTTATTATTATTTTGGTTTTTTGAAAGCAGGTCTTTCCATGTAACTCTGGCTTTCCTGGAACTCTATAGGTAGACTAGGCTAATAGCATCAAATTCAGAGAGATCCACCTGCCTCTGCTTCCCACATGCTAAAATGAAAGACATGCCAGGCCTACCCCAGAGATTTCAATCTGCAGTTAAGAAGCTATAATAGAGGGAAGGATGGTAGCAAACATCTGTGATCAAAACATTTGGGAAACTGAGGCAGGAGGATTGTGGATTTGAGGCCAGACTGGACTAGAGGGAGACCCTGTGTAAATTTAGAGAGAGTGAAACTTGAGAAACGGCTCATCTATCCATTAATGGTGCTTACCACCAAGCCTGATGGATGACCTGCGTGCTATCACCAAGTTCCACATGTTTGTAGGAGAGAAACAACTCCTGCAAGTTGTCCTCTGACCCCCATAAGTACCCTGCAGCACGTTCATATGAAAAATAAATAAATGTTTAAAAAAACCAAACTAAAAAAAAGAATCTACAAGTGAGTTAGATCCTAACTGCCACAGTGAACTCCTATTTAGGGAAACTGAAATAAGTGTAGCTGGCTGGGTGTAACTGGGTTGCCTTCTGCACCACCAGATGGACTTGTGTACAACCTCAGTGTGCTTACTTCCATATTTGTGTCATTGGCCAAATATTAGGGAAATTAATCAATACCTATAAGCACTCCTTCCTCTCTCACTCTCACATGAGGAATGGAAGCCAGGGTCGTGAACAAGCTAGGCAAGTGCTTTTCCACTAATCTATATGCACACACCATGAATCCTGGAAACAAGGTCTCATTGTGCAATCCAGGCCAGCCTCTTGACCTCTTGCTTCTGTGTGCTGGGTGGAGTTAAGGCGGACTACACACAGCTCCACAGTTACCACACTGCTAAAGTAGAACTGCCTTAAGCACAAACTTAAATATATGCTGCACTCACCAACTTCTATGAATTACCGATGGACTGACTATTCCTGTTTTCTCACCTAAGAAATTCCTTAATCTATTACATTATAGGAAAAAGGGTTAAAACAAAATGAGCTTGAACATCTCATTCTGAGGTTATCACAAGCTCCTTACAATCCTGATGTTAAGCCAGGTGCCCATGACCAAGCCCACTCAGCTTCTGAAGACAGGTAGGACTTTTCAGCTCTGGAAACAGTATGACTACAAGGTTACCCAGAGTGTGTCAGACCCATCCTCTTTGAAGAGGCCCGAGTTTCTAAGACAAGATCTTAGCTGGCCAAGAGCTAGCTATGGAGACCAGGCTGTGCTAGAACCTGCCTCTGCCTTCAGAGTGCTAGGATTAAAGGAATGTGCCACCTCACTCAGAAAAGATATTTTAATAAGTTTATCTTATGCTGATATTATTTTGCCAGGTAATTAAAATAGATAGATAGATAGATAGATAATTGGTGTTTGGGGACACAATGTCACCATGTAGCATTAGCTGGCCTGAAACTTGCTATGTTTACTAGGCTAGCCTTTAACTTGTAGCAATTCTCCTGCGTGCCTTTAAAAAAAAACAAAAAAAACAAACCAACAACAAAAAATTCCTTCCCCCCCCCTTTTATTAAAAATAGGTTTTCCCCTCTCACATATATATCCTGATTATAGTTTCCCATTCTTTACTTCTGCCATCTTCCCCTCCCTTAGAAAACAAACAGACTTCTAAGGGATAATAATAAAATATATAAAAAAAAAAAAAAAGAACAAAAACTGACACATTGGAATTGGACAAAACAGAAGTAAAAGAGCCACAGCAAAGGCACATGGAGACCCACTCATTCACACACTCAAGATCCCATAAAACAATAACCCAGAAGCATAAGATATACTCAGAAGACCCAGACCTGCACAGACCCTGTGCTGCTGCCTCAGGCTCTGAGTTCCTACGAGCTTTGACCATGCTGTTTTAGAGGCCTTGTTCTCCTGGTGTCCTCCATCCCCTCTGGCTCTTACACTCTTTTGCCTCCTCTTCTGCAGGGTTACCTGAGCCCTGAGGGGAGGGATTTGATGGAGAAATCCCATTTAGGGCCTGCCCCTGTCTTCTAAGGGCTGAGATACAGGCATCTATGACCACACCCTACTGAGACTGAAATTTTACTAAGTGACTTTACAACTACCTTCTGTCTTGAACACCATGCATGCACTTGTACTTCAGGCCCACAGCCGATGGCTTTAGGTGTGCACTGCACAGCACAGGTGACTCTACAGCTAGGAGACATGGTAAGTTCCCTTTACCTCCCTCTCCTTGCTTTCCCCAGCCACAGGACAGGCAGCATCGGAGTACAGCTCCACAGGGGGGCTGAAACACATCATGGTGAAGTTGCCCTCAGAAGGGTGAGGAAGAGGAAGATGAGGGCCCACTGGGCCGCAGGGAGCGGATGCTTAGCCACATCTTTCCATACACCATGGTTCTTGCAAGCCACTGTAGTGCCAGGGAACTGAGATGACAAATGCTACCATCCAGAAAGACTGCCTATCCTGAAGTAACTCAGATTGCATCACACCAATCTTGCAAAATGACTTGATGGTTCAAGTGCAATGAACTATTTTCAAAACTCTTCCTCTTTACAAGATAAATATGAATGGAGATATAAGGAATATTTACAGTAAACTATCATACATTAGAATTTTCTTTAAAACAAACTACCAGAGGCTTTTATGTGATAGAAATTCTGTACCTGCTTACATCTTCTACACAAGTACAAGCACCTTTACCAAAAGACAGCTTCATGATATACGCCACTATACAAAACTGGCAGCCTAGCCTGAGAGCGTGAGGTGTTGGACAGGTCACACTGATGCATAGACAAGTTGTCTTCTAGGTGGACACTCAGTGGCCTAGCCTGGAAGGAGAAGATAGGACAGCTACGACAGGGCCACTGCACAGACCTAAGAGCAGAGAGTCAGTCAGGGACCCAAGAGAAAAGTCACTGTGTTAGAGAAGGCTTGAAAGGACAGCCATGGAGGGAAGGGGCTAGATGCTGGAGCAGAGAATGCTGGAGCAGAAGCTTGGAGGGGTGTGGGTGTGGTAATAATTACCGCCCTGGGACTTGCTAGTCCTGCTGCTGTCACTGCCTGAGAAGGCTCCACAGTGTCCCGATGCTGCTGTCACCCGGAAGGCACGGTAAGGGCCTGTTGCTACTGTTTCCCCATAATGGCCTCCGAAGCCACAGACTCCTGTATCCAAAGTGGAGAAAAACAGGAAAAGCATGAGAAGTGGGTCTCAGAGGGAGGACCTCCTGCAGGGAGAACAGCCCCTGTCTTTGTCAGCGTCTGGGAAGAGGTCTCCCAGACCCTCTTGCTATCTCACTATCCATCAATCATTCCCAGAGGCCGGCACTACAGGCCAGCCTCCCTTAGCAGTCATTCAATAGGGCACTGGCTGTGTCCTCCTGAACACCCTGGAGATGTGGTACGAGAAGAGAGCTCTCTGTGAACCAGAGGAGTTTACTTCCCACACATATGAAATGTAACTAAGATTAAGGTGACTCCGTGTTCTTTCTCACAGCTCCTTCAGGATCTTACTCTCTCATCTCTACTTGGGAAGAATTACTGGCATGACAGTGCTTCCTAAAACATGGCAAGCTGTGGTGCCACCAGAAGGACCACACTCTGCCCCACTTGAAAGATTTCTGAAATATGACTCACCTGCAAAGCCCCTGCCCCTGCCCTGTGAGGGTGGGACTGGCCCAAAGTGCCGAGGGTATACAGAGGCTGGGTAGAAGGGCAGAGCAGGAGGCGGTGGGAAGGGCAGTGGGTGGTTTTGCCGGGAGAAGCTGAGGCCCTCCAGGATGCTCTGGCGCATCTTCTCAACCTTGGCAGCCTGCTCCGCCTGAAGTCAATGGACACACAGTAAAAACATCACCCATGAGTTTTAACAAATTTAAATAGTCACTAACAAAACGGAACCACTGCTGTGTAAATCCCCATCTGCACAGTCTCCCAATTCTTTATTTTTAATATTTACTTTATGTTTAGTTGTATATCAGTGTGGGATTTCTCATATGTACAAAGTGCCTGTGAAGTGGTCAGAGTCAAGCCTATCCCATCCCCTGAACTGGTGATAGCCTTTTGTGGGAGCTGGGAACTGAATTCAGGTCCTCTGTGAAAACAATACATGCTTTCTCCAGCCCTCACCTACCCCTAATACTTACTCTTACCACCTAAATCAATAGTCGAGAGACTTCTCTGGCCACTCTCAGACCCGTATACAGCAGGATGTAGAGTATGACAAACTGTCCTTGCTGAGCTCAAATGGGACAGCACACTACCTAGTGCAGCTCAGAGTCCTGCTGGCCCAGCCCTGCACTTTTGCCCTTCTTGCTGGCTTCACTGGTTTTCCACAGGGCTGAAGTGCTCTGAGGGGCTTGTAAATGAGTAATCAGCTGTGATATGCCACAAGCCTTGCCACTGGCCATGAGCGCAACCCTAGTGATCAAGCAACAATAGTAAATGAAATGTTTATCAAGAGAAGCCACGCTCTCTTCTCCCCCTCTTCTCTTTCTGTCGCCACCCTGTCTCTCCCTCCCAATAAAACCTCTTCTATGTGAAGAAAACAAAGAGAGAGAGAGAGAGAGAGAGAGAGAGAAGTCACACTAATGACTGAAAATATTAGCAGAGCCCTGGGGAACCCAGGCCTGCACTCCTGGTCAAGATGGTTCCCACTCACTGCCTCAATAGGCAAGGATCTTCCTGGGACATAACGTTCTCTCAAGCAATGAGAGAGACTCTGTGAACCACTGGCAAGATGGCAATTTTATGGCATAGTTTTTCTGGGATAGTTTTATGTCAACTTAACACATGCTAAAGTCACCCGAGTGGAGGAGATCTTAGTTAAGAAAATGCCTTCATATGGCCAGGCTGCAGGCGAGCCTGTAGGAAATGTTTTAAATAGTGATGTGGGAGGGCGCAGCCCATGCTGGGTAGTGCCATCCTGGACTGGTGGGCCTGGGCTCTGTAAGAAAGCAGGCTGAACAAGTGTTAACAGTTGTAGCTCAATTTTGGCTACTTTGTGGGTTCTTTTTTTTCCCCACCCTTCTCCACCCCTTTCTCTACCCGTCCTACCTGGGAACACTAGATAAGAGAGAAAAAGGATGAAAGGGGAAGGGGAGTGATCCCTGAATAAAGTCAGGGGTCGGGGAGGGGTGATGTTATCCTTAGGGTTCGTCCTGCTGATTACAGGAGTTGAGTTCCTTGGCCAAGTCTGATCTTCACCATCGTTATATTTACTTTCTTGTTTCTTCTTTGTGCACACCTACTTAATAAACCTCGGCCAATAACCAGCCAGCAACCCACCAATCTCTTAGAGCCCCAGCATTTATACACCCTCTGAAAAGTCCCTAGAATTCCAAAGGTCACACAACTGCAGAAACTATCTGCAGGTGACAAAACCAAACCCTGGCTAGAACAAGCATGGGGCAAATCACAGTCAGCTGCTGTGGACAGTCTGAAGCAGCCCCACATCCCACACCTGGGAGTAAAACGGAAACATCTTCTTATAATATTTCTGTGGTTTTTAAAAGAAAATTCCAAAATTCCTCCAGGGCTTCTACATCAGCTCCTGCCCCTAGGTTCCTGCTCTGATGTCAATGACAAATGACAACATGGAAGCAGAAGTCAAACCCTTTGCTCTCCAAGTTGCTTTGGCCATGGTGCTATATCACAGCAATGGTAACCATGAGTTAGACAACAGGTTAAGCTCACACATTCCATTCCACTCTAGTCAGAGATGGCTGCCCTGTCCCCAACATACCTGACCATCACAGAGGTCGATGAGTGGGGTCTTCTCCCTGCTGGCTTTAAGAAGTTTGGACTGGAAGAGCTTCCCATCGAAATACATCCAAGGACAACAGTGTTCCCAGGGGATGGGCTGTCCACATGCGTCATTAGCAAACAGTGCCATGTCTACTCCGCTCATGAAGAGAGCCGACAGCTGAATTCCTCTCGGGTCTAAGTTGTCAATCTTTTAATGGAAAAGAGTAATTTATATGGAGTAAGAGTACTACAGTATCATATTTTCCTGCTACAACTCCCCAAAGTTAATAGAACTTGATCCTCATCACAAGAGGAGCACACCTTGGCTTCACCCAGCCCGTCTTACTCAAAGAAAGCCACATTTTATGCTCTTGGAGTATTTAAAAATCATGTTTTATGAACATACTAAGTAGTTTGCTGTCTGTGAATTAATACAGTGAGGATAATATGATGCTTAAGGATAGACATGACGAGGGACCTGATGAGCTACATACAGTCTCCTGGGCCCAGAGCTCCACAATCTCTTCAGTAAGGCCTAACTCTTCAGATCTGAACACTGGTCATGGGATAACAGAACAGTTTTCAAGTAACTGTATTAGGAAATTAGTTGGCATAATTTCATTTTGAAATAAATTTGTACTATATGTTTGTAACTTTATATGTTGTTTCAAAGAAACTTTAAAACTGTCCAAATGTTTCAGGAGAAGTGAAAGAAGGCACAAAGAGAAACCCTGTCCTCAAGCTGTGCTTTGCTAGCACTGGGGAAACTGTGTCTTTCTTCTATGCTGAGTGAGCACTGTGCCCACCTGGCCAGAACTGTCACCTCAGACAGTGGGCAGGCTAAGACACCTGACACAGTGCAATCAACTCTTGATCATCTATATGTGAAAGGCCTAGTTTGTGGATTATCTAGGACAAAGGTTTAATTCTACGATGGTTTCTTTCTTGTCACCTCAATGGCTTTTCAAGAATAAAATCTTTAGAATAAAAACCTTTTAGTACAGGTAAGGTCACACTGTGGCAGAGAAGCTGACTTTTTGAAAATGGCATTGTATGAAACACAAAAAGAATATTTCAGTGCCAAATGCTAAAGGACTTATGATTATCTGCAAGTATTTCCTATCACATTCTTGCCGATCTTTTCTAAAGATTTTAGTCAATTTAATTAAACTTGTAAGGCCTAGGAGTCAAACACTGTTTACTGATCCTCCTATCTCTCTGGCCCCTAAGCATATGCCAACATGCCTGCCCAAAAAACTTTCTATACCTCATGTGAGAACCATGAGGGCCTGAGGTGATGGATTAAACGAACTTTCATTTTTATGTGCAATATATAGACAGGATCAGTCTGAAACAAATGGAAAGAACACATATGTTTTCTTGAGATCCCCTCTGTGTGCTATAGAAAGGAAAGAGACTCTTCACCATAGAGAGTAAACTGGCCTGCAGGAGAGCAGCTAAGCAGAGAGGGCTGTAAGCAAACAGACACCCCAGCACACAGGTCACCCTCCCACTTCTACGGGAAAGTAGCTAGGAATCCTTCCTAGTCATCTGGGCCACTGCTTCCACCCAAGGCCTCTGTGCCCTACACCAAAGACTAGAAAATCTGGATCAAAGCTTAGGAAGAGATAGTAGTACTGTAAAGGTTCTATCTCTATGAAAATGTTCTACATGAAATACTATACCACCTATCTGTGGACACAACTGTGGCAGCCTGAAGGCAACTCTTAAGAGTATGGGTCATGCTCTCTTGCTCTCCCCCTCCGCACTCTCTCCACATGGTCATGGCGGGCCTCTACTTCTCATCTGTCTCCCTCTTTCTGCCTTTCTGTCTCTACTATCCTCTTAACTCCCCCCATGCCCTGAATACACTCTATTTTATATGAGAGAGAGAGAGAGAGAGAGAGAGAGAGAGAGAGAGAGAGAGAGAGAGAGAGAGAGAGAGAGAGAGAGAGAGAGAATGGGTTACTACTGGTCATACCCAAATACAAAGTCCCACTGATTAGATTAAAATCCTGGCCATATCACTGTATAGAGTTTAACAGAGTGCAGCAAAGGTTTACAGCAGAAAAGCACTCTGGTTAGAATTACTTGTTTCTGAATTTGCTGGGAGGAATGGGGCAAGTTCACACTGTGTGCACTCATTAATATATGAATTACACTGGCCACTGAGGGACTGCAAAGGTGGATTTAAAAAATGATGTTAGATCTGAGGATCTAGCTTAGTAGAACAGAACTTGTTGACCATGCATGAAGCCCTGGGTTCAATCCTCAGAAATGTAGTTATCCATTTAAGTAATGATAACTACCATTAACTTAACAGGCAAATATTTCTAAAATAAAAGCTATATAATATATAAATAAGATTCCCATTGCTGTGTACATTTGACTTCCTTCAAAAAAATTTTTTTTAAATTGTTTTAGAGACAGTTTCTTACTATATACCCCAAAATGGCCTCAAACTCTTGATCCTCCTATCTCTGGCCCCTAAGCATATGCCAACATGCCTGCCCAAAATCTTTCTAAAATTCATACTGCAGTGTTTTAATTTCCTTAATTGTTTTGTCTTATCTTGTCTTGTCTGTGTGTGTGTGTGTGTGTGTGTGTGTGTGTGTGTGTGTGTGTGTGTTTCGAGACAGGGTTTCTCTGTGTTAACAGTTTTGGCTGCCCTGGAACTTGCTTTGCAGAGCAGGCTGGCCTTGAATTTAGAGATCTGCCTGCCTCTGCCTCCCAAGTTCTGGGAGTAAAGGCGTGAACCACCACCATGCAGTAATTTTTAGTGATGTGTATGAATACCTAGATAAATGTATATGTACTGCATGAGTGCCCAGAGGCCAGGAAAAGGCATTGGATTCCCTGGAACTGGAGTTACAATGAACAGTTGTAAATTGCTGTGTGTGTACCAGAAATCAAACCCAGGTCCTCTGAAGAGCAGTAGCTAAGCCATCTCTCCATTCCATTAAATTAAACTGTACAGATGCCTGAATTTACTTAAATGGAGATAAAATATTCAACATTATCCAAAGTTCCTCAACTAGAGAAAAAGAAAAATCTGGCTTCACAAGAAATACAGCTGCAGAATTTATTCTCTGCACAGATAGTTAAGAGCCAATTGTAGTGAAGTGATGCCATCTAACTTCTACTTACTGAGTTATAGGCTCTAACTCTTACTTTGTCATATTTACCTATTTGCAAAACAACTCTACAGCTATCACAGACATGTTATGGGCCCCAATACTGTCTTTAAAGCTCTTCATTTTCCATCTTTTATATTCTCCACGTGGCATGTTGAACTTTTAAGAGAATTACAGGGATGTCAAGAACAAAGGAGAAGAAACTGGACAAATATCACAATGGGAAGAAAGTTCCTTCTCCTCATCCTTCACCCGCAGCTCTGAGCCCCAGGCTCAGTGCTAATTTTGCCTTCACAATTACACTCATGCTGGAAAACTAGGAGAATGGCTCACAAAATTGAACAGAGAGGCAAATGAGGGTCATCAGTCACTGTCACAGGTATGCAGGGAACCACACAGAGCATGCTCAATTATTCATGGCTATGGTGGACAGAGGAAGCATGGATGAGATGAATTCTTAAACACTCATTTTAGCTAAGGGTGCAGTGTCTCTCCCAGTAACCCTCCCTTTAGAAAAGCTGATAACAAGAGTCCAAACTGGCAGAAGTGGGACTTTCTTCCTCTTTTCCTGATGGCAAAGCGTGTACCAGGCACTGACGGGGAAGAGTGACTGGTCTAGGCAATCCACAAACGGGGTGACAGCCCCAGCACAGCAACAGCGACAGTCAAGAGGTGACTGTGTCTTAAACAGTGAAGAGGGGTCTTACAGAAAGGCACTGTCGTTGCTTTTGACTTGTCAAAAACTTAAATGAAAAAGCAATTTTAAAATTTAACATTCTATCACTAAATTCTAGAATGCCAAACTCTACATAGGAATTTTGGGTAGCCTGAAATAAGAATATTCCTATCAGTTCTCAATTTAATAGCTGAGAGAATGTGTAATCTTAAAAAACAAAAACAAACAAAGCCAAGCTGCCTTCCTCTCAACCACAGGATATTTTTTTTTCTCTCTCTCTCTCTCACAGCTCTTTTGAAATGTGTGCTCATCCTGACAATGAAGGTCTTAGTGTGGACTGTGCTTGTAAAACAGGACCAACTTCCACACAAGAAGACTTGGGCTGCGACGAGTGAGACAGAAGGCCCCTGTTTGTGGAATGTATCTCACTGATACATCTTTAGAAATGTCGCGCCTTAGATGAAGAATCAGGCAAAAACCATGAAAACACTAAGGTCTCAAAAGAACCAAAATGAAAGCTTCAAAAGGTGCACCCTGCATGTGGGTCCGAAAATGAAAAGGATGTGGGAGAGAAGATGGACTTTGGTTAAAGTAACTTGATGGTGAATAAGGCTTGGTGGGCATACCTGGTCCCTGGCGGTCTGATTTTCAGAACTGGGATGTCAATACTGAAGGAATAATCTACACAAGAGAAACAGGAGGAGAGGTAGAGGGTGGCACCACACTCTAGGGCAGTGACTCCACCCCCTGAAGCACAGCCTGCGGCGAGGACGGTGACGGAGCACCCGGGGAACACACGGGAGGACCTGACTGGGTCCGCCACACTGCCTGACACCGAAAACAAAAGTGTTAAAGATAGTAACAGTTTCTGCCTAACACACAGAAAAGTTTGATCCACAAAGTAAAGAACACAATTTGAGGGGATTCTGTTGAGCTTTGGTTTTGTACTTAGCTTGTTTCAAAGTCATCAGAAGCCTCAACAGAGTTCCAGTTAGCACCAAAATATGCAATTTAATATAATAATTTAGGGAAAACCCAGAAATTTATTAAGAACCACCTGTCAGATACTAAAAAGAAAAAATCTTCAGAGCTAATCTAAAATCTTTGCCATAAGATGTGTTCATAAAGAACAGCAAAAAGATCTAAACGTGAAGGCAAATTTCTCAAAAGAGATTAGCTGATTTTAAAACAAACTTGATAAAAAATTAAATAACTGATGACAAAGAAAAACAAAACCCTACCATTAAAAAGAAAAGGCAGAACTGTGAGTTCAGCTACCCTTGAGGACTTGAGCTCTCTAACATTTAATACAGAAACAGGAAAGCAATTATAATCATGAACACAGCAACTAATGAGCGCAGGTGACACTACAAAACCAGCCAACTCAGGAGAAAATAAACGCTGCAACACAAACACAAAGGAGGGCTACAGGCAAAATGAAAAGGAATGTGATGTGAAACACTCACGAAAAGGGGTGTCGGGATGATGCTAACACCGCTCTTCAAGTGGTTCTTTTAAAAAGGGACTATGCAACACCAGACGGGCAAAGAATATGCTTTAGAGAAAACTAAAGTGCAGCTAGGAACAATGGAATGAAATAAGAAAAAGAATCCTGGCTAGATGTTAGAACATTCCTAAGACTGAGCCCTCCCAGGGCTGGAATCCCCTGGTAAAATAAAAAAGAGAAGTTTATTTTCTGATGTGAAAAACAAGAATAAACATCAACTGATAAACAGGTAAAAATCTGATAAACGTAGAATTGGCTGTTTGTTTACTTGCTTACAAACCCTGCTGGCACAGCCAGACCTGGACAGGAATATCCCCTTTGCCTTGAAGGCTTTGACACATAGGACATTAGTAGTATTAGTTTGGTGCCCAAACAACTGTCTGGTGAGGGTTAGCAAAGTTACACCAAATCCAAAGCAAGACTTCCCAGGACAAGGACACAAGGCTGATCAGACAGTACCTTGAGTTCCTGCAGCTGGTCCGGCTCATAGAGTTTGGGGGACAATGCCTGAGCCAGGAAGGCATCCAGCTCCTGCCTTCGCAGAATTCGAGCTCCAGGCCACTGCACCATATACCTGTGAGGAACAGAAGGAGTGGAATGACTAGAGCAGTCGGCCAGTACTTGGAAAAACAGCAGCAGCTTCTCAGTAATCCAGGACAGGCAAGTCAGGAAGCGGCCTCTGTATTCTCTTTCAACCACTGCTTCCATGAGAGGATGCCAGGTGAACAGTGTGCCCGTGATCACCACTCAGCGTGCTAGAATGTTGGACAGTGCTTGCCCAGACTGGTGGGAGCCACATGCTTTATTCTCAGCATTCAGGAGGCAGAGACAGAGAGAGGCAAGTGGTTCTCTGTGAGGTTGAAATCTGTCTCATTTGAATTAAGGAATCCGTGGCAGCAGCTGAACATGGGAATGATGTAGGAAGTGCCCATGAAGAGGAGGATACTCAATGATTAATGAGGGCATCTTCACATCTGGAACAGCCGGGTGTGGGTGGCTAAAAGGATTCAACTTCCACTAGGATAGATGTGTCAAGCAGCCAACAGCTGTATCACTCACTCCACAGAGTGTAACCTTGCACAGCTCCTAGTGTGGAAATAGCTAACTGCAATAGTCATAAGCCTGTAAGCCCATCAGAACTGAGTCTGTGTACCCCACCATCTTCTGGGGGACTGGATCAGGTTGCTAGGTACCATTAAAACAACTTCTGAGGACAGACTGCTTAGTGAGTCCTGGAGAACAACTCAAAGGGGTATAGGAAGTGGAGAGATGCAAAACCATACTCTTTCCACCTTGGCCTGCTAAGGAGGCTTTCTCAGGCCTAACACCCACCACGTTAATACAACCAGAGGCAGCATTCACCTATAGAAATGTACACTAAGAGAAGGCAATGGGAGGTTCTAATGAGTCATTAAAATTTCACATACTCACTAAGAGGCAGATATTATCTAAATATTTTACAGATAGAAACTTATATATTGTTCTAGCATTTCTGAAGCAGAAGTAAGTGTCCTGTATCAAAGTTGAAACTGATGGACACAGAGACATACACTTTATGGTACAATTAAATAGCATAAGTAAATAGGCAATCAAATTTCAGTGTGAATGAATACTAAATATTTCTACTGCACTTAAACAGTGATATAAAAGTAAATTAAATTATCACTATGTACACTGACAAAAATTACACCCTCTGGCTGGGCATGATGGCACAGCCCTTTAATCCCGGCAGTGAGACCAAGCCAGGACTACAAACTGAGACCCTGTCTCAAATGAAGAAATAGGTAAGTATTATATACTTTGCAACTAAGTGCCATAAATCATACACAATGCTCCCCCTGAGGCTCCATGAGTAAATGTGGAAGAAGCCCCCACTACTGACTGGAGAGTGCACTCGATATACAGTACATATATAGTATATATACAGTATGTATTCTTTTCCTCACTTAACCATGCTTTGTGCTCTTAGCTTTTGCTAGTTATTACATAATACTTATATTCCCCTATTAATAACTACTTACATATTCATTTGGAACAATATACACATAACATGAACCTCCCTACACTAAGTGTCTCTTTCTGAGCCTGCTAGCTTCAGTGGCATTGGTACAGTCCCACCATCCTACAGCTTCACTCCCTACCAGACTCCTTTTGTCTCTTACATGGAAACTCTTCAGATTCCATTCTGGCTCTATGTTCCTTTTAAACTTTTGGATCACAAAAAAATTGGTGTACCCCCAGTTCCAAATTGTTTCTGGGAGAAACAATTGTTGACTCAGAATTCAGCATATCTGCAGAACCCATGCCTCTATTGGTCAAAGTATCTGTTTCCTGCCTTTGCGTTTCTATTCAGTTGCTTACAGCTCTTCTCAGATAGACATATGAAGAAAATATGTTCATGAAAGCAAAGATCAGAGCCCACAGATAACAGAAACAGCAACTCACTCTGAGGTACTCATTTATTTACAGATTCCTATCTACAACTTTAGAAAATTTTTAGATCCTATTTGCATTAGCAACTCACCTAATAGATTTTCTGGAGATACTTTTTTGGTAAGTATTCTTTGCCATGAAATTAATTAAGCAGAATAGAAACCACTTAATAGCTGGGTGTAATAGCCTACACCTTTTTTACCAGCTTCAGAAGGCAGAGCAGGAGGATCTCTATGTCCAGAAGTTCCAGGACAGCCTGGACTACATAACAAGTTACAGGCCAATCAGAGTGTTACACCCTGTCTCAATAAACAAACACAATCAATCAACTACTTGGGAGCTTACAGCAACAGACTTGGAAGAGCTTTGTAAATCTTCCCCT
Source organism: Mus caroli (assembly GCF_978045245.1). Lineage (NCBI taxonomy): Eukaryota > Metazoa > Chordata > Mammalia > Rodentia > Muridae > Mus > Mus caroli. The sequence continues at coordinate 72,201,207 of NW_028227270.1, read as the reverse complement.
TCTCTACCTTTACCATAAAGGCTAACAGGCAGCCCAGAGCCTTCAAAGACTAGTCTGACCTTGACTAACATGGGTATTGGGGGGAAAGGTGGTTTGACACATGGCAGTCTCGAGTGTTTCCAAGCACACATAGACAGCTGGGACCTTGCTATGACACCATGGACCCTTCATCCCTGAAAACTATTCATGTATATGTGGTTGATGGTTTTGTTTTGAAATAAGGTCTTACTTACTTTGTAGACCAGGGTAACCTTGAACTATCCACCCTTCTCGTCCAGCCTCTTCTAGTGCTGGGATTACAGGTGTGCATCAACACATGCAGCCTCCTCCTTGAGATTTCAGACTGACTCTCATCCTCCCTCTACCCCTTTTGGTTTGTCCTGGAATACGCTCTGTAGACCAGTAACTGAACTCACTTTTGCTCATGATCAGAGAACAGGTTTTCCCTGTGTTGGGGTGCGGGGCGCAGAGGTTGCCATCTTGAATCACTCTTCTGGTGCACAGACATACAGACAGGCAAACAGCCACACACATAATAAGTACAGTACAGTAAGTAGGGTGGAGAGTGATTGAGGAAGAAGACACCCATATGAACCTCCAGGCTCCATAGGCATACATGCTCACCTGTTCACTCCCACCCACTCTCTCACACATATAAACACATACACACAATTATATAATATTTACAAGCTAGGTGCTTTCTAAATATACCTATTCTATTATGCACTCCAGTACAATTATTTGTTGTATTTATGTGATCCACATTACGAGGCTACACATACAAACACAGGTCTAAGACAAATCTCAACAGACAGCACAACCTTGTAAAGTAAGCTTGTCATCTTTTCCAGAGAACACTGACCATGGTGACTATGCCCCTACCCCATGTTACTCACCGTAAGACGCAGCAGAGCACCATGAGGTGAGTGGGCACATTGGCAGGGTTGAGCATGGCTGGGGTATCAGACCTCATGCAGGCCAGGAAGGCCCTCATCCGGCGGTTCTTGTCCTCCACCGCCTTGCCCAGCCAAAGCCTCTTCAGGTTGGGGCAGGTCCACTCCCGGAAGGCCAATGCTTCCACTAGTTCCGGGGTCTGAGGAGATTTCCCCTTGTAAGCTGCCCATTCCTTAATGATCAGTGGCGAGACTGCAGAGGAAAAACATAAAGAGGCTCATTGCAAGTTGCTCACTGGTCCTCCAGCCTGCACAGTAACAACCTGTTCTAGCACTTGGCCTGGCCACCCCTCACAGAGAATGATGCATTCTTCCCTCTGCAAGCTACTAAGTCTCAGTGATTTACAGCTCACTTAGATATTCCATAAGGCCACACATGAATTTCTTCTTAGACAGATCAAGACTTGATTTCCCCACTTGCTGAATGTATAGACCACAAATGTTAGAGACTTGTTGGTATTTTAAGTCTACTACACAAAAGTGTGGCATTCTCTAGTACTTCAACATAACCCAAATTAGGTGCTCTCTTTTTCTACATGAAAACTTCCACAAGTCAGATCTAAGACGTGATTTACATATTGCTACAATTTTCCTTAAGGATTTTCTATTTGAATAGGCAATAAACACTACAGGGTGGCCAGTATGACTGCTAGAAGTAACATTCCAACTTCTGAATCCCAGATGGTAGCAGCACACAGCAATTATCTTCAGCAGGACTTACAACCATGCAAAATTCTCCAAAATTCCATTTTGAAAGAGGCAAAATATCCTAAGCTTCTATAAAAATGACCTCACACCCAGTGTTTCATCAGTGCTGGATTCTTACAGACACAGAAAAATGGCCCAGTCCCAGTCTTCACATCTACAAGGGTGGCAATCCAACCTGCAATATGGAAGTTACAACTCCCCAGCTCCACTGAGGTAACAATCTGATGATGGATCTGGGTGTGCATTTCACAAGCAACAAGCAGTGCACACTGGAACCAGAGCAAGGCCTGCACTCCAGGCTCCATCCGGTGTGGAAACCAGGATGGGCTGTGGACATTCTATCCAATAAGCTTTACCTCTAGGTTCTTTCTCTAATGAATCTACTCTGAGTCTAAATAAAGTCAGGTGATATGATAATTTCTTCAAATGTAATGAAAACTGCCAGGAGTTATGTGGGAAGTGCAATGTATCAGTAACAGGGGAAAAAAAAATATGCTTAAACACATTTCAATCTCAACATGTAAGATAACGTGTAACATATGGGAACGACCCAGGCACACCTTCAGGAAAGCTCCAGGCAGTGATGTTTGCATGTAAGCCCGCAGGCCAAGCAGTGATATAAGTGCAGACAGTCACTAAAAATTTCTCTTTTTTCAAGAAGTACTGCTGTCATGAAGCAAATTTCTTCCATTTTCATTTCACTATCTTTGATGGAAATGTGAGTATTAACACACTTAAGGATACTGAATGTTCAACAGTATTAAAGGATAGCTGAGACACCTTTAAATGCTTACTCGAAACTTCACCAACTCAGAACAGACATTCATGTATAGCAGCATTTTTTTGTTGTTTTTATTATTTTAGGTGTCAAGAAGAAAATCAGTGAAAGCGCCATCACGAAGCAAGGCCTGTCCGTGGACGCACAATCTAAGGCATCACCATCCATCCCACGTGGATCCCATGTGGTTCCACTGAGCTCTAGCACAGCTCAGCTTCCAGAACCTTCCCCAGCTGTGCCAGCATCACAACATGTTTTACCACCACCTCAGCCCCAACTTCACACACAAACAGCCATCCTGGAAGCCCATTCCTCTCCCTGCCTCCTTCCCTCCTGTGTCCACCGCAAGGACACCAAGTAACGAGGCGAGGCCTTCAAACTGAGCTTCTGAACAGGTCCCTGCACCTGTGGCATGTCCTCTCTCCCACCTCTACTCCATACATATACCACACAAAATCCACAAATGAACACTGTTCCCAGCATCATTCCCATAGGTGATAAAACACAGGCCCCTATGTTAGAGTCTGGTGTTTTCTCATGAGAGAGAAGCATCCTCAGTCACCTATGTTTGTCACTAATACCTCCCCTTTTCCTTGGCTGTTTTTAGACTACCTTTAATCAGTCTTTAGCACACATGGTGTTTTATTTATTTTGGGGACCAGATTTCAGTATGCACATTTCTGAGAAACAGGCAATCTCCATAGTGACTATTTTATTTAATGACGCTTTGTGTGCGTTCTAGGTTCCACCTGCCTGGTGCCCACCGAAGCCTCAGTGTCCTGTAGCCTCAGTGTCCTGAATTTGCCTCATGTGATGTGACATTATGGGCCCTAGACCTTAAGGATTCAGTGGGCACTAGGGAAAGATCACAGACACAGAAACAATGGGTGAGGCTTATGCCACCTGTCATAGCTCTAAACATTGGGTGTCCACCTGCAATAGTCCTAATGAGCACAGTTCAAAGTTGTCATAAACACACAAAGCTTGCTCCACAGACACTGGTGTGCGGGACTTGTCTTGTTTTGTTCCCAGATGCGTGGCTGTTTTCAAACACTCTAATACTTGGAGAACTTTTGAGTATATCACCACTCAATAGCTGTGTAATCGCTGACCAATCACTCCTCATACCTAGTGGGTACCTCATATGTCAGGCAAGGATGGGACAAAAATACAGTTGCAGAAACAAGTGCAGCCCTGGCCTGGTTTCAGAGGCTACAAAAAAGGCATAAAACCTTGCTATGCAACAAAATACTAATTATTAACCTAAAAAGCATCTAGTACTCTCACCATGCAGGGAAAACTATATATTATATCATAGCTTATAATATTTATGTTATATTTATGGTACTTATAATAACTGATTACAATAAATTAATTTTTCATATAAATTTTAACCTTGTATTTTATTAATTCTTTCCAGCATTCCATACAATGTGTTTTCATCATATTCAAACACTACTACTCTCAGATCTATACCTACCTCTCTAAACGCATTTTAAATTACAGACCTATGAGGGTGACAAGGCCCCAGGCTGCCAGGGTGGTGCTGTCTGGCCTGGAGTAAGAGTATGATCATGGTAGGACCATTTCAGGAAGTCATGTTCAAGTAAGAGTACCCAAGAGGTCATGCATGACCTGTCACCTCAATGAACATTAATGTCACCTTTTCTACGACAGAAAAGCTACTGCTTCTAGAAGCAGCCCATTTCTACAAAGCAGCAGAAATTAGCTTTCTGACCATACTCTAAAACCATGTCTTACCTTAGTAAAAACCAATTGTAGAACAGCAAGCATTTATGGGATTGTGGGCTCAATTTATAATACTTTACAGGAAACACACCCTCAAGTACAATTTGGGGACATAAAACAGTGTCATACTTAAACTGTTAATAAAAACCCAGATATTAGTCATGTGCTTGTATCACAGATAATCTGGGCCTCTACTGCTAACCCAAGAGCAATAAGCAGAGGTTGTTTTATATGGGAGTTCCCAGGGGCCCACAGTAGCTGCCTCTACACCTTTGTGCCATATTAGTACCATTGCAGGGGTAGTGGCTGCATGCCGCACCACCTTTACAAGGGGGAGGAAGATACAGCTTCCCAGCCCTGTGAACTGAGTGTATGCGCACTAGGAAGGGGCTACTGTTATGCCTGAGATCGTCCAGGGAAAATTATGTTAACAACTTTACCCAGGATAGAAAGGAAAACTGGACACCATGAAATCTGCTCTTTCCTCCTTGTGGATGGTGCCCACCCCCCGATCAGCAGGTGGAGGGCAATGAGGAGCAGTACAGTCTACCTCCTCACTCTAAGCACCTCCACAATCCTCAAGGGGTACCAGCTCTTCTTAAAACTTTTTTTTTTTTTTTTTTTTTGGTTTTTCGAGACAGGGTTTGTCTGTATAGTCCTGGCTGTCCTGGAACTCACTCTGTAGACCAGGCTGGCCTTGAACTCAGAAATCCGCCTGCCTCTGCCTCCTGAGTGCTGGGATTAAAGGCGTGCGCCACCACGCCCAGCTTCTTCTTAAAACTTTTATATCTGAGGCAGGCACCATCCGAGAGAGTTGATGCTCAGTAGTCCGTAGGACACTTGCAGGCACACTAGCAAAGACAGAAAGATGAGTGCTGCCCAGTCCTCCCTCTTCTTAGGTATGTGGCTCTTAGCATTTAGAAACTCATAAAGTCAAGGACTTACGAAGTAAGAATCTACTCAAAAGAGTCACAGTACAGACTGCTGGTGGTGCTGGTCCAGAGTAACTACTTCTTGTGCTTGTTAATTTGAAATCTGGGAGAACAATGTCAGTGCTAGTACTGGGAAACTGTGCAGAATAAAAAAGTCCAGAGTAACGTGACTTGCAAACAGCATTTACAGGAGACATAGGGATGTCTGGGTGGGAGACACACACAGGTCTATAATCTCAATACTTGGGGCTGAGGCAGAAAAACAATGAAGTTCAGGGTTAGCTTGAGCTACAAAGTAAGACAGTATCTCAATTAAAACAAAACAAATAAAGTTAGATAGATATAAAAGCATCTCTAATTCTAAAATAGAAACCCAGGCTTGGGCATGTTGGACTAATGTCCTATTTACTACCATTGAATACATTGTTCCTGCCTACACACTTCATCCTTTAATAAGTCTATATATCAATTTGAAGTACTAGGGAAGACTTCATAAATACAGGAAATATGAAGCAAAAAACCAATGGCTAATTTTATATAATGGATGGTGGGTTTTGTTCTATTTTAGTTGAAGTTCTCATTATGTAGCCCACACTGGCCAGGACTTCACTATGGAAGCTCACATTATGACTCAGCCTTCTGAGCTAGGAGTACAGGTATGTGCTGTAACACACAGCTCAAACACATCAGGGTGAGTTCATAGAGCTTTCTATCTTGAACATTACACTGTTATCTTGCTGGAACCTGCATTTGACTTTCATGCCTCAAATCATTTAGCTCTTCCCATCAGTCCTGGGAGAACACCATGACTGGAAATAACCATGGGTATACAGCTCAGAAAAGGGCAGCTGAGTTACCCCCTTCCTGCCTCCTGCCCAGCACCTAGGATACTCCAGAACCTCACCTTTACAATGGGAAAACTCAAGGCTGGAGGGAGGTGTGGCTTCAGCTCCTGCTACTGCTCAGGCCACACCAGAGACAGGGCTCTAGCCTCATGGACAACAGGAACACTATGGCCACCCTCAGTTGAGAGCCTACTCTGGGTTACTGTCTACAGGAAGGACATTTTAAACTCTTCTACCAATAGGGATCATAATTCTACTGAAAACTTGAAATCAGCAAAGGTTCTTAAGTTTTTAAGAGTGAACTAGGCCAGCCCTACACTATATGAACACACTACTACTGGGCTACATTCCCAGCCTTCAAAGAACCTCAGTAATTACAAGCTTTCTCACACAGCTATTTTAACTCCCTAATACACTAAAGTCTTCATATACTCACCTCAATAAATCATAACCATGTATTCGTATCAAACATTTATCTATCCCATTTTTCACCACTCCCCTCCCCCACAGCTTTTCTCTGTGTAGCCCTGGCTGTCCTGGAACTCTCTCTATAGACCAGGCTAGACTCAAACTCAAGAGAGCAACCTGCTTCTGCCTCTCAAGTGCCAGGATAAAAGACACGTACCACCATCACCTACCCAATCATTCACTTTGTGATTGCCTGTTAACATACTCCTGCAAAGAATCATACATACACTTGGTCCCTTTTTCCCAAACCAAGACCAGACACTTCTCATCCACAGCTCCCCCTGCCCTTTTCAGGAGCAGAGGCTCCGAAGAATGGACAGCCGCTGCCCGCTTCTACAGCCTGAGTCCAGCACACAGACTCCTTATTTACACTTGCTTCTGCTCTAGCACATATATCTTCTCTCTAGAGATCATTCCTGTTGTGCCCTCTCCCCTTTGCAAAAAGACGACGAAGAGGAAGAGGAAGAAAAGGAGGAGGAGGAAGAAGAGGAGGAGGAGGGAGAGGAGGAGGAGGAAGAAGAGGAGGAGGAAAAGAAAGAAGAGAAGGAAGAGAAAGAAGAGGAGAAGGAGAGGATGTGGTGGTGGCAGCAATTTTCCAACTTCATAAAGGAGGGAAGGAGAAAGAAGGGAAGCAGCAGCCCTCATCACAACCACATCCTAAAGCCAGTGCCTTTCTGCCATGTCTGAAGAGAGGAAGACATGAGGAACAGCTTACCACCTCCACCTTTGTACAGTCTCCCATGTTCTTTTCTCTCACACACACACAGGTCAGCAGCCTGCACATCTGAGGTACCTGACTGAGTCACTTCATATTTCCTTACCCCAATCTTTTCTTTCCTTGACGGCTCATTCCCAAGGGGTTTCCAAGACCTGCTTGAAACAAGGTTAAAGGCAGGTGGGCATCACCAAGGAGAAGGCTTTGTCTGGCCCTAACATGCTCCACTCTGCATGCACTCTGTACATGAGCTTTGCAAAGACTTGTCCTTGCTGCCTGAAGACCTGCAGCAGGACATAAGGTCAAGATTGCTCTCTGAGAGTCTCTGGTATGGCAGCACACTCTGAAACCAAGACCCCAGACTTGTGGGGAAGAAGTCAGTCTCAGCAGGTGCTGCAGGACGGCATAAATGGTTACTGGAGACTCTTCTGACGAGTAGCCCTTTTTTGAACACACATACAAATAAACAAAAGAACATCTTTTGAGAAACCAACCCAGTCCTTTGGAGCTGAGGATGAAGGGCTGAGTAGAGGCCCCAGGTCGGAGGCACAAGAACCCACAGCTTTCTGACACAGAAGGGTAGAGAATAGGAGCCCTCATGGGCGCTACTCAGTCGCACCTCAGTTTAACTAACTCTGAGAAAGGGCGCCTGTTCTAAAGTCTTATGGCTCAAAGGAAATTTTAACAATCTACTGATTGTTAAAATTTGGCTCAAAGGAAATTTTAACAATCTACTGAATTTAAACCAGGTGTTCTGGCTTATAATCTGTCACCCCAGACCTCAGGAGGCTGAGGCAGGAGAGCAGCTTGGAGTTCAAGCTGTCCTGATACAGTGTCAGATCGTAAACCTGAGTTTACAGTCCCCCTGCTCAGACCTACACAAGCCAGTCAGGAGTGCTGGCCATGCTGTCCCCACCTAGTGAAGCCACCACTTGCTCACCTCAGCTGGAGTCACAACTAAAGGGGCTTTGCTGGAGAAAATGGTCCAGGGATTTATAAAATATTCACATTAGACTCTGTTTTAGATAACACTTCTGTACTTCCTAGCATATATTGATTTTCTTATTCTTAAATTAGCAGATAAAAGTATGAAGAAAAAAGCACAACTTTCCCAAAAATATGACATGGGCCTCATGAGAGACAAAGCTTTGGACCTCAAAGTTGACCAGTATTCCAAACAGTCCTCTCTAGTGTCCTCCCCTCCCCCATGTTGATGAACTGAAGTAGCCATAGCCAGGAAAAGCATAGCAGTCCTGAAGTGAATCCACTATGGCGGTAGAACCTTACAGGAGCTGCTCTCCAGACCTCTGAGCTCCTGGAGAAGCAGATCTGTGGCTCCTGAGCATATGGGCAGATAGACGTGTGTGTCTCAGCTACTTCAACAGGCTAGTGACAGAGAGTGGCGGCTGCTGAAGATGTTTTCAGAGTAATGTCAAGTTTAACATTGGAAACCTGCTATTTTATTCTTTTACCAAATAAACATCATTACTAAAACTGTACCAAGTATGGCTTCTCCTGTTCTGAGGGCTCGATCCTTGCCTACAGCCCAGAGGACAGCCCACCTCCTGTACAAGGAGGGTCTCAGGCAACTCAGCCACGATACTTCTAAGGCTTTAGAAAATGCACAAGAGATTACGAGGTACCGAGGGAAACAAACAATGGATTGTTACAGTACATACATTCTGGTGGAAGTCTGTTCTTTCTAAAAGCAAGTCTCTCAGTTTTCTTTCTGCTTTCTGCCAAACTAAACAGGACTCCGTAAACATACTGACGAACTGGCCTATAGAGCAGGGCGGCCGGAGGCAGGTCTTTGTTGGCTTCATCTTCAATAGAAACAGCAATTTTGATTTCACCCTTTGCATGGAAGAAAGCAGAATAATATTGCACATTTTTCATGTTGAATTTACAAGAAACTCACAGCAATATACTGTATCATCTCCATTAATGACATAGCTAGTCTATCCCAATGGCTTAACAACTTGCCTACAGTGAGATGTTTAGGAGAGTCCACTGGGATCTGTGGTCCAAATGTATGTCCAGAGACTCAAAATTAATCCTACATTACTTTATTTTTAATCCAAAAACCAAGAACAAAAGAAAACCACATAGATGAGCCAAAGGTTTTTAAACATTCTACACAGATAACACCAGACAACAAATACAGAAGAAAGCATGAAGAATCTACAACTTTATTCATGGGTCAAGATGGTCAGAGATAATAAAATTTGTAATTTTTAATGACCTGTACAAAATCCAAGGTATACAGTATTCTGAGATGAAAGTCATATTTTTTAACCAAGCTTTTCCATAAAAACTTCCCACACGTTAAAAATGATCTCCCTAAGTTGAGAACTCTTTTTAGAACATGTTCTTGGCTTTTCCCCAGCACAGTAGGTGCTTACCATGAACTCCAGCATGGCTGAGGCCACAGATAGCTGCTAGGACAGAAAATGAAAGCGTTCCATCCCAGCTCAAGTCCCAATATGGCAAGACTTTCATCTAACTCAAGACCATGCCACCAAGAGAGAAACCACTGTGCTGTTCAGCAGCTGACTATTGCCAAACTTCTATTGCATGGTATCACAATACATCAATATATTCAAGGAATTTTACTTATGTATATTTGTAACAAAAATACACAGCATGCCCTCCAATGCCTATTAAACATTAACTGTAAGTTCTCTTAATAACCACCTTGTATATTTGCACTTTCACACAAATTTAACTTCAAAATTGATTTTCTCCTTATCTTCAATACTTTCTTTCTTCTTGACTAATCCAGTGATTAAATGTCCTCTAATATATTCATTTACTATGAGGGTTTCTCTTGCTAGTAATTCTCAACCATATTACAAAGCTTCACGCTGCTGCAAATGTGTGTGCCTGTCATGGCTCCTCGGCTCATAGGAAGCCATGTGCATGGCAGTCTAAACTGCCCCTATACTGAAAAGTCCAAAGGAGCACTTTGTTAAACCTGAAAGGACAGTTAAGTTTACTTTTCCCAAGCCTGGACATTCTGTCAGTCTTCCCTCGACATTTGTAAGAACAGAAGAACGCTATCAGTACCATGTGCGCTCTTCATATGGGTCTGCCCAACTGCCAGGCATCAAAGCTGGCAGCACAGATGCAGAGGGCGGCTCCGGCACCCCTTACATCTCAAACAGTCCCACAAGGAACGAGTGCCATCTCTATATGTGTTCTTTTGAAAAATGTCTTATAAAATGCTGTACTGTACCATACATAACAAACGGTAACAAAAAAATTGCATTTTCATAACTTTTGATGATTCTTTAGAATGTTTGTTTTACAACCACAACCTGACCACTGATATTCATGCATACCCATATTAAACAGTAAGACGAGACTTAGAGGCAGTGACAACTACAAAGGAAAGGACTGAAGAGTTCACAGCATTGGCTAGCTACTCTGTGCCTGCATGGACTCCGAGAACCGGGGAAAGCAAGGAGCCTGTTGCATTTACTGACTCCACTCTACAAGCCACAAATGGATTGCAGAAAATAGAGGGGTGAAAAAGACAGAGCCCATGTAATGAAGAAACATGGTGATATCAAGATAGTAATAAACCAATTCTGTATGACAAATTTATCACTGAAGTGACTTGTGCCAACACAAAGACCATAAATCACTGAGAAAATTTAGATACACAGAGATACACTGAGACACAAGATTAAAAAACAATGTCAACAGTTTGTATATATTTAGCTACACATTTGGTAAAACACTAATAAGGTAAATTATGCCGCTATATGAAAGATAACTGGCACTTCTAATGTGTACACTTTAACAAAATCCTGTATACCATTCTTGGGTCCTATCATTAAACCTGCAGTCAACAAAGCAGAGGAACAAAGTCAAAATGCATGGAGTGCTATTAGAGGAGAGCTACTATTGCCTAGGGACAAATAATAAAAAAGTCAGATACCATTTACGACATCAGGATTAACTTGACATTACAACAGAAATGTGTAAAAATTCTTTACTAAGAAAAAAATTGTGAGTCATGAAACAATGTGTCATTATTTCACTAGTTTTTTTTTTAAAAAAAAGTGGTTTTAAATGAAAAAGTAGATTTCATAACTTGCTTTTAAATTGCATTTATAGATACAAATTTTTATCTTTTGTTTAATGTTTAGAAATTGGAAATATTTTATAAAGACCAAAAAGGAAAAAAGAAAGAAAGAAAAAAGGTTTGCAAAAGGAAACCAGAGACAAAATGCTGTCAAAAGACTTAAAGCTGCTTCAAGACCCTGGGTAATACCTTTGTCAGGATATGGAAGATGTAGGGGTACATCAGTCCCTTCTTGTGTCTGTGCTCAGCCACTCTCAGCACCTCAGGTGCGACAGGGGGCAAGGGAGGTGTGGTGATATCCATGTGGTTCCTAGTTGGCATTGACAGGAGGCACGGGATTGGTTGAACAGTGCCCATATGGCTCCCTTTGCCTTCAGCTAGCTGGCTCCCCGAAGAGGCAGTGGATGAGCCTTCTACCTACAGAGCAAAGAACAAAATGTAGGGAAAGAGTTTATGTTCCATTCTCTCATTATCTCAAATAGACATAGGGCACCACCTAAACACCAGAGGGCAGAGATGACTCCTGCCTAGAATGGTCAGATTCAGTGCCAACCAAAAGGCAGGGAAGGCAGAAAACACTCACCTACCCCTCCTCAGACTACTTTATGCACAACACAGCACCACCAGCATACACTGTGCCTGCCATGGAGGATAGCATACGCTGCCTCCTGGAGTGTGGGGACAAGAAGACTCATCTCAGAAAGCAGTTCCAGCTTCCCCTGACCCTGGGCTCCCTGCATCGAGTTTCCAGACCTCTGAAGCTGCCCCAGTGTTTCTGGTTCTCTGTGTTTCTGTTGTTCTTAAGATATTCCTAATGCACTCAAAGAGACTATGTATTTAACCACTATTCTATAATTAGTAATTCAAAAAACTGAGTTCATATCAGGTCTGATTTCAGTCTTGTAACTGTTGGCACTGAAGAACAAAATTCCCATCTAAAACTTTCTCTCTACAGTCATGATAAAGCCCTACATTTAATTATACACAGGCAAAAGTAAAACAGAGTAATAACAGCAACAGTGCAGAACACCACAAATCCTCTCTCTAAAACAATCTAATCCCATAAAAAACAATGACTCAGACCTATAAACGCCAACTCTGAGAAATGGATAATCTATTTCTAGCTGCAAATGTCCACTGTTAGCAACTGCTCATACAGACAGCAGGCATGGGCACAGGGCAGGAAAGCTGGGCCACAATGCTCATACAGACAGCAGGCATGGGCACAGGGCAGGAAAGCTGGGCCACAATGGACTACCTCAGGGTTGCACCAATACCAGGCAAGGTGCCAAGGAAAAAAGAGGCAAATCCAGATGCCCTGGCATACTCTGAATTGTCTGAAAAGCTGCCCAAGAGTAATTATTATTTGCACGATAAACTCTTCTTCTTGATCAGAGTGCTGGAAACAAAAACTGCTTATTGCTTGATTTGGTGTCACCCTAAAACATGTTTGGCTGTCTTGGAATAAATGTCTTCATTACAAGGGTATGTAATTGAGCGTTAATTTTACTCTTTAATACACAGGTGCTAAGTTTCGTCTTAGAAGAACCCATGAAAAATTCACAATTTTCTATACTTTTCCTCTTCCCTAAGAACATAGACACAAAAACAGTGCAAAGCATTTTGCCAGATTCTTTCATAAATAAACAACAGACAGTTCTCATGAAGTATTTCTATTGCTTATTTCTAATTGATTCACCATCATTCAGTAGACTTGGAGGTTTAAATGAATTTCTGGAATTTCTGGTATCCAGATGAAGTTGCCCAACCCTCTTGAAGCAGCAGTCTTGTTCCCCACTCGGGGACAGACAGAGCAGGTACAGTAGAAGTAGAGTTTACCTGACTCCTACTTTTTTCTCTCTTCTTTTGAGACAGTGTCTCACTGTGTAGCTCCGACGAACCTGGAACTCACAGATCTGCCTGCCTCTGCCTCCCTAGTGCTGGGAGTAAAGACGAGCACCACCACACCCAGCTACTTCTACTTTTAACAAACACACTCCAGGTGCTTTCTCAACCAGCCTCACCAACGCCCTCAAGCACCAGGTCCTGGAGAAGGAGTGCGATGGGTGCCATCCTTCCCAGGCCAAGCAGACTGAGGAAATTCTAAACAATTATTTTCTTTCCTGAGCCCTCTGAAAAGCATATGACTCGTGACACGTTTCAGAAAGAATTTTGCTTTAACTTCATCACCAGTGTACATGAGCAGTCAGAAACTTAATAATAGAAGGGGTGGGTTCTATACCTTTACTTGGTCTCCTGGGTCTCCCCGTGCCAGTGGCTCTGCATGGCTTCCTGTCTTCTCCCAGCCAATCTTGTTCCCGCTGATGTGGCTAAACACAAATGAACAGGATCAATAAATACTACAGACTAAACTACCTCACAGTGAAAAGAAGGGCCTACACTAAACCTGTTGACTCAATAGCAACAGCAGTAACTTTTCATGCTCTAATAGCCTTGTATTTTCCTCAAAATTTTATTTCAGGAGTATTTCCTCCTACTTCAAAGTGAAAAGGCATAACTTCTAAGTATAAGGTAGCAGCGCTCTTATAGGCACCCAACCTTCATGGGGAAGGGTGTCAACCATCAGTAGAAAGGGAAGAAATTAAGGGTGTAGGCACAAGAGAGAGATGAACTCAAGTTCAGAGAACAGGGACAGATTCCTATTTGGCAAACAGCTTGGTAAACCAAAACCAAAAAGAGTGGGGGGTGGGGGGTTATGGAAAGAGATAAGCAGTTAGCAGACATAGTTCAAGCAGTACCTGATAGACTCATGACCTGCCTGCAGCCTCTGGAAACACTTTACTATACTTAGGCAGTATTTTCAAAACCTGAAATGCAGCAGATGAGAGTTGAGTGGTCTGGATAAGCATTACTTTATAAGCCCTCCTTCACTCACCTTTATTTAAGGAACACAATATTATCAGTCAAGTAAACAAGGTCCCTAGCAAAGGTGAAAAGCACTGTTTTATAGGTAGTGGGGACACATGGGTCATGTAAGAAAGCCAGCAGGCAGGGTGACTCCACGTAAAGATGGCGGAGGTTCCTGTGGGTGCATGGCCTTGACCCTACTCATTACATGGCAGGTTGTTCTAGCCAAAGGCACTACATAGTCAACATAAGAAGGTGAAGGGTTTCCACTGTGTCTAGGTTTCTGGGGTCAGAGAAAGCATTGTTCTATACATTATCACTACTCAGTATAAAAACCCAATGTCAACTTAAAACACAGTGATAACCAAGAGGCAAACTGAGCACAATCACCTCTGGTGAATGAAGGGCCACTTCTCTAGGGGAAAAGTCAACAGAGAAAGGCTCTGACAGCTGTCTGGGCAGAGATGTGGAAGGGTCCAGTCACAGGTCCATTGCTATCCTGTTGAGTACAGGTCATCCAGCTATGAGACAATAAATGAGCAGCCAAGAATGCAGCGGTGTGACTCGTGTGACATGGGGAGGCATAGGGAATTAGAATCACTCAGTGGACAGCTAAGAGCAGACCTTGCTTATTTCTTATGTGACATAAAAACCAGCAATAGTTCTGAAACTGCTTTTAGACAACAGAAGTGCCTGAAATGTTCACTGAACACACAGATGTGTGTGCAGTGTTCCTGGGATGCCTGAAGTTACCTGAAAATTGGACGACAACAGTAGGAAGGAAAACTGAAGGGAAGGAGACACTTTTCTGATGACTCTACTGCTGAGGTGAAGTACCATGCTATGTAACACCCCAGAGAACCTACCAAGTTCCTGAAGGTGTATGTGTTTTGTTCTACATGCACCATCAAGTTGAAAATACAGTAATGCCATCACCCTGATGCTCACGAGACAGACTAGCATTATTGTTCCTGCAAAGTATCTTGACATAGCCAGTGTTCAAGCAGTCTAATACACTCACTAGGGCAGCTATTACTTCACAATATAAGAAAGCAAAGTGTGTGGTTAGGATAAATGCTCTTCTTTGAACAAATGTAGTTCAGCATTCCATAATTCATTTGACACAACTACTAACACCTTAAGCTTATTCTTAGAACCAGATGTCTCACAAACTAGCATTAGCTCTCTTTGACTCTCACCCCCATGGTAAACGTCTTTGATGATCAAATTCAGGCTCAGAGAAGCAAGTCTATCCACAACTCCCATACAAAAGGACTCAGTGCCAGGATCTGATCTGGAGTGGCTACTCCTGATTGTGCTACATACTGTCCAAGGACAGGCAGCTGTAGGTGTAGCTCTATCTCCACGCAAAAACACAGCAAACAAGCAACCACTTCAACTCCAACTCTGCGGAGCAGAGAGGAGAGCCAGTCAGGGAGGCCAAGCTTTGTAAGGCCGTCAGAGCTACTGGTAGGCAACTCTGCACTAAAGAGGTTTAGGTCACAAGCACCAGTTGAAGATAGCAATGTGTTCCAGACCTGAACTATCCCATCCTATACAAGGTCTTCCTTCAGAGGACAGGCAAAGTTCTTTACCATGTAACAGTAGGGCAAGGCGTACATTTTCTAATACTCCAGTATCTGTGAACATTGTATGTGATTATTATGAAACAGCTAGCAGACAGCTAGAATTTCTTGCTGCAGAAATAAAGATCAACGTTATTTTTTCCAACAGATAAAATTCTGCCCTGCCTCAATGCTAAGACCTTAGAAATGTGTTGAAGAATACAAATGTAAATGGACTAAGCCCTGGCACACAAGGCCATCCGTTTGGAGGAAGCTCACCCACTGCATGCAAACTATCCTGTCAACTCTGTCTGTAATGTCCTTGATCTCCAGGGCAGGAAAACATGAATTCTCCTTCTTAGCCACTCTTAAAAGAAAAGAGGGGAAAAGAAAGAAAAAAAAAAAAAAAAAAGAACAGCAACAACAACAACAACAAAAAATATCTACAGTCTCTATTTCCTGAAATACTAGGTCAAGGAGCTGAACAAAATCCCTTAACTATTTTACATTAAAAAAAAAAAAATCAAATCACTGTTTTAGTTTTGTATTGCTCCAATAGTTAATTTTGCTTATATTAATTCACAAGAAACCCCCAAAAGCCCTCAGAAAATGTGCTCATCCACATGGGGGCAGGAAGCTATATAACCATAGCTAGAAATGCCAAGCCAGACCCTGCAGGGCAAGGAGCAGCCAAGCGGGACATGGGAGCGGGGCACCGAGTGGGCCTCTGGAAGGCAGGCTGCGCTCAGCAAGGTAGGCACTGGGCAGCCTACCTTCCAGAGCTCATTCTTCACATGTCAGATGTGATCCTCTGGGAATCACACATTGCTAGAATTGGTGGAGGAAGCTTATGCAAGAAATAATACCACAATACTAGGATACCGTAACTTAAAATCAACAACTGCACACTTTATTACAATGGATTCTTGCCACTTAAGACATATACATCTATGTTCACAAAAACAAGCCTCTACAAAGTCACAAAACTGAAATGTTCCTTTTCTCTGAATAAGAACTTTTACAGACACATTTAAAAATACCAATAAAGAGTTAGTAATATTTATCAAGTATAATTATTTATTAAACATTAAGTATTCATATGTCACACTTATATGCAGAAATATACTTACTGAAGTATTTTAAGAATAAAAGAAAAAAGAAAAGGGCAAGCTGTTCCTAAGACCTTATTATTATAAAACATGTGTCTTAGTATATTCTGAGAAAAATAAAGTGTTATACATCCACTAGTCTTTGGCTGGTCCCCATCTAGATTGGGAATTATATGGGATTCTGTTTTTTGTTTTGTTTTGTTTTTCAAGACAGGGTTTCTCTATATAGCCCTGAGTGTCCTCGAACTCAGAAATCCGCCTGCCTCTGCCTCCTGAGTGCTGTGATTAAAGGCGTGCGCCACCACTGCCCAGCCTCTTTGTATTTTTTAATGTTTGAATTCAAAGTAACTGTCTACTACAGGTGGTAATTAGAAAAAAAAAAAAAACTGTGTAAGAAGTTAAAGATTCCAAGTTATTCACTCCCTGATTTAACTCTTACAAGCCCAAACAAATTTATGAAAGTAATAAACATCTCCAGTGCAGACCCAACTGTAATTCTTAGTCCAAAACAAAACAAAAGTTCAATAAAGGCCAGGAAAAGAAAAAAAAAAATATTACCAGCTGAATTTTTCTTTTCAATATTAACAAAAAAGTAGAGCAAGAAGTATGTTCTGTTGCTATTTTGACAGAGAGAGGGAGAGAATTACTTAGTTAACATCCATCCCCCGACTTAAGGTTGGGGGAACTAGACCACTTACTCTGCAGATCATCCTACACCAAATCTGGCTAGTGTTCCTGGCATGTTTCCACATAAAATGTACTCATGGGAATGTTTCTAAAACTGACTGGTTTTTGCCTTAGCATTTCATCCTAACTAGTGAGTATTTAAGAGTGTATTGTGCTTGGCCAGAAGCATAGCCACATAGTCTTGGGGGTGAGAGCTTCAAGAAGGATCACACAGAGGTGTGTGTGCCCTTATGAGAAAGCGGGAGGATTCTTCCCTGCTACTACAGTATAGAAATGGTAGGGTTGCCACTCCTCTGTTGGAAGGGACAGAATTACACTTCTGAGGTTAAAACTCTGTTTCAAAGGCATATGGTGCCAAGAAGGTATACTTCTTTCTAAAACAAACAGACAAAAACAAAAACAAGTATTTACAGGCCAGGGAGCAATCAGTTCTGCAAGGCCAGGCCTAGAGACCAGCACCTGATTAATCTGTCCTCTGCTCTCTAGAAGTCCACTGGGACTGTGTTTGCCACCATAGACTGTCCTCTAGCACAGCACACCATCAGAGCACACTTCCTCAACGATGCCCACTGGCAAACAGCAAGTGCTTGAGTATTTGTTGGGTAAATGAATAGACAGATACTGTCCTTTCCTTTAAGACTTTCCTCAAAACATCATGTTGGTCAAGTCCAAAGCAAAGGTAAGATCCTGACCAACTATTCCTACTCATTTTGTTTCTGTTTTGCTTGATTGAGCTTTGGGACACAGGATCTCACTCTGCAGTACTGACTGGCTTGAAACACTATGTAGCCAGGCTGGCCTCAAATCCACAGCAATCCTCCTGCTTCAGACTTCCACGTGCTAGAATTATGGGTTTTATTTATACTAAAGCTGACATTGTTTTTATCTTTTGATATAAGGTCTTATGACACTTGGGCTCATGAGAGCCTGCTGTGTCAGTCTCCTGAGCAGCTGGAACTATCACTATACCGCCCAGGGTACAGAGCCATTCAAAGCACCAAGCTGTTCTCATATGCTACACATAACACACTCGACACACAATCCACACAACTGCCTAGGGCCCTCCCCAAGGACTGAGACCCCAGCCATCATATTCATAAACCCAAACTGTATTACAGCATCCACCATAGCAAAGCTGAGGGTCCAGGGCTCAGGAGCAGGCTCCCTACCTCTTCTGCCACCTTCCTCGCATGCCTAACACAATCTCATATTTACTGTCGTAAGTGAGGCAAACAATTCAAGGGACGAAGTCCTTGAGTCACACAACTCAAATCCAACCTTGACTTGAGGCTGTGTATCAACTTTTCTGAAAGACACTTTCTCTACAACAGCAGCAAACACTAACTGCCAGGATGAGAGGTCACATCCCTTTGCGGGAACAAGATCCACAGGAAATAGTAAATGATAGTATCTAGGGAGAGTTCCCAGGAACTTCAGAGAAAGAAGGACCAGCCAGGCAGTCTTTAAGGCAGCCATGAGCTGAAGGCTCTTGTCCTAACCTAAGAACAACACTCTTCTCAATGTCCACTCTGCAGATCTGTAGTCACCACCCACCTGCCCAAGTGACTCCATGGAGCCTGTCTCTGCAGGGCTCAGTCTACAGCTTTCTTCTGCCTTCTGCCAGTGTTTCTCAGTTTATACCAAATACTCCTTGTACAGATTCCCAGGTTTTCAGACCTAGTAAAGGATCTCAGAACACCGCTTCTTAGACTACCTGCCAGTTGCCTTCACATTTGATGACAATCACAGGGTGATTGTTTAAAATGCTCATTTCTGGTGAGGCAATCCAGAAATTTTGATTCAAAAGATCATAAATCTATCATCCTGCTAGACAACCCCTTTAAAATTACAAATATTAGATAATAATTCTTTGCTTCCATTGGACTTTACACACACACAACCAGTGAATATTTATCAATGTTATACTTCCCCACTCGAGACAAGGTGTGCAGACTCAGTAAGCACTGCCCTGGGTGAGCACACATCTGCTTCTATTTCATAGTAGATACACCAGGGAAAACTTGCAGGAACGCTGAACACTGCCTTTCAAATCTCTCACATCTGAGTGCAAAGGTAAATGTAGCACCCACCAGCCTTGCTGGGCAGTCACAAAGTAGTAGCCTGCCCTAGTTATTTACCCCATGAAACAGTGCTCAAATTCACAATAGGACAATGACTCACAGAAAAGATAGTTATACCTTAGGGGACAAGGGAGGATACACTATAATTTCTGCCAAGCTGATTTTAACTGGCTGTTCATTTGTGACTTCTAATGCTTTCTAGGTAGAAGTCTCATCTGAATCCAGGCAGCAGTTTACACTTAGGCTAGGCAAACAGTGTTGGCTGCTGAGTTTGTATGAGGGGAAGTTTGGGGCTCTCTTCTCTACAAGTCCAGAGGTTAAGGCTATCAGGGGAGTGAGTTGGTGTAGATGATGGGCCAATGGTGCTATAGAGCAGCCCGCATATTTGAGCCATGACATAAATAAATGAGTTACTGTCCAACTCGCCCAGATTCCTGGGATCTCCAGCCTTGGGGCTAAAACAGCAAGGCCTGGTATTGGGTAGACCTCTCCTAGTTACAAGTAACACCTACCTGTGGTAGACAACCTTTGGATGCACAATCAAGGAAGCCCTCAGGACACAGCACCCAGAGCACTCTGTGATCTTGAATACATACTCACTTGGTCGCCCCTCCGCCGCCCTCATCATTGTCTGATGATGATGATGTAGAAGAGCCAGGGAAGTAGGCAGAATCCACATGATTGGGGCTGCCACTCTGGGCCAGGTTGATGGGCGAGGAGCGCTCATACAGCGGTGTGTGCTTCCCCTCATGAGGAATGTTGCTGTAGCTATTCTGCTCTGTCAGGTTCTTCCCGCTAGTGTCCAGGGCGAGGGCTGGCTCAGCGAGGCTGTATGGGTATGGAGCCTGGCCTGGGGTGCCCCCTGGGCTGGGCACCTGCGGGACCTGAGGTACAGAACACAAGTCAGTGTACAGGGCTGCTGGGGCCTGAGGCAAGCCTGGATTAGCTTTGTCCTCTTCAGTCATTTCTAATTTGACAAACTGGTATTTATCCTTTATATCAACACAAGAATTTTTTGAAAAATTCACATCCAAGGCTCAGAGCACTACCTGACTCAGAGGATACCTTACCGCGGGCTTTGCTTGCAGAGAAGTCTGTGGAATGTTGAGCATCTGAGGGGGAACATATGGTGGCACCATCCCAGGCATTCCAAATGGATTTGGTCTGGCTGTTTTATCAATACAGGAAGAAAATAATAAGACAACCGTGAAGAGAATGCAATATCCCCAGGCCAGCCCAGAGCCCAGGTACCCCCTTCAGATGCCCCTCTTCCCAGAAACCTTTAGAAACTCAGATTTAACATGTGGCTCCAGATGTCATAGCTTCCTCAGTCTTGTTATAACAGTGGAAACAAAACCAATCCAGAGCCCTGAAATTCAGCTCTCTTAAGATCAGTGGGCTTTTCTAGCCTCTGCTCTGAACAGCACTGGGCAGGGAAGTGCTGCCTCTCTGAAAGCAAAGTTCCAAGACCAAACTGTGGGGGTGATTCTTAAACAACACAAACTAAGGTCAAATCAGGACTGTAAATGAGAACACTAGCCTCATCGCTGGCCCAATCTGGCAGACACTGGGTTTCCTGAGAGCTACTGTGAAGCCCACAAAGGCTGAAAGTGATCACTGCTCACTTTCTCCAGTTCCATGAGGATCCAGGAGCCTCACAAGCTACCAACTCTCTAGAATTCTCATCTCCAGCAGCCTGCAGCTCTTAGCTCTGAACCCATGAAGGCCTTTGATCCTGGCTCTCACCAACGGGAAATCCTGGCACAGCTTCCCACTTTGTACTGAACAAAGAAGTAGGGAAGAGTGAACTCAGCATGTGTGCTCAAGGGGCACATTTACACACACAGACACACGAAACATGCATGCACCTGCACACAAGTGACAAGTCTACCAGCTCCCCTCCAAGTGTGAGAGGCAAGAGCCACTACACCTGCTAAAGATACTCTATGGTAATTCAGAGTCATAGCTAGGAGTAGGAACAAAATATGCTATAAAATCCAGCAGTGCTCAAACATTATCTTTGGAACCACTGTAGAAAGTCTGGTTAATTCCTGGTAGCTGACCTTTTCTATTTAACTTTTTATTTGTTTGTTTTAAAGACAGGGTTTCTCTGTGTAGCAGCCCTGGCTGTCCTGGAACTCACTATGTAGACCAGGCTGGCCTCAAACTCACAGAGATCCACCTGCCTGCGTCTGCCTCCCCAGTCAGTGCTCAGATTAAAGCTGTGCGCCACCATACACCTACCCCAACCCCAATAACTTCTGAATAATAAAAGCACGGTCTGATCGAGTCACTTTCAGATGACCGCTCATGCTATGCTACTTTTGGACATAACAACTAACACCTCCCTTAAAAGCACAAACATTCCTTTGAAAAACAAAACAGGATAACACAAAAAAACAAAGATTCTCTTCAAGTTGTATTTCTTATTATTTTGTGTGTACATTTGTATGTCACATGACTGCAGGGACCTATGAAGGCCAGAAAAAAGCACTAGACCCCCTGGAGCTGCCGGACATGGGTGCTGGGAACCTTTGTCAATTCCTTAAACGCTGACACTGCTCCAGCCCCGCCAGAGCCAATATTTTTAAAGTGCTTTCTAAAAAGCACATTATAGTCAATGGCTTCGGACATCCCTGTATCTCCACAGAACAAGTTATTGTTCTCTTGTATGCCAGCCTGTACTAACTGAATGGAGTCGTCTACATCTTCCTAAAGAAATGACTGACCACCAGGACCTGTCTTGGGAGCTCACGGACCTCTCTCTAAAGTGGTTCTTGTTTTTCATGTCCAGTGCAGTAGCTGAAAAGAACCATGGCCCGCTTTCTCCATTACAAGAGTGTCTCAGAAGAGAAACAGGGCCCAGTGTCGAGGCAACACTGCTGCTCTCCTATGTTCTTTTTACCAACACATACTAGAGCAACCTTTGTTAGCAAAATATGTACAACAAGGGAGAAAAAGAATGCAGGAACAATGCTTAATTAATGGAGTATTTTTATAGCATAAAAAAAAGTGCTAAGTATGACAGGAATGCACAGAAAAGCAGCAAATACAACTGACTTGGAGCTGTGTTCTCTGACTTTTCTCCCCAAGACCCCAAAGCACAATTCTGTGATGCATTCCAGTGACTCACAAGCCCTGGAGAGCTGCCTAGCCTTTGCTCTGTATTAAACTAAGATACCTGTTTAAAGAAATGGTACTAGGAAGAGGTGTTCAGCAGCCTCTGGTTCTATCTGTACCTTCAAAGTCTACGCAAGGGAGGACTAACCTGAAGGAGTAAACATGAATCTCAGGGAGCACACAGTGGCCATGGAATATATTCACCAAAGATATAGTCGGACAATCTATAAGGGTTCCCAGACTGGAGAATAAAATGGGAGGCCAGAACCAAAGTCTTTTGGATAAAGCACCACAACTGACTACACACTAACCCGTTTGGCTGCCTTCCTTCCCGAGGCATGGATCATCACAGCCTGGGAAAGACCTCCCTCCCTCCCTTTTGACCCATTTTCACTCTTCCACCATATACTCAATAAAATAAAATAAATAAATGAAAAAAAAGAAAAAAAGAAAAAAGAAATGGTACTAAACTAAAAGCACTTCCAACTAACTGTAAACATCACAGCCTGGCCCTCACATCCCGCCTGTCTTAGTTAGGGTTTTACTGCTGTGAACAGACACCATGACCAGGGCAAGTCTTATAAAAAACAACATTTAATTGGGGCTGGCTTACAGGTTCAGAGGTTCAGTCCATTATCATCAAGGTGGGAGCATGGTATCACCCAGGCTGTCATGGGGCAGGCAGAGCTGAGAGTTCTATGTCTTCATCCAAAGGCTGCTAGTGGAAGACTGACTTCCAGGCAACTGGGGTGAGAGTCTTAAGCCCACACGCACAGTGACACACCCATTCCAACCAGGTCACACCTATTCCAACAAGACTACACCTCCAAATGGTCCAAGAATATACAAACCATCACACCGCCCTAACAGAGGCTTTTCTGGAACTTAAGAGATATTACATTAAACAAAACACAAAATAGTTACAGAGTAAGCTTTTAAAATGGTCTGGGACTAGGAGACGGATCAGTGGGTAAGAGTGCTTGCTCTGCAAACCTGAAGCCATGGATTCGAATCCCCAGTACCCACATGCCTATAACCTCAGGATCCAGGAGCAGGTCAGCCAACCAGTCTAATGGAAATGGCAAACTTCCAGACAATGAGAAGCTTTGTCTCGAGGCACTAAGGAAGATAACCTATATCTTACTTTTCCAGGGATGGTAAAAATGCAGCTTTGAAATTTTTGATTCAAAGAATAAAACAATATAACTCCTGCTGTTGGCATTAATTTTCAATGATTGTTTTATAATTACTGGACACTTTTCAATGGGCACATCTCCTGGGCCCTGAACATGCTTCAGGTTTTACCTAGTCACTGTTCGCTCATCATAACCCCAGGACCACTCATCCTTTCTGTGTTTATATGGTTCTGCCTTTTCCTGTGGATATATGGGAGTACATCCACAACTGGATTCATGGATTCACATGGTACGGGGATTTTATTTTGGTTTCTTTCATTTAGCAACATGCATCTAAGGTCCCATTGTGACTTTGTGTGGTTGAGTAATGCTCCACTCTATCAGTGCTATATTTATCTGACGAACACCTCTTAACACCTTGGTTACTTTCAAGTTTGGACAGATATAATAAATTAAGCTGGTATAAACATCCAAGTGCAGGCTGCTGTGTGGATGATATTCACAAATATGACTGCTGGATCGTACGGTCAAGAGTTTGTTTTGTTTTGTGAACAAATTGTCTGACAAAGTATCTGTCCCATTAACATTCCCATCTGAAGTGGAAACGCAAGGGTTCTTTAAAGGTCGGTTGTGTTGTGTTGTGTTGTGCTGGATGGTGTTTTGCTGGGGCAAACACATGAAGGAGTGTTTTCCTGAAGCAGACACACGTGAAAGGATGTTTTACTATAAAGCAGGTACATGAAGGAACATTTTGCTGAAGCAGACACAGGAAAGAGGATGTTTTGCTAAAGCAAGCATGTGAAAGGACATATGATGAAGGGTTCTTTGCTAATGACATGCATGTATTATTAGTCTACCTTACCTTGTGTAGTTGAGCTGCACTTGTCAGGACTCCATGGAAAGAAATGCACTAAAAACCTGGTGATGTGCGACTTCTTGCCACTTTTGTGGACTCCGGCAGAGTTGATGTCAGCTAATACAGACTCATGTGGAGTTTTGCCAAGTCAGACTCACATGGGGAGGCAAGACTGATGGAGGACATGTAATGTTTGGAGAGAGTATAACTAGGATTCAACGGCCTGTGAGAGGCTTGTTTATAGAGCTAGCTGAGCAACACTTGTTGGTCTTGTGTCTTCACTGATCTTTACTTAGTTGAGAGAGGCACAGCAAAGAACTGCTCATGGCTTCCCTGCTGCTCCAAATCCCTCCTGCTGACTCGTGCTGAACGGATCCAGCTAAGGCCTGACTCTTCCTGTTAGGTTGTGCCACCACTGCTGCTATCCTGACACTACTGAAATGGACTGCTGATATATCTATGACATGTTTGTGAGTGGACTGAGCTGCCGCTCTGACCTATGAACTGAACTGCTGATTTCCTGACAATGCAGATGAGATTTGCTCCAAAAAACCATTTCTAAACAGGTCCACTTCCCCCGTATCATAATAGCCTTTCTTTTCCAGTACCTCTGGTGGGTGGAAATTAAAACTGTCAAATGCTGTTGAAGATGTGAAACAACAGAAAGTCTAGGTGGCTAGAAGGGAGGTTAAGCATTTAAGAATCATCATTAAAAGTTGTCTTTGAAGCCAGGCGTAGTGGCGCATGCCTTTAATCCCAGCACTTGGGAGGCAGAGGCAGGCGGATTTCTGAGTTCGAGGCCAGCCTGGTCTACAGAGTGAGTTCCAGGACAGCCAGGGCTACACAGAAAAACCCTGTCTCGAAAAAAAAAAAAGTGGACTTTGAAAAAAATTAAAGTTACGCTCACCAGCAACAAAGTTCTTTTTATTATTATTATTATTACATCTTTATTTATTAATTTTGTGTGGGTGCATGTGTGTGCACACCAGATGTACACATGACACAGCATGTCTTTGGAGGTCAGAGGACAGTATGTGTAAGTCATCTTTCCCTCACTCCGGTGTCAGGAGTGGCAGCAAGTACCTTTGCCTGCTGAGTCATCGCAAGAGCAGCTTTGACAATTTTAACCCTCTGACCAAGAGTGTATACTTCATTCACTTAAATATGGTGTTTGAATGAAAATCATAACCCTCTCCCTCCCCCTCCCCTCACCCCACCCCCAGGCTCAAACATGTGAATACTTAATCCCCAGTTGGTGGAAGGATTAGGTATGGCCTTACTGGAGAAGGTGTGTCATTGAAGCAAGCTTCACAAGTCAATGCCATTCCATAGTAGCACTCTGCCTCCCACTTCTGGATCAGATGTGTACCACTGCTCCAGTGCCCAGCCTGCGTGCTGCCTTACTCCCTGCCGCAATGGTCTCATCCTCTGGAACTTAAAAGACACTTAGCCATGGTGTCTCGCCACAGTAGCAGAAAGGTAGCTGAGATAATAAGGACCCTGGCTTCACTCATGCAGCTTTGGAATGTCCCTAAGCACTCGCCAATGTTCATATAACTAGTGGGGCATTAGGGCTTGCATTACCACTTGAAGCCACAAATTGTGAGAACTCACGTCTTTCTCATACTTGTGTTCAGAGTGGTAATTCACAACAAGCTATAACTGGCAGTGTGCAGGGACACAAATCACTGTATGCCAGCACTGCGCATGTGTGGAAGCTGGCAGATAACTTCCTACAGTCAGTCAGTTCTCTCCCACCATAGAAGTTCTGGGGAATCAAACTCGGGAAGGCAGCTGCATCAGCAGGGCCTTGACCTTTATCAGCTGAGCCATCTCAATAACCTATATGCTTACTTTAAAAATCTCTAGGCCAGACAAAGACATTACCTGAACACATTCTTTTCTCATCCCTCAACAAAACCCAAACCACTAGAGTTCACTGCTGAATGCTTGCCTAGAACACTTGGGCTCTGGGGCTGATTCTCTAGCACCTCAAAGCAGAACAAAAACAAGAATGAGAGGCGGGCGTGGTGGCGCACGTCTTTAATCCCAGCAGAGGCAGGTGGATTTCTGAGTTTGAGGCCAGTCTGGTCTACAGAGTGAGTTCAAGGACAGCCAGGGCTACACAGAGAAAGCCTGTCTCGAAAAAACAAAACAAAACAAAACAAAACAAAAAAACCAAAAATGAGGTGAGGAATGGTTGTCAAAGGGAAGTTTTTTGTTTCATTAGTTTTCTGGTTCAGCTTCTGATATCTCTGCAAAGTCTGACATTGGAAGCTTGGCCCCAGGATATTAGTCTTGAAAGGGGAAGGGTTTTTGTGTTTATTTTGTTTGTTTTTAATCAGATCAGGCCCAGAGAGAGATCCCTCATAAGTTCAAGGTGCTGCCCTTTGAATAGATTATTACACAAAATGGAACTGAATTCTCAGCCAAGTCTATCCGTCTATCCACAAAAACGTAAATATCATTTAAGGACCGAAAACATGAATGTACTTCACAGACATTCTACCTTAATTTAGAATTTACCTTGTTTACATAAAACGTCAAGACATGCCACTAGCCTTGATCAATGTACAATGTCATGTGTACAGTCAGTATTCCCAAAGTATTGTAAGGATAGCCTAGTAACTCTGTTATCCCAGAAACCCCAGGGGATGTCACTGTCCAAGTCCTTTCTGTATAAGGCATAGAGCCTACACACAGAGAATCCGTGCAGAGAATCCATCCACAGAGCCTGTATGCCCCTCCTGTCCACCTACATAGAAAGACTAAGAACAGCAAAGTCTAAATAACTGCAAGGCAAATGCTATACAAAGACTTGCTATACTGCATTATTTGGAGGAATGATAGAGGGAAAAAAAAAAAATCAGTACATTTTTCACACAATTTCCTTTTCAAACTCTTTAGAAACTCAGATATAAAAAGCAGATACTGCCTTTCACCTCACTTCCTGTTCCTGAATGCACTGAGTGCTGTGTTGTTCACATAACCTCCAGTAACTACTTAGACTGTAGCTGCTGCTTCCTAACCCAGGTACTGTGGTTTCATGTGGTGGACACTTGGTCCTTAGCTTGGTGCTACTGAAGATCGTGATGGATGGGTGAAATCTTCAAGCCCTGGAGCACAGTGGGAATCACTAAAGGCCCATAGATGGGCTTGTGGACCCATCTGTCTCTCACTTCCAGTCTCAGAGTGTGCTCTCTGTCACAGCACAGAACTGCCACTGTGGTCCCATGTGCTATGACGTCCTCACTAGAGCTGAGCTCAGCCCAGTGCCACAGCCTTGAGTTTCCAGAAGTGTCAGCTAAATAAACATTTTTATTTAGCTGGTTGGTGGTGGTACATGCTTTTAATCTCAACACCCAGGAGGCAGGGGCAAGTGGATATCTGGATTCAACGGCAGCCTGGTCTATTGATCAAGTTCCAGGACAGTCAAAACTACACAAAGAAACCTTGTCTTGAAAAATAAAAACAAACAAACAAAAAAAGCAAAACAAAACAATTTTTGGCTTATTTTGTTACATGTGTGCCATGGTGGAAGTCTGAGGGCAAGTTGGGGGAGGTGGTTCTTTGCTTCCACTGTGTTGAGATCTGGGGATGGAAGGCAGGTCATCAGGATTGGCAACATATCACACCTTTTCCCTGTGATCCACCTTGCCAGCCCAGTCTTCTGTCTTTATAAATGTTATTCAGCTTGAGATACTGTTACTGTAGTGAAAACCAAACATCTCCCTGCTTCCTCGAACTGTCAGCACTCTAACCCCGAGTCAGTCTTTGGTATCCTTTAGGCCATTCTGCCTGTGCTAGAGTATCTGCCATTAACAAATACTTCACATAAACCTCTCTTTAATATTCACGTGGTGACGCCATCACAAGAGAGCAGGCCCTGCAGCAAGTGTTTATATTAGATGGGCCGACACAGGGTCTAGTGCTCATTTCATGCTAGCACATAAACACACAATTCTGAAACACTTCTGTGCGCAAAACATAAGCAGACACAGCTTAGCTGGTAAAACAATGTATACCTACCCGTCCCACGCTACAGAATGTGCTCTTTCCCCAAGAATACCAAAGCACGGCACATGACTTTACTCCTCCAATCAGACTCATGGGTTGAATTCATTCAGTCAAGCCGTTACCTGCTGAGGATGCGGAAGGCCTTTGCTCCCCTGACCCTACTTTCTGCAGGTGAAAGGGGGTGTAAAGACGAGGCCACCAAGTACTGCAGAGTGTGAGAGGACTAACAATTGACAGAAAACACTCAGTGCCCTCAGAGACACTCAAGTGCAGGTCTCATTCACTAGCTGACCCAAATTCAAGGCAGTCGGGGAAAGGAACACCAAACGTAATAGTTGGTGCAAAAGCCACTGGCAGAAGCCAGCTTAACTCACTCAAGGCAAGAAAGGTACTACTATGCTACAGGCTTGAGAAGCAAGTATCAGAAGGTGAGCAGGGCCAGGCGGATCAGGGTACAGCGATGAGGTCAGGCCAGGTGTGGTGGGAAGACATTGCAGGGGTTTCAGTGTGGTATGGCTCATATTTTGAAACATCTGAGAAAAATGAATCGTACAATGTGCAACTGAATGAACAGAGGATCAATAAAGAGGCTGAGAGAACAGATGGCCAGGCACCCTGAGCCTCCCCCAACCTCCCTCCGCTCCAGCTCCAGTGTCTGACAGGCTACACTGACTCGCCCACCTCCCACCTGCCCCACCAAGCCCTCGATCTGTGATGCGGGTTCCCAGTGCCCAGCACACTGACAAAACCATGCTTGTCAGGGTAAAGGTGCCTGCCATACAAACCCAACAACCCTGAACTGAGCCCCAGAGCTCTCACGGAAGGAAGGGACTGTCTCCCAAACCGCGCGCGGCACATGTATACATGTACGTACACATATACGTGTACACACACACACACACCAAACAAAGAGAATTGTTTTTCAGTCTAATTCCCACATATATCTCATGAACATTCCTACTTTTGTTAACAATGACATGAACAAACACCACCACCAGGCCGAGTTAGGCCTCTTAGACTCTTCTTATCTCTACAGTAAACCTGCCCTCCTGCAAGGAAAAGAATGACTATGGAGAGGAGGAAGAGAAGAAGGAAGAAAAGAGGAAGCAGCAGCAGCAGCAGCAAGAGAGGTTACTGCCAACCCTGCACTCTCACTGTCTTGTGTCCTCAGAGGACTCTCTCTGCTGTGGTCTGCCAGCCTGTCTACATGGCCTTTGCTTTTCTCTTAGAAATCTATACATTCGCTGAGGAACTACCAACAAAGTGGGCCACACAGAAAATCATCCTGTCCAAGAACAAAGCTACACGTGCTGGCATGTATCTTTAATCCCGGCACTCAGAGGCTAAGGCAGGCAGATTTCTCTGAGTTTAAGCCCAGCCTAGTGAGACCTCATCTCAGAAAAATAAATAAAACAAACATGGAATTTGCTGGGGAATCCCCTAAGCTCTGGACTTAAACGGTTTTGCAATCACACGGCGGCTTTGCTTACTTACCTAAGTAATGTGGTGGGTGAAATGGCATGGGCTTGCTAGTTGCTGAATAATATCCAACTGCTCTCTTAAACCGAATGACTTTGTCATCTGTTCTTGACTGAAATAGATGTAGGAAAGCCTTAGTTATGCCACTAGTCATATATATGAACACTTTTATCATAATTCAGCACATGAATAATTTGTAACCTTTTAGGTTAGATAAAAATGAAGAATGACAGCCAGGTGTGGTGGCGCACGCCTTTAATCCCCGCACTCGGAAGGCAGAGGCAGGAGGATTTCTGAGTTCGAGGCCAGCCTGGTCTACAAAGTGAGTTCCAAGATAGCCAGGGCTACACAGAGAAACCCTGTCTCACAAAAAAAAAAAAAAAAAAGAAGAAGAAGAAGAAGAAGAATGACATGAGAACCTTCAGGTCAAACACAAAAAATTATTACCAAAAAAAAAAAAAAATGCAAATTTAAAGCAATGTGTTCAGAAGATAGGATTCTCAGTTGGCAGCAGGGCTGGTGTGGGGCCAGAAAGCTGGATGACTAAGCAAGCCAGTCCAGAGCAAGAGTCCAGTCGAGACGTGTCCTAATCCCCTAACCATGAGCACCTTGTCCTGAGACAAGCAGAAGTGGAACCTTTTCCCCTTGCTCTGGGCCTGCATGCCCTGGTGCACATAGCCTATAGGGACCCACACACACCTCAGCCACCCTTGAGGTAATCTTGTAGCCTGGTGGCCAAATTACAGCTTTGCCTGCCTCTCCCCCTATCAGGACGGGTGTTACAGTAAGCACCTGGGACTCTTCTCCCAGCACCTAAACCCAGCCACTCCCCACTCCCCAAGGTTTACATAGCCTTTGCTACCCCCACTAAAGGAGCCCCGTTTCACTGAAAACTGTCTAGAAGAAGATTGTCTCTTCTGCCAACCTTGATTCTGTGGAACCACCCATCTAAGCTTCACTGCTTCCAGTTCAGCCTGGGTGTGCAGCGGTCCCTGGATAACCCTGGATGATGGAAGCAGCAGACCCAGGCTGGTAGCTGTGCACTGGCTCTATGGTTTCTCTGACCAGTTCGGTTTGGTCTCTGACTTTCCAAAGGCTCTGACATCTGCCACTCAATACCAAAACCCCACAGCAGGTGAAATGGATGGCACAGACTACATGTATATAACATGATGGCCATGGCTTAGGCTCAAGGCAGTGCAGGACCGCTCTAGGAACTGACTGTCCACACACTTCATTTCCAGAAACAGAAAGTCTAATCAGCAATCAACCACATCATCTGACCAACATGCAGTTTATCTTTTAAAATTCAGGCATGAGCCTGGCATGATGATGCATAACTTTAGCCCCAGAAATCAGGAGGCAGAGGCAGGTGGATTGCTTTGAGTCCAAGGAGCCAGGGCTACACAGAAAGACCCTGGCACAAAAACAAAAACAAACAAAAAACCCGACCAACAAACAAAAACAACCCTCTAGCACATACATCTTAAGAGCACCATAGACTCTGGCATTACCTACATTAACCCTCTCCTGTTTGGGCCTGGCAAGCAAGGTGAAGTGGCTGAGACCACCGATCTGGTGGAAGACACATTGGACAGCCTGATTCTCTGACCCAAATCCTGTCCTTTTAGTTTGTGTTACCTGTGAATGCTGGAAAACATCTTTAGCTATGGCATCCAGGTCAGACGTGTCATGAATGTTGCGAACATAATCAGCTACGGCTTTGATCACTACATCACATGGTGGCAAGACCAGCTGGTGGGCTCGGACCTGAGAGGATAAATGCACGTGTCAGCAGTAAGCAGGAGCCTCAGAGATGGGTAAGTCTACACGCAGGACCCAGACACTCCAAAAGTGTGCCTGCCTACTGGGATCCTGCTAGGACCTACTTACCTCCCGCCTGTATGATCCTATAAGCAAGGCAGGCTCTACAGACAGCTTTTCCTTCCAGATGATAAAATACAATCCAGCTGCTCAAACCCCGTGCATTAAAAGCATTGCTGAGATTTCATCACTTAGAGAACTAAGATTGGGACCTAAACACAAGCTGAGCAGGCCTGCTAGAAGCCATTTGCTTCCCTCCTTTCTTTCTGCATCAACAGATTAGACCAGCAGTGGTGTGATCTTTGAACCTGCATTCAACACTCCCTAAAACTTTAAGGATAAACTCAGTTACCAAGTACCTACACCCACCAAGTTTATCTTTGAAAACAGAGGAATAGAGAATGTAGTCTAATTATCTAATAATGAAAGCGAGATCTCTCATTAGAACAGCTACTACTGAAGGTGGGCTAGTAGACTGGAAAAAAAGCAAAACCACCCCAAAAGGGCTCTGGAGTCGGCAGAACAATGGCCTCTCGCTGCTGCCCACATTCCACTCTCAAGAACCTGCACATACACTGTCGTGTGGCAGGACAGGAGAAAGGGTGCCAATTGGCTCGCCTTAAAATAAAAAGACTGTCTGGGATTGTGTGGGTGGGCAGAGTGTAATCACAGGGTACTCTGTGCAGGACAGCAGAGTCTGTGAGATGGCATGAGAAAGACAGGACCTGTCATTGCTGGCTTTGACAACAGAGAAGGAAGCTACAAGCCAGGAATGGGAGCAGCTGTTAGATGCTAGAAAAAGTCCAGGGAGAATTCTCCAGGAAAATTCAGATGAACACATGCCTGTTATATCTTGATTTTATTCCAGTGAAACCCATTTTAGACTTCTAGTCTCTCTAACATGTGATAACGTGTGTGTGTGTGTGTGTGTGTGTGTGTGTGTGTGTGTGTTGGGGGAAGAGGCTCCAATCTGTGAGTTTTCATTTCTAGCATTAGCTTTCCCAAAATGAACCATTTCCTACTGAAAACTCTGTACTGTGATCTCCCATGCATCTGTGACAGGCAGCTATAACACAGAACCATCACACTAGGACCAATGACCTGCCAGAGCAGCTCCAAATGACAGATTATAGCCAATGAACCAGCAGATACCCTCTTTTCCCCAAGCCACGCACTAAGCTCTTGCCCTTTGACCTCTGCTGTAGTTTAACTAGGAAGTGCCCCACTCTCCCATCCATCCCCACAGGCTCATAGGTTTAAACTTGGTCTCCAGATGGTGCCCTTTGGGAAGGTTATAGAGCCTCTTCGGGTCCTTCTCTGTGCCTGTGCACAGCTAAAGTGTGACTGCCAACCTCAGCTTGCTGTCACACTTTCTATGCCATGGTGACTCTATCCCCTCTGGAGCTATAAGCCAAAGAAAGAATCTTTTTCTGTCCTAAAGTTGCTTTTGTCCCAAGATGTTCTATCACAACAGAATTAGTTACTACTAATAAAACATCTGAATTTAAAAAGATTCTCTAGGAGAATTAGGGCTGGGATAGTGGTGTGGCACTGGCTGGCTGTATCCCTCAGCCTGTGCTCAGAGCAGGTACCTGTACAACACTGTGCTCAAGACATTTGAGGTTCCCCTTACCACGACCACACAGCTGACAACCCTCAGGGCTGCTTTCACTCTTCTTAGGGATGGATGTGAAGACATCCTTACTGTGGTAGCTAACAAAGGATAGCACTCATAACCACAGGAATACAAGGGGTAGCTTAGCAACTAGATCATGGGTATCTTTAAAGGGACCTTTACAGAGATCCTGATTTGCTACAACCACTGATTTTGGTCTGTCAAGGAAGTTAAAGTAAAACAATACTCTGTAACAACAGTTAAAACATAAACAACCTCTTCCAGGTAAGACAAAATACCAATGGCATTTTGGTTACAAAAGTATTTATTTATTCACTGTGTGCACTGTATCTTACTTAGTATAACCCTGTGGTCTCAGTCTTGGCTATAATGCACAGCTCTGAATTCATTTAAATATCACTGTATTATATTCTAGGCATTAGGTTAAGCCCACCATACGACAGTATTACAACCTAAGACTCATTTGATTTAAAACTGGCTCTTGGCTCTAGAGGTAGAAGGCTACAGCAGAATACAAGATCAAGAACAGTTCAACCTAAACTAAGGCTTACCAAGGTCCAAGTGTTGTAGGTGAGAACAGGGACAAATGTAACCAAGGTAGTAATGTGGAACTCAGCAGGACGCTACTGAAAAGGTAGAAAGGGCAAACAAAGGCTCTGCGTGGAGGACCACACCTATAATCCCAGGAACAAGGGGGTGGAAGCTTCGGCCTAGCTCACTCTGTTCCAAATATCAAAAACCCAAAACATTTGTAAATCTTGTATCTAACAGAAGACTTGCATCTGAAATACATTGAAATCTGTTTTAGTTTAATGAAGAATTCAATCTAAAAATAGGCAAAGGATTCAAGTAGACTTTCACCCAAAGGTGGCAGGGAAATGGCCAATAGGCATAGGAAAATATGCACAATATCATTAGTCATTACAGAAATGCAACTTGAATGCAAAACCCAGAGCTCATAGATCACGAGAGCAAGCAAGTACAAGAGCAGACAGTAACAAGTGCTGTCTGGGACATCCAGAAATCCAACCCTCTACATGCTGCCAAGGGAACAAAACTGTACAGCTACTGCACAGCATGAAGAGGTGTGAGGGGCTCTCAAAAACCTGAGCATAGAAGTAGCACACAGATGCGTAGTAGTGGCGCACGCCTTTAATCCCAGCACTTGGGAGGAAGAGGCAGGCGGATTTCTGAGTTCAAGGCCAGCCTGGTCTATAGAGTGAGTTCCAGGACAGCCAAGGCTACAGAGAAACCCTGTCTCAAAAAACAAAAACAAAAACAACAACAGAAAGGTAGCACACAGCCTAGACAGTAAGGAAAAATGAAGTGTGTGTATATAAAAGCAGACCAGTGTGTTCATAGAATTTATAATCACCAGAAAGCATAAACAACCTAAAAATCCACAGATTGACAAAATGTGGCATAATAGTACCATGGAGTATCATTCAGCCACAGGACAGAATGTGGTGCTGAGGCAAGCCACAGTGTCAGCAGACCCTGAAAGCATTAAGTCATATGAAAGAAGCCAAACACACACAAAGACGGTATGTTGTATGATTCTATTCATAATGAAGAGATAGAGTTTATTATCAAGGAATTGGGCTGTATTAATAAGAACATAATTTCTTTTGGAGTTAACAAAAATGTTCTGTGATAGTTACATAGCACTGAATGTTAAAACCATTAAATTGTATAAAGTCCTGAATTGATTGTATGTTAGTTATGGGAGTGTGTGTGTGTGTGTGTGTGTGTGTGTGTATATATATATATATATATATATATATATATATATATATATATATATATAAACTATATGACAGGAAGAGCACTACTACTGTAGAATTGGATATAGGAATCAGTTGTGCCTGTTACCGAGCAAGTAAGGAAGTGAAGGGACTCCTATATAGAGGCCCATGTTAAACACAGCCAGGAGGAAAGGTGAGCTCTAGGAGACCAACAAGAGAAGCCACCATGAACAAGGTCTCACCCAGGGGCCTGAAGAAGCCAGCGAGTGGCACAAAGCCAGGGCGGCACACTTCCGTTTCTGACCTAAGAGTAGTCTTGGAAAGCTATGTCTGCCCTAAAGCCACACACCCACACTGTTAAGGATAGAGCACACTATACTGGGCATAGCCCTGGACCTGTGGTCCTGTCTAAAGAATGATGTTCTCTAGGTTACAGAGCTACCTTGGAACATCCAGTGTATGGCTGTAGTGTGACAACAGTGAGGGGCTGATGGGGACAGATTAGAAAGCAGGACTACAGGTCCCTTCACCCCAGCACTGCCCTGACTTTCAGTGCAAGGTAAGAAGTGCTGAGGAGGAAGTAATGGAGCCCACCTGGTTTGGAACTGAGCCAAGGCTCAACAGAACAGCACTCGAGTTATTGCCATTATGTTGTTACTTAAAACGAAACCAGGTAATTGCAAGGTAGGCACAGAAGGTACAAATACTAACCTGGAGCTTCCCGCCCTCCCCCACCCCCTTTGTGCCCTTCCTCCTGGTTTTCTCCAGGGTTCTCAGAAATACCTACCATATTCCACATTCCACGCCCCAATTCTATCACAGACCCACTAAGACTTCATGGAAGAACAAGCCCCTTTCTTCCCACCATTATGACAGGAAGCCCATCCTGACCTAGAAAGCATGGGCAAAAGGCTACTCCTGAAGCCTAACAGACTGCAGCAAATTCCTTAGAGCTACATACTTCCTGCTTTGGTTTTCACAATACAGAAAGCCTTTGCGCTACCTTGCATTTAAAAGCATTCCACCAAGCAATTCAATGAGTAAATTAAAGGTGAGTAAAGAAGAAATGTCATACTAAGTCTAGGTTCTTAGGGTTTTTCGTAACTACTGGAAACAGGGACCTAGGCCAGTAGTGGTGGCAGATGCCTGTAATCCCAGCACCTGGAACTGGGAGAGGTTGGGGTGGGGCAGGAGCACCGGGACAGGAGGATTATGCTGAGTTCCAGGTCAGCCAGAACTACCCAGCAAGACCATATTTCAAAATAAACAAGCAACACATAATGCCTGGCTCCTATAAGCACACATCACGAGCACAGCTCAGTGTTAAACAGCAGCAGATGCAATTACTTCTGGGAGACTAAACACAGCATGTTAAAAGAATTCTCTTCCTGAGTTGGACAGGGAGAGATTTTCATTCCTATATTACACATTTCTATACCATTTTAGAGTCTGGAGAGGAAAGATGGAAAAATAGGAAAACTATGAAAACCAACCACTAAGAGCAGAATGTCTAGCCAAAACACCTCATGTTAGCTGCCCATTTTCTTCTACAGTCAGGCTATGCTTTGTCTGTGTTGTTTTTAAAGGTTAAGAAGGAAAGTGTTTTAGTCTGTTTACCTTTCAGTCCCTAGTATTTTCTCCAGAGTCCAGGAAGAGCTCATGTTTCAGGTACTACTTCTTCGCTCTTGCTGAGCTACAGACTGACTTAACATAGGATGCACTGCACTATCTTCTGCGTGACACTAACATACAAGCAGGAACTCCTTCCCTAAAAGATGAATGGAG
Organism: Mus caroli; assembly: GCF_978045245.1. Classification (NCBI taxonomy): domain Eukaryota; kingdom Metazoa; phylum Chordata; class Mammalia; order Rodentia; family Muridae; genus Mus; species Mus caroli. The sequence continues at coordinate 72,164,061 of NW_028227270.1, read as the reverse complement.
ACAAACTGCCTCTTATGCTAGGACAAAAATAACAAAGCATATAAATGAGGTCTGCCTTTCTGTTTATTGAATTTATACTCAACTTAATTTAGAGAATATTCCAAAATAATAAAACCACTGGACCAGTGTTCATAGACACACAAGAAGCCTCCAAGCACAGGGAGGCTATCTTCACATAGTGCCATTAGCTTTCTGGGCTCCTGTTGCCACAGTTCCAAGGATAAGGACCAGCACAGCAAACAGTAAGGCTAGTGACACCAGACAGTAAACACCATTGGCACCCATCTTCTGAGTACGATCCAGCTAGCCAGAGCTACACAGTTACACAGCAACACACACACACACACACATACACACTGGGGGCAGAAGGACAGTAAATCATTCCAGAAACTCAAGATTCAAGAAAACCAAAAACAAGAAGAGATTATAAGGCTGGGTGTGATGGCACATGCCTTTAATCCCAGCACTCGGGAGGCAGAGGCAGGTGGATTTCTGACTTCAAGGCCAGCCTGGTCTACAAAGTGAGTTCCAGGACAGCCAGGGCTATACAGAGAAACCCTGTCTCAAAAAACCAAAAAAAAAAAAAAAAAGAGAGAGATTATATACTTTTAAATTAAACTAGTAACATTGATAAGACCTTGTAAAAATAAAAACAAAATGCCCCTCCAAAATTCAAAACTTCTATAACTGTTAAGGATACAAAAATCATAAAATAATATAAAATCCACAAAGCACATTTAGAAAAAAATCACTTCTAGTATGTGCCTGTGGCCAGGGCCCTATGCCAGGCAACGGCTGAAGCCTCACCCCTCTGCAGAATGTTTGGGTTTGGACCCCGAGACAAAGGACTGAAGTATATTATTTTATATACCAAAGCAGACCTGGCCCCAGAGGCTCCTCCCTAGTTAATCGAAACATTTTGGTCTCTCTTCCTCTCTTCTTTCCATGAGCATGCACACATTCTCTCTCCCTCTCCGATGCCCCCCTCCCCCACCACACACACACACCTTTCCCCCTGACAGCATCCTTGGCCTTGGTCCTTGGGGCCAGTGAACTTGCCCACCCTAGAGCAGCCCCCCAATAAACCTGCCATTAATATAATCTAATCTGGTTTGAATTGGCTCATTACGCTGGTGGCAGGAGCAGTGAAATAACCTGTCACAGGACACTTTGAGGGCTGGGTTATGGGAGGCCAGTCACTAATCTTACACAGAGCCAAAGTGGCCAACTGTGTCACAGCACAGGGGAAGCAGGGTCAGGTGCCTGTGTAAGGAATGGCAGCTCACAGACTTCAAGGCCTGAAACTAATTCAGCTTTCTAGTATTTAGCTGCCAAAGCCTTCCATAGCACATAAAAGAACACTGTACCTACCAAGCCCAACCAAGTGGACACAGCAGGATGACCAGCAGAAGTCTTTTTGGTGGGCCAAGGCTTACTGATCTGATGTTCACCACTGTAAGTACAAGAAATGCTCTTTACAATACATAGCGAAACTAAAATATTATACACTAAGATTCTTCTCTTTCACCAGAAGGGTATAGTGAGGATTTCCCTGTACTGAAAAACAGGGTACTCCCCAAGTAAACTACTCTGGGGCAAGTGGTATACTGTTTCTAAAGCCCATGAACTTACACACAGCCTTAGGTTTGGCAGTCTAACAAACCCGAGTCACCTAGCCCTGCCCCAGGTTACTTTGTTTCTGCCATTATCAGGGTCCTCATTAACAGGGTCAACCCAGCCACTGGGCCTCCTTCAAGACTGCAGCAAAAGACTTCAAAGCCAAGATCCTACAAGGCATGACTTTCAATGTCACTGATTAAGTACCCAAGCCAGCAACTGGGAGGCAGCCATGGATATTTTTAAGTTCAAGGCCACCCTGATCTAATCAGCAAATGCCAGGCCAGTCATGTTTACACTGGTGACACCCTGTCTCAAGAAAGGAAGGGAAGGAAGAAGGGACAGAAGAAGGGAGAGGAAATGGGGAGGTAAGGAGGGAAACTTAAAAATTAATTAGCCACCTGCTGCCCATCACCTTATCAGTGCTGGGTGCTGAATGTGCCAGTACCGAATTTGCAATCTGACAATAAACACCAGCCACTGATTAACAAGGCAGCACACACCATCTTCCCACCTAGCTGTCCCTTTGCAGGTATTAGCCAACCAGATGAGCAGCAGTTATGGGCAGCCTGAGCTACAGAAATCAAATAAAAGGAAAGTGAAAGGAGGCGGGGCGGGGGAGTAGGGTGGGAGTGAGGGTTGGGTTGGAGTCCCAGTGCTGTAAGCACAATGAAGATTTTGAGCTTAATAAATATAGAACTGGCTTCCTATCCACATTTGTCAATCTTTATCAAATATTAAAAGATGAAACTGTCTCAAGGTTTTGAGCTTTCTTTCGGCACACTGTGTTGGACTCTTTTAAAACTTCCTAGTTCTTATGCTCAAGTGTGAATAGCTTCACTTACTCCAATCTTTTACCACACCACATTTGCTGCACTTGCCAGAGTCAGTTTTATCATGTTATTGTTCACAGTTAGTCCTATATGACTCTACCATCTAACAATCCAAAGCAACTCAAGGCACAGCACACTGGAACAAGATGAAGAAGAAAAGGGTTTAAAGATGCAAAGAGGAAGGTGAAAAAGCAGGGAAAAATTTCTACTCAAACCACGAGGAGAGAGCAAGGTTATTTATGTGCAAATTAAATGTAGGAAGAAAAGCTTCACCCTGAAACTAAATATCAATCTTAAAACCAATTAAAATTCTGTGAGCATTATGTAGATAAAGTAACAAGGATCCAAATTTTCAAAAGATAGAATTAGTCTTATAAATGACAAATGAAAAAGACTAAAACAGCAGCCGGGATACATATCAGTCATGCTCAGGAGGAAAACCATGCCATTCAGCTCTCCCAACCACGGAAAGATGGGTAACATGGTGCTCCCCACAGAGGAATCTGAACACGAAAGGTGGCCAACAGCGGCTGCAGAGGTGGCTCTGTATTTAAGGCTGGACCACTCAGCAGGGTCACATGCTGGCTGTCAAGCCTCACAACCTAAATTCAATCTCCTGATTCCTACATGATGGAAAGAAGAAACCAATGCCTGCAAGCTGTCCTTTGACTCTACCGAACACAAGTGTGTATGTATGAGCACATACATAAACAAGTTTAAAAAAAAAGGAAACAAATTGTATTAAATATCTAACTATTCATATGCTTATAATGTATTTGAATCCAACTCATCTCTCATTCCTTCCCCTATAACTCTTCCCCTAACCTCCCTCACTTTTTCCTCTCAACTTTACAAAAAAAAATGTTTTTAAAGGAAAAAATGGAACATACATATATACCTAATACTCAAATTCCTACTTGGGAATCACTGAGTTTTGCTACTGGTAACAGCAACACACTGGAGGGCATCCTCAGAGGGAGGTGCAGTGGTGTAGGAGGAAACAAGCACGGGTGAGATGCTGGGACACCTGCATCTCATCTCAAGACAGCCTGAGTTCTAACAAGGCATGGGCATGTCTATGTAACTGATGGCCAAATGTCAACAAGTGCTGACCCAAGGCGCTGCACATTTGCACGTCTTTCTCTCCTTTGAGTATTACATAAACTCACTAAGCTGGTTCCTACAAATTGCTCTTGACATCCAGGTTTACAGAGCACAAAGCAAAGACAGCTCAGCTGAACGTGTGGTTATATATGCATACAGCATGAGGGCTCAGAAGTTCCACTCAAATCCTTAAATTTAAATTTCTTTTAAGACATGAAAGAGGGGCTGGTGAGATGGCTCAGTGGGTAAGAGCACCGGTCTGCTCTCCCGAAGGTCCAGAGTTCAAATCCCAGCAACCACATGGTGGCTCACAACCATCCGTGATGAGATCTGGCACCCTCTTCTGGAGTGTCTGAAGACAGCTACAGTGTACTTACATATAATAAATTAAAAAAAAAAAAAAAAATCTGTGTCTAGCCCCTTTTTTAAAAAAAAAAAAAAGACATGAAAGAGGAAAAAAGAAGCCAGGCAGTGGTGGCACATACCTTTAATCCCAACACTTGGGAGGCAGAGGCAGGCAGACGTCTGAGTTTGAGGCCAGCCTGGTCTAAAGAGTGAGTTCCAGGACAGCCAGGGCTACACAGAGAAACCCTGTCTCAAAAAAAAATTAAAAAAAAAAAAAAAAAAAAAGCAAATGTCCCCACTTAAAAGGACCCAGTGCTAGGCCAGATGAGAACAGGTGGAGCACCTGGAGACCAGCTGTTGGAGACTGCATCCTCCCAGCCTCTCCTCCACCCGTCATCAAGCACTCAGAATCAAGACATGAGTCAGGTCCTAAGAATAAAGCTATTCTCCGTAGAGCACAAAAAAGCAAAAGGGAAATTTCTAAGAGGAAAGGGAGATGAACTTTCCAGAGAAGTTCAAGACAGTGTTAATGAGAACCATTTCAGAGAAAAGAAAATATTTGAAGCACACAGGTAAAAGAGGAAAACGAGCAGGAAGGAACAAAAAAAGAAATTCTACTTGAGAGATTTCCCTTGAGGAAATCAATAATGTGCAAAGAAAGAAAAACTCATGTTTGAAAGTAAACTTCAGTTAGACCTGTTTACAGCTGGAGGGTTACTGTGACCAAACCCAGATTTCCCGGCACACCTCTGGAAACCACCAAATTTACCCTTCCTTCCCTTGACTACAAGGAAGGTGGTCCCAGAGCTGGAAGAAATAATGTCCAAGTCCCCATCTTTGCAATTCCTAAAGCACCTAACAAGTGATATAACGGCAGTCACAGCAATCACTCAGGGGCGCCAGCCAGAGCGTCCTCATGGCCCACAGCAATCTCATTGTGTTAGACTTACATCAAACCATGACCTCCTCACTTCAGAGCGCCCTGCTAAAATGTCACTTTTCTGATGTTCATTGCCATCACAAACAGAGAAAACCGAAAGGAAAATGAGTTAATAAATAGCAAAAGCAACCAGCCTCCCACTAGTCAAGAAGCCTTACAATACACCTCTTTATAACTGCAGGAAAGTAAAAATCATCCAATCCTTAGACTGCTAGAACATGTTCATCTAAGTGACAGGTGACATTATCTATTGGAAAAAGTTTAGTATTTAAAGCAAAAATGTTCATTATAAAACTGAAGTTCAAAGACTTCTTCCTACCTAGCTAGGTACAGGACTCCTTGAGGGACTCTGGAAACAGTGTATAAGTTTGCCTACCACACAGGTACTGAGAATAAGGAGGAAGTATGGTTATTTATTAAGACAGAGAAGATCCCAAGATAAGTCACAAGACACTACTACCCACACAGTAAAGTCCTTAAAGCATTATAAAAGCAATAGCAGTCCCATGGGTGAGTCAGAGGCTAGAAAAATCAAGCTACATTTGTACCTTCAGTGAGGCAAGTGGATGCTCTGGACCAAGTAAACTCCAATGAAAGGAAGCCAGATCCTCATCAGGTAGTATGTGATTTCCTAGAATAGAAATGTAGATAATGTAAAAGCCATCATGATCAGTGAACACTGGGAAACGTCCACACCATGTATACTAGAGAACTCACATTCAGCCTCCAGGCAGAAACCAACATTTCTTCACACTGTCCCATGAACAACACACAAAGCAGGCTCCTTAGAGCTGACGCCAGCACCAAGTGAGTTTTCAGTCTGGACATCATTCACACTAAGGACTTCACAGTGCTGTACACATAAACAACTTCCCAGCAGTGTGCAAAGTCCCTTTAAGGATCCCAGGAGGTCTGTCACACAGGGACCAGACAACTGCTCCTGCGTTCCTGAAACACCTGTGGTTCAAAATTACTAACAGTTAATTACACAGCCAGATATGGAACCTGCGGTTATAAACTCTTCCTCAGGAAGAATAAATGACAACTCTGTTGCAGCATGAATCACCACACACAGTACCATGACAGAACACAGACTACACAGTCTCTGAGCTGTCTGCCCTGCCTCTAGAGCTCGAAGAGTATTCTACCCTCACAGCAGGGCTTGAGAGCCTAAAACACTAACATCTACAGGGTGACGGCACCCTCAATGAAATTCAAAAGTAGTAATTTTCTAAGTTACTCTGATGTTTGTACCATGGTTTAATGACTTCCATATTAAACATCAGATTCATTATCTACCTCTAACAGACAATAGCACAAAGTGCAACCATTCCCAACGTTGTCTACAGCATATTAGCATATTACACATACAGTATGAAGCCCAGGAAGCCCAGATCAGCACAGACTAAGTCCCAGCTGGGCAGCAGAATGCACACCTAGTCAAAAAGATTACTATGGAATTCTTTTTCTTCACTTACTTCAATATAGTCAGTGTTTCTTAGAGAAAATGAAGTATTCATCCATATTTCAAAATCTAGGCAAAAGCCATTTTGCTTGCACTTGAGTGAACATGGAATTGTCTATATATGTGCCACTACCTACCAACTCTGTAATAAATAGGTCCTCGATGTGCTCTGTAACTCTGCTGGCCTGGACCTGACATGGAAATGCCACTCATGCCAGCGCCAAAAGCTGAGTGTGTATGCCCAGCTCAACACATAATGTTAACATCAAAAACAAGTATCCTTTTACATTATAACTTCTGAAAATATGTGTAATGGCACATCCTTTATAACGCCACTATGAATCTCGTGTGTGTGTGTGTGTGTGTGTGTGTGTGTGTGTGTGTGTGTGTTCACGCCAGAGACAAGTGGATCTTCCTTAGGGCTCATTAACCAGCTAGATAGACTATGTTTACTGGTGAGCTCCACATCCCAATGAGATACCATAGCTCAAAACAAAAGAAATCAACAACAACAAAAAGTGAACACCTAGCTGTCCTAAGGAATGTCATTAGAGACTGACTTATGACCGATATATACCTACCTTTGTGTTAGCTAGGAATTTCAAAACAAACAAACAAACAAACAAACAACAACAACAAAATCCTCACAATCTAATGACTTTCCTAGAATGGGCTAATTCCATAGACCATGAAGCTTCCCAAAGGGCCCTGAGTATCCAAAGCAGGGAAGCAAGGAGGTAAGTCACAGGAAAACATCACTCCAAAAAATAAACACTTCCAGTTGGACACAATTACACAGACTCAAAAGTTAGAGCTGGACGTTACAGTAGTTTGACGAAGAGAAAGGAGAAAGGGCAAGCTAACAGAGGAAAGGAATTACATAAGGCAAGTACAGAGGAAAAGGCAGACACAGACATGTGACTTCTTGAGCATAGTTAAGTAACATAAGTCAGTACATAGAACCTGTCGTTCCTGGAAATAAAGCAAATGATTCTGTCATAGATTTTAAATTTTACTTACAAGAGTTTGTTTTAAAGTAGTTGTTTTCTGCTGGGTGAGGAAGACCTGAAATCCAAGCTCACCCTCAGCTATACTGTTACTGGAAGCCAGCCTGGGCTATGTAAGACTCTACTTCAAAACAAAATAAAAAGGTACTTGTTTTCTTTTATAGTAGTGGCTACCCCACAAAGGGAAAGAAATCAGAGCAATGCTTTGGTCCTGTGGTATACCTTCTTTGTGGTTAAAATCTGGTGTTGGGCCAGGCGTGGTGGCACACGCCTTTAATCCCAGCACTTGGGAGGCAGAGGAAGGCGGATCTCTGAGTTCGAGGCCAGCCTGGTCTACAGAGTAAGTTTCAGGACAGTCAAGGCTACACAGAGAAACCCTGTCTCAGGACCAAAAAAAAAAAAAAAAAATCTGTTGTTGGGTTTGTTTTGTTTTGTTTGGGGGAGGGGAGGTGTTGAGACAGGGTTTTTCCATGTGGCCCTGGCTGTACTGGAACTCACTCTGTAGACCAGACTAGCCTCAAACTCAGAGATCTGCCTGCTTCTGCCTCCCCAAGTGCTAGGACTAAAGGTATCCACCACCACTGCCTGGCAACATTTTTTTCCCTGAATTGTAGCCTTATTTTATTGTATGTGCATAATAAGTGTTTTTGGATGTGTGTAGGTATGTATGTGTACCACATACTTGTGTCCCTGGCGCCCACACATCCAGGGCACTAGATCCCCTGGAACTGGCATTATGGATGGTTGTGAGCCACTGTGATTTGTGATTCAGAAATGTTCTTTCTCTAAAACTTTGAGCCTATCACAGAGTAAGTTTTCCAGCCTGGATAGAAGAACATGTAAGCAACATATAAACATGCTAGAAAGTAGAAAGAAGAACAATGCATTGCCAGCAGGAAAAAAAAAAAAACCCCAAGAGAGTGCAACTGAAGAGCCCATTCTCCCCCTCTGATACAACAGCAAAGCATCCAGGCAGAAAAACCTTCAAAAGATAGATAATGTCAGGATGCTTATGTACCACTCCACCTACCTAACAGAGCAGCAAAAATAGGAAAACGATTTGGGTTCAGGTCCAGTTGCTTGGCAACCTCGTGCATCAGATACTGGCTTGTGGTGAGACTCTTCCCGTTGCGGCTCAGTTTCAGGGCATGGGCACTGAAGTAGTAGGGGATGTTGCACAGTGCATAATCAGAGTCATACGCCACCAAGCCGTGGAAACCATTCTCTCTGCAGAAGCCAATCACTTCTTGATGATGATCCTCAATGCTCTGTGCAACCTACACACAGAAAAGGAAGGAGATGCCATCAGATGCAGGCTCTAACTGCAGCAGCAGGTTCAACAGACAAATGTACCTGACATCTTTAAAGAGCTACTGATATAAACATTAATCGTCCAAATGATCAAAAAGTGCCAGAACCAATCATGTGACACACTGCTCCAAAAGGAGTCTCAGAAATGAACTTAATTCAAATCGTCAGTCAGTAACTTACCATCCCATCTAGAGTACAAATTAAATTCTCCACTTGCAACAATTCCAATGCTACCCTGCTTGAAAACAAACTAATATGACTGATCCCTGCAACCAAATTTTAAAAGAAAGGAAAATGGAGGGGGTAAGATAAAGAAAGAGAATACAAGTAGAGAGAGCAAGACAAAGGAGCTGCCTTTGCTATAGCTGACACAATCTCTTCAAAAGTGCTGGAAAGCAACACTATACTTTTTCTTTAAATAAAGGTCTGCATTACCTATCAGTCTCCTAAGTCTACACTCCTGAGCCTCAGGTACACATGACCACCCTAAAGATAACTGTTCCTCTGCAAGCAAAGCCAGGACTACCACTTAGACTCACTACTCACTATAAGCTAGCTGTCATGTTTGTGAAGAGAAGAGCCAGCCGGGCAGTGGTGGCTCACGCCTTTAATCCCAGCACTTGGGAGGCAGAAGCAGGCAGATTTCTGAGTTCAAGGCCAGCCTGGTCTATAGAGTGAGTTCCAGGACAGCCAGGGCTATACAGAGAAACCCTGTCTCAAAACCACCACCCCCCCAAAAAAATCCCAAACTGCTGATTTTTCTTGTTAATTCTCAAACTCTGTTTAACTAAAATTCTAAAAAGCTATTTGTTCCTACAATGGATGAAGGTATTTTAAAGAGTAGAATTTACATTAAATCGGGGGACCAAGTCCAAAGACTTAGAAGAGAAATAACCTAGAATTTCTAGAACTACAATCTAATGTATGGATGTAATTGGTGACATTTTAGATTAAATTAAATTAAGAGAAATAACCTAGATTTTCTAGAACTACAATCTAATGTATGGATGTAATTGGTGACATTTTAGATTAAATTAAATTCAGAATTAAGTCCCAGCAGTCAGTAGTCAGGTGACCAGCAGCTATCCTACAACACCTAAGTGACAGAACATGTGTGTCTCCTTGCTGGATTTCACAATGAAAGTGGTTTCCAGGTCTTGCTGAAATATTAGTTGTAACTCATTAAGAGGCAAAGCAAACTGTTAATAATAGTAGTCAAAGGAAAAAAACTATCCTTTTGAATTCTCTTAGGGAAAATGTAATATGGCATTATACACTATAAAAAAAGTGAAACTACTACACGTAATCAAGTAGTGCTCGATTCCTTAGAATAAGAGACGCTTACCTCATCCTGAAATCTGTAAATATACCAGCTAAAACAGAAAAATTGCTGAAATTATTTTCTAAAATTAATCCCATCCAGAAATGGTAATCTTAGTCTAACCCCAAATCCTTTTTTTTTTTTTTTTTTTTTTTGAGACAGGGTTTCTCTGAATAGCCTGGGCTGTCCTGGAACTCACTTTGTAGACCAGGCTGGCCTCGAACTCAGAAATCCACCTGCCTCTGCCTCCCGAGTGCTGGGATTAAAGGCGTGCGCCACCACGCCCGGCACCCCAAATCCTTTAATCAAATAATTTTCTTTGATGAAAATTTTCAAGTACTGTTAAGCTAGAAATCACTGGAGAGGTTCTAAAGTAAAAGGGAACAGAGAGCCACCAGCTGCCCCTCCTAAAGGATTCTAGAGCAGACAGGTGGCCACTTGTTCCAGGGGCATTGAAGGAAACGGTGCAATGCGCCCGAGCAGTCTCTGTTCCTGTAGACTGGGCAGTCTATCAGCACCCTAGCTCCAGATAACTGAGTGGATGCCCCTCCAAGGTTAGGCAAGGCTCAACTCCTGATTACATCACTCTCTGAACTTCCCAGGCTGAGTTTTCTAAGGCAGTATGTCACAAAGCATTTCTCCTAAGAAATGAACAGTTTTTCAACCAAAAGCTGAAAGAAAAGGCAGCTCTAGGTGGGTTTCCAAAGCCACGCCTATGCAGATCGGAGGCAAATTCTAAGACCAGGAAGCAGCCCTGACCAGATGGAGCTCCCCCTGGGATCAGGAGCTGGAAAGTGGAAGGTCATCAGGGGTCAGGCCTAACTTGTCAGCTTTCAAATAATGCTGTGAGCATTGTAAAATGGTAAGCAATATATTTTAAAAGCTATAAAACTTTCATGTGCTTTAACCAGTAACTCTACTCCAGGAAATAGCTAATCCACCAAATAGAAATCATTAGAATCATAAAAAGAAACATAGTAACTTCTACAGGAGGAAACATGAAGCAGGTAAAGTCACTTGAGGGAAGTTTCATTAAAAGTTTAAATAATTCTAGAACACAATATAATGTACTTACAGCCATGCAAAACTATGTCTGTGGAAACAGACTGAAAAAGAAAATACCCAAACGAGTGTGTATGCACAACTGTCTAAGATAGCCAGGGGCAGGGGGCTGAGGGGCAGGGGACAGGGGACAGGGAACGGGGGATGGGGGTTGGGGTTGGTAGACAAACTTAAGAAGGCCTGGTGAAGGATTAGAAAGCAGGTTACTGGCCCGGTGAGGGTCTAACACGTAGAAGGCCCCAACTCCATCCCGGCACCACCAAAACAAAAAAACAACAGTCCTACTAGAAAGCAGCCCACTCTCTCTGCTGCAGACTTTGGGCAGATTCCTATACTTGATAGACAGAGAAGGACCTTGGCTCATACATCCACAGCAGCCACTCCTTCTTCCATGGCAGCTGCTCACAGCCATTGTGCCTGCTGGTGCAACTAGAGTACATCACTAATCCGTAAAGAATCCCTGAGAATTCAAGGGATAGGGCATTTCTCCTCCGTGCCTCCAGGGTGTCAGGCAGCAAGCCTTTTCTACTACAAGGATGTGTGTGTAAGCAGAGGTCCTTGTCTTTTGTAGAGACAAACCCACAGAATGTAAGAATCTACCCAAAGTCTACAGCAGAGAGAAGACCAGAGAGTGTGTTTCTAATAGGACTTCTTTTTTCCTTTTTTGTACTAGTGCTGGAATAGATTCCAGGGCCAAGCACATGTTAGGCTCTCACCCAGCACTAATGTGTTTCTCCAGCCTTTAACCGGGAATGAATGAATGAATGAACAACAAGCTAGGTAAAGATGAATGTGTACAGTGGCATAATAAGCAAGTCATGAAACTTTAAGCAAGGGTGGTTGATAAAAGGCCTTGCTGAGGATGTGATCCTAGTGCAAACAGCATGAGGAGGAGGCCTGGGAGGGAATGAGAGAGAGAGTGAGTGAGTGAGAGAGAGGGGGGGGGGGAGAGAGAGAGAGAGAGAGCTACACTTTAGGCAGTCAGCTATCCCAACAATACAAATGAAGAAACAGGGCATGGGTGCACAATGAGATCCCAGCACTTGGAAGGTGGCAGCTGGAAGTCCAAGAGATCAAGGCCAGCCCCAGATACATAAGATACTGTATCAAATAAATAAATTATATTAAATTTTAAATTAGGGTCTGGGGAGAAGGCTCGGGTGATGTAGCTGTCATATATTCATAAGGACAACCTACACTGGAATTTTTTCATGTAAAAGAAGTTCTGTAATCCCAACACTAGGAAGAGCCAGGAGTATCCATCCCCAGGAACTCACTAGCCAGCAACACTAGCTGTATCAAGAAACTCTCGCTTCAGTGAGACTGTCTCAAAAAATAAGGTAGAAATATACTGACTGTTGACCACTGGCCTCCACATGCACACCCATACATGCTCACACGTTCACTAACACATGTACACACATACATATAAACACACATATTAAGCACCGTGCTGGGGAGCCACAGTAGGACAAACAGAAGCTATAGCTCACCCTCCTCTGGTAATCAGGACTCCATTACTTTTTCCTTTTCTTTCACTCCTACTTTTCCCATTAGTAGCCTGGGAATAATACAATGAAATTTGTATTTCTATAGCTTCATAAATGTGTTAATTTCAGTTTTAGAACTAAATATAAACTATGAAGCTTGAGGCTAGAGAAGTGACTCAGTGGTTAGGAGTGCTTGCTCTGAAATCAGGAAGAGCAGGGTTTGGTCCCATGTAAGGAGCCAGCATCCCCACCAATGCCTTCAGCCCTAACTCCCACCCAGAACAGAGTGGTGCAGAGAGAAGAGACTGCTGGGGTTTGCTGGCATCTAGCCTGGCCAAGAGGGAGCCCGGGATGTAAGGATACAGAGACCCTGCCAGAGAAGAACAGGGAGAAGAGCCTAGGGGAAGACGAAACATGCCTTCCTCTTGATACGCCAGCACATACACTAACACAGACATACATGTAAGTAAATAAACCTTTGTGATGGAGGTGGAGGTCTATGGTAGAGTGCCTGCCTAACAAGCATGAGACTAAAAGCAGTGATTCTCAACCTTCCTACTGCTGGAACCCTCATGTTGTAGTGACCCACTGTGGGTCAACAGGCTATGTACAAACAGCCTGGTTTCCAGTTGAGGCTAGATCTTGAACCCCAGTTGGGTGGTAATTCCCACCTACATGGGACAGTAGGCGTTTGACCATGTCTCCTGGACCCTGGCTCCTGTAGAAATTATCACCCCTACAGCCCCCACAGGAGAGGCGTGGCCATCAGCCACGTAGGAACTGCACCAAGCCTTCCCACATGCAAATAAGGTTTCCCCCAAACTCTCAGTCCAAGCCAATGAGAGGTGCCTGCTGTCAAACCCTGAATCACCTCCATCCAGGAAATTAAAGGTGCGTAAGAACTATCCCTTCGTCTGCGTCTTTTGTTCTAAGAGCTGTGTGTAACACTTGGGAAGAACCACCCGAGGTCCCACCACACTCCTCACTGGATTGTTGGCGCCAGCCAGACCTGACTCAGTTCAGAGCAGCTCAGAGTTACCAAGCGACCTGGAAGGCGTGGCAGAGACTTTGTCTTCCTGCCTGCATTCGCTTCCCTTCGCTGGAACCCTCGCACCTGGCCTGGACAGAGATCTCCGTGGAAAACCTAGGTACCCAGGCTTACAACCCACAACCATAAAATTACTTTTGTTGCTACTTCATAAATGTAATTTTGCTACTGCTATAAATTGTGGTGTAAATCTGTGTTTTCTGATAGTCTTGGGTGACCCCTGTGAATGGTTGAGAAATACATCTCTAGATTCAAACCCTAACATGAAAAAAAAAAGGTATATGGTCAAACTGGTGGCACATGGTCTATAGTCTCAGCACTCTGTGTGCCAAGGCAAGGCAAGTTCAAGGGCAGTCTAGGTTACGTAACAGGACCCTTTCTTAAAAAAAATACACAAAAACAATTTTAATGAGAATCCTATGAGATGTGATGTTGAGAAGATTGTATAGATTGTCCAGAAAACATAAAACAAGAGAGCTAAGCCTTCACAACTACTTAAGAGAGCCCACAAAGACAGTAAAACCCATCTCTCACTAAGGTGGATCAGGCTTGGATTTGAGCTGGAAATCTCAAGCCAGAAGCCACAGAGACCACATACGAGCTTCTGATCAAGGAAGTGAAACTTCAAAACTCCTGCACACTCTCCTAAGAACCAGCTTTTACAGCTCCCATGAGCGCCAAGCCAGTGACCCACACAGGTGGCAGCCTGAGCCAGCAGGTGGGAGTCACAACCCCTCCCAGGAAGCAGGGCAGGCAGAGCCAGTGCTTGAAGAGCTTAAGTGGCAGCACAGCAGCCATCTTCCAGCTCAAGGAAGTACTTTCCACTTAGATCTGACACATCATATGTAAACCACTTAGAATCATTTCAGGTAGCAAACACCTGAAATATGTCAGGCACTTCTTAAGTAAACCAGGATATGTCATAGAAAATAACAGGGTAGAACTTTTCTCAGAATGCTTTTGCAATAGCTCAAAGGATAATGTAGTCCATCCTCCTCCGGCCATCTGAGAAGATACAAGTTAGCCTGGTCATATGAGGATGTAGATGAACCTGAATTCCTCTGTTTAAAAACAAGCACAGGCTTTGCCTTATGCCCACGGAAGTCCAATCAATAAGTATAAAGTGTTGAAACTCACTTCCAGCTTCTGTTCCTACTCTGGTCCAACTCACAAATCGGAGCACAACAGTCCATTCCACTCTGTTGAGGTGGGGGGTTGTTTCTGACTTTAAAGGGGGGAGTTAACTACAATAGCATTCATTCCAATTTCTCCCTAAAGGAAATTACAATCACAGCTGACTAAGCATATCTTACATGCCTCGTTTATTCCATAAGAATGGAAGGCAGCAGTCTTAAAAGCAATGAAAACATTTGTTTGAGTTAGCCTAGAACACCACACAGCCATCAGTGTTTCTTTTGAAATAAAAGGAGTGGCACCAAAAGAGATTCACAACTTTGGCAAGCAGTAGGGACACAGAAACACCAAGCAACCACATTCAGTAGGATGACTACTACCCAAAAATGAAATACCATTAGAACAGACAGTGAGAAGCACAAGGAAGCATGTGGGCAGCAAGAACCCTTGTGTGGGGGTCAGAACGGAAAGTGGCACGGCAGGCGTGGAGAACAGTACAACAGGTCCCCCAAATCTCCATCACTGGGGTTGGGAGCCTGCTCTGTAGGTAAAGCTTTTGCTCTACAATTGCCCATCCACCCACACCCATGACATGTTGGGGGGGAGGGGGGCACAGTGGCCCACCTATGATCCCAGCCATCAGAAGGTGGAGATGACATTCCTGGAGCAAGCTAGATAGCTAGACTAGTGGAATCCTCAATCCCAAGGGAGTTCAAGTGAGACAGCCCTGAGCCTAGACAAGGAAGAGATCAGTAACGGATGGCACCCAACATCAACCTCCAGCCTCCACAGGCACACACGTGCTCACACAGCATGTGTGCTACACACAAATACACACCCAAAATGCATATGGTGGCAAATTGAAAATTATGTATGTGTGTGTGTGTGTGTGTATTTCATACTACGATTGTAAAAATAATAATAATAGGGGTATCACCCTGACTCCTGATATCCATAGAAGGCATAAGCACTTAACTCTAGGATATAACTTCTTACTTTATGAAAAAACATACAACTTTTATTTTCCCTGTGGATACGACATTAAACATATATGTAATGCCTTTTCCAGCTACCAAAGGGCATTGTTTTTATTTTTACTTCCCTTTTCAATTTCTTTAGCAGGTTCTTTGTTATGTTTGACTCAAGGCTTATTTGGTAATAAGTTTGCCTTGTTTCCTTCACTTCTTAAAACACACACACACACACAAAACAAGGGAGTAGATACCATAAAAGAATCCATAGTATTATCATATAAATTCTATTTAAAATAGGCTGCGACAGTAACTTCCAAATGACTCAGCTAAAACTTAAAACGATTGTTTTTGTTAAAATCATTCTAACCTGGGCACAGTGACATGCACCTAAAGTCTAAATTATAACACAGCAATATCTTATATCTAAATAAATAAATGATAAAATTTAAAATTCATCCAAAACTTTGAAATGCCAAAATCTTAATTTTCAGAGTTCAGAAAAAAAGTAATTTAGATTGATACAATTTCCTATAGCAATGTTTGCAAATGCCGATGGTCTGGCAACTGTCTGGGCAGGCCGGTACAAGGACAGAGAGCACACTGGACTCTAGGGCTTTGGCTGGAACCCGTCACTGCACAGCACCAACTGGAAAGTGGGACAGCACGGGCAGCCCATCCTTTCCCAGGCCAGTAGTTTGGAGTTTGTCTGTGTTTTGGGGTTTGGTTTTATTTTCTCTTGAGCTAACAGCAAAAAGATTACCAAATAGCCAGGGCACAAATGGATGCTGTCTCTCAACAGCAGCTCGGTCCATACATCCCCCCATGATGCCTAAAAAACAAAGTGCCTCAAATCAGGGGCAACAAGAGAGAAAGCAAAGCCAATTTACCTACACGGCCCTCTCTATGCCTCCTCAACAGAGTACAGCTTGCGTTAAGACGTTTAAAGGATTACTGCAAGATAAACCCAGGCACCAGGTGCTCAGGCAGTCAGTCACCTTTGGAATTAACCCTGACTCTGAGCAGGAAGAATTCTACTTCCTCCTGTCACAGCGCCTGAGGGAGGGAGCTTCAGTGCTGGGTGTGTCCAACTCAGCAGGTAGTGTATGAATAGGCCAGGGATTGTTCTAGAAGCTGGATGACAGACAAGGTCCTCAGAGAAGTCACTTTCCATAGGGGGAAAATAAGTAAAAGCAAAGTAAACTAAGCTATACTGATACCTGGGGAATTTTAAAACATTGTATGTTTAACTCTGGTTCCATTCCGTTCCGTTCCGTTCCATTCGGTTTGATTTTTCAAGACAGGGTTTCTCTGTGTAGCCTTTGCTGTCCTAGAACTCACTCTGTAGTCCAGGCTGGCCTCGAACTCACAAAGATCCACCTGCCTCTGCCTCCTGAGTGCTGAGGTTAAAGACGTGCCACCACTGCCCAGAGGGTTGGTTTATTTCTTAAAGTATTCTTACTACTATTTACGTATGTGTACATGTATGTCTGGATATGAGTGAGGACAGAGGGTGTGGGAGTCCCCTGGAGCTGAAGTCATAGGCAGCTGTGGGCTGCTACATGTGGGTGCTAGGACTAAACTCGGGTCCTCCACATGAACAGCCCATGCTCTGAAGCACTGAGCCATGCTCCAGGCCCAAACTCTGGTTGACTGATATGTCTAATAGGTTTGGGGGTTTATATTTGGTTGGTTAGGTTTTTGTTGTTGTAGTTTTGAAATTCTGTCTACAGATTCACTGAAAGTAACCTAATTACTCAAACATTCTAAAGCATGTTCTCTTCATACACAGTCTTTTGACATTTATTCCTATAGTTTGAGTGCATGCTGAAGTTTGTGCTAATTAGTTTCTTTCCATTGGTACAGATTTCAGAAAACAAAAATGAAGAGTAATGTCTAAAAATATCTTAAAGATAGGGTATATATATATATATATATATATATGCATGTTTTAGAGTTGTATCTCTGAGTTCTCTTCCTGATATAGAAAGCCCCAAAGGCCTTACAACTTAGAATCCTTGGATTTGGTGGCATCAGGGATTCCTTGTCTTGGCACTACTGGTATTTGGGACTAGCTAACTCGGCTGCAAGGAGCTGTTCTGGGCATTGCAGAATGTCACAGCATCCCGACCTCTACCCAATTAACACACCCTCTGCCCAGGGGCTCTGCTGACATTGCCAACCACCTCATTCACCAACCCTAGCTAAGAATTCCCAAGTCTTCACAAATATATCATTTTATGGCATCAAAAAAGTAATTCTAATGTAGCAGAAGATGGCCTAGTCGGCCATCATTGGAAAGAGAGGCCCCTTGGTCTTGCAAACTTTATATGCCTCAGTACAGGGAATTGCCAGGGCCCAGAAGTGGGAGTGGGTGGGAGGGGGAGTGGGGAGGGGAGGGTATAGGGGACTTTTGGGATAGCATTGGAAATGTAAGTGAAGTAAATACCTAATTAAAAAAAAAAAGTAATTCTAAACATGAAAGACTCAACACTGTTCTTTCAGAGGACCAGGGCTCAATATCTAGCACGCACACACCGTCACTAACTACAGTCCTGAGAGACCTTCCACTAGCCTCGGTGGGTACCAGGCACACACAGGGGGAGCTATGCATATATGCAGGCAAGTGATACCTACACGTAAAATAAGTAAAAATTTAAAAAAAGGAACTAAGCTAAGCCCCTTGGAAAACAGAAAAGAGAGCATAAGAAAATACATAAACAGATATTGATCCAAATATTTAAAGAAAATAAAATTTGTCTGGCTATATAAAAGAATACAGTAAATATTTTAATTTTAAAAAGTAAGTGTTTGTATTGTAGTGCAAACCTTTAATCCTAGCACTTGCAAGGCTGAGGCCAGACTGGTCGGTCTACACAGCAAGTTCTGGACCAGACAACTCCACATAGTAAAATCCTGTCTCAAAAAAGCAAAATTAAAGCCTGGCATAGTGGCATTGCCTTTAGTTCCTGCACCCCAGAGGCAAACTTGGGCAAATGAATTTCTGGAATCTCCAGGCCAACCAGGGCTACACATTGAGACCCTCATTTGCTTCTTTGATTGATTTTAAAGCAAACAGTGGAACTCTGGAGTTGGCTTAGTAAGAGTGCTTGTTCTGCAAGCATAAGGACCTGAATGAGTTCAAATCCCCAGCACCCACAGTTACATGAATCTGTAACCCAGTCTTAAGAGGCAGAGATGGGTAGATCCCCTAGAGCCTGATTACAACCAACCTAGCCTAACCTAAACAAGCTACCAGTTCAGTGAGAGACCCAGTTTGGTAAGCAGTTAGGCGATTACTGATACAGGCAGATATCCAAAGTCCTGCTCAGGCCTCCAAATGCATGCACACGGATACACACACAACCCAAGAAGGTGGTATTTGAGACAGGCTTTGACATGAGTAAAAGATAGGATGGCAAACTAAAAGACAGAAACAATGGGATGAATACGTGAACAGATAAACAAGGCAGAGAAGGTATGAATCATGAAGCAAGATGTAATGGCTAGGGTTGCAGAAGGGTCTACAAGTCTGAACAGAGTTGGACTCTAATGGCTTGTTTCAAGTCTGAGCATGACAGAGGCCTCCCTGAAGATGTGGTGGGCAAGATGAATAACCTGGGATAACTCTGGGAGCCTGAGGCCGTTCTGACTGCCCCCACAGTAAGATAGTCAGGAAATAGTACTGGTTCATAGTACAGCTCACATCTCTAGATTCTGGTTGTGTTTTAATCATTATCCTTTCTTAAATGCCGGTAAATAGCCAATAGTTTCAGAACCTGCTTGCAAAGCAGTTGTGTAGAAACCCTCTGTGTTAGGGGTGCTGAGAATGAGGAAGAAGGTGGAGGTGAGAGAGACTGTGGCACCAGCATGTGTTGTTACTGTAGGACTACCAGAGTTGGGGGTAGAATGGTCAGGTGACTCTGAAGTAGTGGAGACTGAAGGGAGTAGTCCTGAGGTTCAAAGCTGTCTGGATGAAAAGTAAAACTAGAGACTATAAAAAGGAATGGCAGAGGCAAGGGGAGTCCAAAAGATGTCCAGAAAGGACACGGGCCTTGAAGGAAATGGCACTTATCAGCCCTGCACTCTGGGACAGGAACAATGAAATTAGAATTAATTCGGGATTTGAAGGAGACCAGGGACCCAGCTGGTGGGGATGTGAAGAACAGGGCTGGTTGGTGGGAATGGACCACTAGTCAGTCAGCAGGGGAGGGAGACAAGGCACACAGTGAGAGGATGGAATGCCCCGACACCCCATCCTGGACACCAGGAAAAACAACCATGTAACAAGGAAGCCCTAGGGACTTTGGCCTTTACAGAAAGTCTCAACTTAGCAACCCCTTGAAACTGCTTTGAGCACTGACAAGAGTTCAAGGGTGCAGGTGGAAAGAGAGTAGGACTCCAGAAAAGAGAAGAGATTTAAGCAAAGATAGTAACAAACTGGTGTTCAAGAGCTGAATCCAGCTGGGCGTGGTGGCGCATGCCTTTAATCCCAGCACTCGGGAGGCAGAGGCAGGTGGATTTCTGAGTTCGAGGCCAGCCTGATCTACAGAGTGAGTTCCAGGACAGCCAGGGCTATACAGAGAAACCCTGTCTCGGAAAAAAAAAGAGCTGAATCCAGCCTAGAGCCCTGTTTTGCTTGGGTTGACATTTTTTTAAAGATTTATTTATTTTATTTATATGAATACACTGTAGCTGTCTTCAGACACACGAGAAGAGGGCATCAGATCTCATTACAGATGGTTGTAAGCCACCATGTGGTTGCTGGGAATTGACTTCAGTACCTCTGGAAGAGAAGTCAGTGCTCGTAACCGCTGAGCCATCTCGCCAGCCCGGGTTGACATTTTTAAGTGGGATAACTTCAAATAAAATGTGGATTTCTGGTTTACTTGAAAAATCTGAACATCTAGCAATATAGATGCACAGTCTTAAAAGGCTTTCATGCCACTGGGCATGGTGTCTATAATCCCAGGAAGCTGAAGCAGGAAGGCTGCTGCTATGAGATTGAGGCCAGCCTGGGCTACACAGCTCCAGGCCAATCGGGGCTATAACAGAGTGATACCCTATCTTGAAAAGAAAAAATAAAAATGAGACAAGACATGGAGAAGAGGGATAGAGGAGGAGGGAGAGAGAAGAGAAGAGGGGGTGAGGTATGAACTGAAAAGGCTGAGCAAACTACAGACCACTACTTTAAAAAGACATAGGGGTATGGTAATGCAAGCTTTTAATCGCAACAGAGGCAGAGGTGGAGGCAGAGGCAGAGGTGGAGGCAGAAGTGGAGGCAGAAGCAGAGGGAGAGACAGAGGCAGATGGATCTCTGAGTTCAAGACCAGACTATTCTACACAGCATGTTCCAGGACATGCTAGGACTAAATAGAAACCTTATCTCAAAAAAAAAAAAAAAAAGTATAGACACAAAACTATTTCTTACACATTAAAAACTGCTAATAATAATATATGGCATAAAGCACATAGCTTCTGCAGCCACTGTGGCAGCAACAAAGCAATTTTGAAAGAATTAATTATATAACAATGTAGTACAGTGATAAAGTACTTACTTATTAGCAAGCATAAAGCCCCAACTTATTCCAACACTACCAGCATGTATAGCTGTGTGTGTATGTATACATATAAAGGAAACTGCCAGCGACTTTGTGTGTGTGTGTGTACATATATGCTAAAGGAAACTGCCAGTGACTTAGCTATTCTATTCCTGAGTACATACTTAAGAAATCAAAAGCAGAGGTTCAAGTCTATTTATATGCCATGTTCATAGAAGCACTATTCATTTTTTATAATAATCAAAAAACAGGAGAAATTCTAATGTCTAGCTATGAATATTTGTCACTTACAAATGAAATATTATATAGCTTATCAAATTACTGACCCTTGAAGATGGTAAGCTGCAGTCATGTACCCTAGAACATCTCAATGTTAGCATATACTATGTCTAGATTTCTACTGGACCTTTTCTAAGTTGAACTATAAGTACCATTAGATTAAACTGCCTCGAGTGTTCATTAGAGCCACACACTGTACAGGTTTGTAGCTGAGAACAACAGGTGTGTGTGTGTGTGTGTGTGTGTATGTATGTATATGTATACATATATATATGTGTGTGTATGTGTGTGTGTATATATATATATATATATATATTTAGAGAGAGAGCACGCCTACAGGCCACACCAGTTAGATTTAAGTGTAAGTCAAAAAACTGCCTGGATATGCACTCCTCTTGTTGTTACACAACACAGGACTGTGGCTACAAAACTGACATATTAGAGAAAAATATTTATTTTTAATGGGTGACCAGTTTGAGTAAATTCTGAACTGTACTTCCTAGTTACTTAAAAGGTCCCTGAGAACTGCTTAGTTCTCTGGATCTAATGATGTGTGGTTTTCTTCCACACAGAAACCCTCCTCCTATTGTAACTGCACAAACAACTGCTATCAGAAAGGCCAGGGCGTGAGCACTATGCAGGCACACCCTTAGAGTACTCATACACTGAAACTGGACTTTTGACTTCAGCCTGAACTTCCCTTTGCAGGGTTACTAGGCTCCAGTTTTAACTGACTCAGAAGATCCTGCTTCTTGCAAGGAAAAAACGGTCACTAAGACACTGAGTACTGAAGGACAGAATGACTGTGAGCAAGGACCAGTAAGCATCCAGGCTGACTGACGCCACTTGCTCCTCACCACTGACTCCCAAGAATAGGTCATCATCCATAAAGGCAAGTGTGTTTTCTTGGGTTGGCTGAAAACAGGAACACCATCTCACCAGAACACCAGAGCGTTGATTTAGCAAAGCCTCACTAGAAGGAACTCAGGATGAGGTCTGAGGAACCTCAGGATAAACTTTCACACCAACACATCCAGTCTAGTAGGAGAGGTGTTTAGACAGGGCCAGTGAATTAATGTCACCAAGATTTTTAAATAAACACAAGTCGCTCCCTGAGGCTTCAAAGGTTACCATGACTGGAGGAACACAAAGGCCACTCTCTCAGTGACCAGCAAATGCTATGTTCAAGTCATGCTGTACAATGTCCACAAGAAAATTATCTCAAATAAAAGCCAGCTCCTAATGGGTCACAGAGATGCACTACCTGTACAAAACATGCAGCCAGGGTTGGCAAGAAGGCTCAGCAGGCAAGTCCAACAACCTGGGTTCTATCCCTGAGACCCACATGGAAAGAAACAATTGTCCTCAGACTTCTACATGTGGCCCATGACAAAATAAATTTAAATGTAAATTTAAGTTGTGGTTATTACTCTATCAAAGAGATATTCTCTAAATGAAGATGACAGAAAAGTATAACTTTCTGCCAATTTATAAAACACCAGAAAAGGTGGGTAGTGGTACTGGGGGTGGAAATGGAGAAGACCAACACTGACAGTTTACATATACGAAATTGTCGTATGGAAAGATGGCCTAGTCGGCCATCACTGGAAAGAGAGGCCCATTGGACTTGCAAACTTTATATGCCCCAATACAGGGGAATGCCAGGGCCAAAAGAATGGGAATGGGTGGGTAGGGAAGGGGGGGGGGCTATGGGGGACTTTTGGGATAGCATTGGAAATGTAATTGAGGAAAATACGTAATAAAAAAATATTAAAAATTAAAAAAAAAAGAAATTGTCAAGGAATAAATAAATAAAAGATATCCTATTTTGTTTTGTTTTGTTTTGTTTTTTTGTTTTTTCGAGACAGGGTTTCTCTGTGTAGCCCTGGCTGTCCTGGAACTTACTCTGTAAACCAGGCTAGCCTCGAACTCAGAAATCCACCTGCCTCGGCCTCCCGAGTGCTGGGATTAAAGGCATGCGCCACCACCACCCAGCCAGATAATCCTATTTTAAAACGCCAGAAAGTGTGAAAAAAAGCAGCTTCAATATTTTGTAACAGAAATGATTTTACACAACATAATATGCATAGGTGTTTACCAATATTTATCTTTTTTTAAGTAGTTTGCATACAGTAAAAATAATTTTTAGCTTATCTTACGTGTACAGTTTTGATTTTTAAATGTTATCATCACTGTAACAGAGAACAGTTTGGTATCCACCTGACACTTTGAGAACTTGGCTTGCATGTGTGTATACACATGTGATGCATATGTGTGCATGTGAATATGCGCATGTTGTGTGGAAGCCAGGGGTTGGCGGTGGGTGTCTTCACATGGAACTTACTGGTCAGCAAGCCATGGGGATCTTGCCAAGTCCACCCTATCAGCACTGTGGTTGGAGCTACTCAGCTTTTTCTGTGGGTGTTGGGGTTCTACTTTAGACCCTCTTTCTGTACAGCAGGCACTACCAGTACTGAGCCACCTCCACAATTGTTTTTTGGGTGATGGTGGTGGGTTTTTTGGGTTTTTTCCTAAGGCACGTTCTCATGGAGCCTAGGATAGCCACTACCATGCTACACAGGCAAGGATAACTCTGAACTTCTGCTCCTCCCACCCTACATTCTGAGTACTGAGACTAGAGGTGTGTGCCACTATGTCCAGTTTTTGCAGTGCTGGGCATGGACCCCTAGACTTCACACATGTGGGGCAAACATTCTCAGGCCCAACACCAGTGTCTATGTGAATAGAGTTTCATTAAGAAGATACCCATTGGCCCTGGAAGAGCACTAGCTCCTCCAGAGGACCTGAGCTCAATTCCCAGCAACCACACGGTAGCTCACAATAATCTGTAACTCTGATTCCGGGAAACCCAACGTCTTATTCTGACCTTTCAAGGCACCAGGCACAAAAGAGGTGCCCAGACATAATGCAGGCAGAACACCCAGACACATTATAAATAAAATAAGTACCACCCAATTCCAGCTGCTCCCCCATTCTGGAAGATAGTGATAGTGCACCACTGGTTAAGTATCTGTGAGCCTCCAGAAAACATTTAAAAAACCAACACACAGACACACACATAGAAACATACACTTTCTTAAACAGAGACCACCGAAGATAATTTTTATGACTCCAAAATCATCCTTTTTAAAACATACACAATCATTACTTCAAAAATTATCTTTAGTTTAATGTGTGAGAATGTTCTGCTTGCTCGTATGCACCTATGCCACATTCCCATCTGGTGCCTGTGGAAGTCAGAGGAGGGCTTCAGATGCCCTGGAGTTGGGAGTATTAGATGATCAGGAGCCACCACGTGGGTGCTGGGAATCATGTGGGCCCTCTGCAAAAGCATGTGCCCTAACCACAAAGCCATCTCCCAGGCCTGCAAATCACCCTTGTAAATACTGCACTACCCTCAGGGATGCTGAAGTACACAGGACTGCTCTCTTGTTTTAAAATAGTTCCCAGAATTCTGTCTCTGGTTTTTACAGCTTCACATCTTCTCTCTGGTGCCACCTTTTGCTATTAATGGAGCTCCTGCCTCCAGCAAACTATCTTTTTCACCTCTCCTCAGAGTTGAGAAAGTGGACAGCCAGGATTGCTAGAATTGCATCTACAAAGTCTAGAGAAGGCTGAGACACAGAGCAGGCAGGAAAGACAACACTGTCTCAGGAGTGCACACACACACACACACACACACACACACACAGATATAGAAACAAGGAGAGACAGAGGAGACTCTAATCTGAAGTAATATTCAATCTTTTATTGAATGTCTCCGCTGACTAAAAATACAGCCCTGTGCAGTTAGCAAAAGCAGGTAAAATAAAACTCTTTTTGTGTCTTAGACGTTACTTCCCATCACTAAGCAGCATTAAGGCAGGTCCATTTCCAGGCTGTCCACTAGAGGTGGATCACAGAGCACCAGCTTGGCTTTCCCCCTCCAAGAGCCCCAGGCTACAGAGAAAAAGTGAGAGGCACACACACTGCCTCTCACACGAACTCCCTGAGAAATGTCACGCTGTGTATCTGCCATGCTCCTGGGCCAATCACCAGGCATCCAGCCGCCCCCACCCACACACTTAAACACAACTTCACCAATTGCAACAGGACCCTGGGTGGGACTTCCGCAATCATTTTAGGCTTAACTACCACCATCACCACTGCCAGCAGGGATGGTCAGGAAGAGGGAGACATGCTAAAAGTTGTAATTCAAGCTCAGTTTCCAAAGAAAAGAGCAAGTTGGAAGGCGGTAGCAAGTCTTAAAAACTCAAACAGCCTCACCCCTTCCCAAAGAAGTGTTTTTAAAAAAAAAAAATTATGAAAATGCAAGCTATTCAAAGTTGAGGATCAGTTAGGTGCTCGGCTCTCAGCCAACCTCACTCTCAGTCAACCTCGGAGCCCTTAAGTTCTCTGGCCCAATTTTGGCTGCAGAACCTTCTGCCAACGGGACAGCAGAGGGCTGACATGTGGAGCTCTCCCTCCTTACCCACCAATCAGGGCTGGTGAAGGTCACTCAACACTTCCTGTGCAGCAGAAAAACAGCTCTCACAAGCTCCTGCCTATGCTAAAAGACCCCCAAATTCTTCTTCCTGGTCCTGAATTACTACCTTCATAGTAGACATACAGAACCGAACCACTTTAAAACTCAGAGAACTAACAAGAGCCCATCTCATCAAGTTCACAGTACCATGAAATCTAAAACCAAAACGTTACCATAGACAATTTCTCCAAACATCTCATTTTCAAAGGTGGGAGAGCAGGGCATCTACCTTGAGAATTAAGAGGTCAGCCCTGGTTTATAACAAGGTTCCTTCCTCTCCCACAGCTTTGGAGGCTCTGTTTTCAGCTTCCTGTGCCTAAGGCCCTGGCAATATACCCTCATTATTTATTCTCCAGACTTCCAAGATAAACCTGTTGCTGGGAAAGAGTGGGTTAATTTCGACAGATGGGTATATGCTTAAGGCTAAGGCCACTGGGTAGCCTGCCGGCCTCTCAGGGGAGGGGAAAGACTGAGGATGTGGGAGATGACACCACCGATCCCACTTTGGGTGAGGGTCTGTCCACCAGCCTCAAGTGTCAAATGTACAAGTCTATGGGCCCACAGAGGCCAGAGAGTACGGAGGAATGTTGTGGGCAGACTTCAACCACACCAGGCCTAAAGGCCCGGGCATCCATCTTGCTCTAGGGCCCCTCTGCCTAGCTTGCAGCAAGCCTGGGCATGGTGACACGCTGTGTCCCGAGAGGGGCCCTGAGAGACACTGAGGCCTGCTGAGGCCTTCCACGGGCAGGGGCACCCAGGACTCACTCTGGGCTAGGCTGGGCTTCCCGGAACTAGTTCAGCGCTGACAGTGGCCTAAGAGACCTCCCAAGTGCAACCCAAACCCAAGCCCAAAAAGACCCTAGGCCAAGCCCCGAACCCCTGGCCCAAGGAACCTCAGACTCAACTCTGATCGCTACCCAAGCAATCCCAGGCCCAGCCCGAAGCACGAAGAGGCCTGTAGCCCAACTGTGACTCCTGTCCAAGTGACCCCAGACCCCAACCCTGACCCAAACCCGAAGGGAACCGGTCCAAAGGGCAACAGGCCTGACCCTGACTCAGGCCCAAAGAGACCCCAGCCCTACCCCTGGGAGACCCCGGCGAACCGGCTGCAGCCGCACCTTGACGTGGAAGCGGATGAGCGCCAGGCGGATGCAGTGGGCCATACAGACCGGAGGCAGGAACCAGACCTTGGGCGGTGGCGTGCCCTTGTTCTGGACATGGCTGACGATCTGCTGCGCTGTCTGGCGCTCGTTGCCCTGCCGCTTGACCCACTCGTGCAGCCGGGCCTTCTCGAGCGCGCCATTGAAGAAGACGAAGAGCTCGATGTTGCCTCCGAAGCAGGCCTTGGCCAGAGCCGCCAGGTAGCCGAGCATGTGGTTCCACTGGCCGCCGCTCACCCAGTCGGTGTAGAAGCCACCGTACAGGCGATGCAGGCAGTTGTCGGCATCCACCAGCAGGCGCAGCGGGGTCTGCGGGGGCCGCTGCCGCCCGCCGCCCACCAGGCTGCCCCGGGCCAGCTTCTGCAGCTCCACCGGCACCACGGCGCTCGGACAGTGCTTCTCGATGTAGTCCTGGAAGCCCTGCACGCCCATGGCGGCGGCGGCGGGGCGGGCGCGCGCGGGCGGCGGCGGCGGCGGGGCCGGCGGCGGCGGGGCTGGGGGCGGCAGGGCCGTGGCGCGGCCGGCGGGCGCGGGCAGCCTCAGGGCGGGCTGGGGCTGGCCGGGGGCGCGCTCACGGCCGCCGTGGCCGCCATGTGCTGCCGCCTCCCAGGGCCATGTCTGGGGAGGGACCTGCGCCGCCGCCGCGCTCTGCGAGGCCGAGGCCGAAGCTGGGCCGGGCGGGGCGGCGCTGACGTCGGGCCCGCCCGCGCGGACGCGGGAGGCGGAAGAGGCGGCGCCGGGGCCGCGGCCGGGCTCCCGGGGCGGCGGCGGCGGGGCGGAGAAGGCGGAGCGCTGCTCGGCTTGTCGGGCCCTTTAGGGGGCCGCAGCCGGGCGGGCTCGGGGAGGCGCCTGGGCCCGTGCAGGCCGCGCCCCGAGGCCGCGGGCCTCCGAGGCTGGCTCCGCCCGGCGCGCGGCTGCGGGCCCGGGAGGCGTGGCCGGCAGCCTGCGCTCCTCCTCCGCCGCGTGTGTCGCGCGGCGGGGTTGGGGGGGGAGCCTGGAGCCCGGGAGCGCGAGCCGCGGATGAGGACGGCAGCGACAAGATGGCGTCGCTCCCGGGACCGGACGGCGGCTTCACGGCCTGGTGTCGGAACCCGGCTGAGGAGACTCCCCGAGAGGGGCAAGCCTCCCCGGCGTGCGCCGCCCTCCGGAGACGAGCGGACGTGCGCTGCCTCCAGGGGCTCGGGTCGCGAGGGTCCGGCTAAACCCAGGCGCCGACGGTACGTATGCTGAGCCGGGACCAAACGTTCTGAAGGAGAAGCGGTCCGCTGGGGACCTGGGCACGTAACTCAGTTGGCACAGTGCTTATCTGGGATCTTCGATCGCCCAGGGTTCTATTCCCGCGTGTTGCTCAGGCTGTAATCCCAGCATTCTGAAGTGGAGAGCGGAGGATCAGAGAAGTTCAAGGTCATTCCATCCAATTGGAAGCCAGCCTGGGCTACATGAAACCCGCCTCCCGCCCCTCCTTCCCCCAGGAAAAAGGAGCGTTTTTTGCTTACCTCCAGTTTTTCATCTGTTCTTTTTCTGGACAAGCCGCTGCTGGAGCGGGGTGCACTGGACACAGGAGTGACCCATCCATCGCACAGAACACCAAGTTCATGCAGACTCAAAGCCCCCCCCATCAGAGTCTTCGAGAATAGGCAAACTGAATTCTATAGTTTATTTTTTTTCATTTAAAGACTATTTTTATTCTTTGACAGTTTCATGCGTGTATACAATGGACTGTGATCATAATACCCCATTCTTCCACCAATCTCAAACACAGGCCCGTGTGATGTAGACAGTTGAAATGCGCTTAGGGCCTTGATGGATTTTCCTTAATTTTTTTGAACCTGATACGTTATGCCACTTATGTATAAAATTAGTGATGAGGCCAGGGTTACATGTCATTTAGAAATTAGGATTACACTTAAAGCCTCACTAAATAATAACATCCCCGAAAATAATCAAGTTTTATGTAATTCACGGCTAGTATACAAGATTGCGCATGAATCACTTGTATTTTCTTAACAAGATTACATTCCATATATATTTCATTCACTTGTTTAGGTTTGCGTTTATTTTTGTTGTGGTTTCTGGTTTGCTGGCTGCTTGGGCTAGCCCTTTGCCATCGTGACTGCCCGGCCTGTTTTTTATTTCTTTTAAACATTACTGCTTTTATTTATTTATTTTTTTTTTAAGGGAGAGGGGAGAAAGCTTTTGTGCTAGCACCCATGATTTTGGAATTAAGCAGACTTTTTATTTTAAGACCGTGGGATGGTGATCCTTCTAAAAGAAAGTCTCACTCTCCTTAAGAGAGCCTTGGCTTTCTGTGGCCTCTCAGGTTGTTATACAGATGTCAGCAATGCCAGCTCTTGTAGTCACTTCTGTACTCTGTGATTGTATAGACTGTGCTTTGGAATTTTGAGAACTTTAAAATTCATTTTCATAATAAAAAGCCCTCAAAATTTCATCATGCTTGCTTTCCCTGTTTAACTGTGTGTGCCCTCCAAACTTATTAATGATTGGGAAATTGTTTGGCTAACAACGCTAGACTTCAAGAATTCCCACCCTTTTAATTCCAGAACTCAGGATGCAGAGGCAGGTGGACCTGGTTGAGTTGAAGGACAATCTTCTGTACCTAATGAGTTCCAGGTCACCAGTACTACACAGAGAGACCCTGTCTCCCCCACTGCCTCCAGAAAAAGAAGGATTATGACAACTGGATTAATAGAGAGAGGCAGCCAGCCACAGAGCACAGAACTTAAGCAGGCCATTGAGGGGCGGGGGCGGGGAAGGGGGTGTTTGCTCCCAGCACCTTTGCATTTCAACTTGTTTCCCATCGGCTAATTTACTTACAGCTTAAAGCAGGAAAATGTTGCCCCTTTTTTGGTTTGGGAGTTGGGTTGGGATTTGGGAATTTTCGAGGTTCCACTCATAGCCCAAGATGCCCTGGACCCCACTGTGCAGCCAGCCAGCCTCACTATACAGCAATCATCCTCAGCCCCCTGAGACCTGGGATTGCAAGTGCAGGGCATGTTGCCCGCCCAACAGGATGCCTACCTAACACGCCCCGTGAGCAGGAGGAGACACAGTATTCCCGCTGGGGTTTGATTCCTGAGGTGTGCCTAGCCCTAACCTGTGCCTGGGGTGTGACTTCAGAGTCCCCACAGAGCATGCGCACGCTTGTTCTGCATGCAGTCTCAGGCTGTTCTTGTCTGGGGGCTTCCGGTGCTCTGGGATTAAGCATTCTCAGCTAGGCGGACTAGAAATGTTTTCTTCACAGCTGCGAATTCATTTTCGCTTTGAGCTGTTTTAAAAATACATTTTATGGGAAAGTAAGATTCTAACTTTTGGGTGTGCCTTAATTAGGCTTTCTCTTGCTGTGGTGGAACACCAGGACCAAAAGCAGCTTGGGTTGGAAAGTATTTCTTTCACTTACACTTGGGCTTTCCTTACTGAAGGGAAATTGAGGCAAGACCTCAAACAAAGCAGGCACCTAAGGCAGGAAGGAGCTAGTGCAGTGGCTGCAGACGGTGACTTCTCATTGGCTTGCTCGGCCAGCTTGCTTTTATAACCCAACCACCAGGCCAGGAATGACTCCACCCACAATTGGCTGGGCCCTCCCACGTTAAACATTAAGAAAATGCCTTACGGGCTGGTGAGATGGCTCAGTGGGTAAGACCACCCGACTGTTCTTCTGAAGGTCCCAAGTTCAAATCCCAGCAACCACATGGTGGCTCACAACCATCCGTAATGAGATCTGACTCCCTCTTCTGGAGTGTCTGAAGACAACTACAGTGTACTTACATATAATAAATAAATAAATCTTTAAAAAAAAAAAAAAGAAAGAAAGAAAATGCCTTACAGACTTGTGTACAGCCTGATCTTATAGAGGCATTTTCTCAGTTGAAATCCCTTCTATTAAATGACTCTGGCTTGTGTCGAGTTGACATAAAACTAGCCAGTACAGCACAGATAAGAGCAGAGTCCTAACCAGGTGGTATGGTGCCCGCCTGTGATCCCAGCACTCTGAGTTCAAGGACAGCTGGGTCTATCTACGGAGTAGGTTCCAAGATAGGGCTAGACAGAGAAACCCTATCTTGAAAGACCAAAAAGGGTGATGAAGAAAGAAAAGAGCAAATTCCTGGAATGGTGACTATGTGAAGAGCTACTTACCATGTCAGCCAGAAGTCCCTGCATGTCCTGGAGGCTGGAATTGCCCCTTGCTTGCCCATCTGTACTAATTGAGGTTTTTTGGTGTTCCTTATGTCCTATGTGCCGAATGCTGGCATCTAAAACCTCTTCTCTAGCATCCCTCTTTCCTGAAGCTAGAGATTGGGGACCATGCCTTGTGGACTTCCACCCAGTACTCCTAAACTCTGTTTTAGGCTAGGATAGAAGAGGAGAAAAGAGAAGTGTCTGACTTTGCACGGGAACCCAGGATCCTAGTAAAATTTTTCTGAATCAACAAGTTTTATCTTTTTCCCCTCAAATAGTGAATGGTACTAAGAGTGTGTTGCTGTCCTTTAAGAACCCATGGTTCTGTTTTCCTCTGATTCCCACATTAAAGTACAAAGCCAAGAGAATGACTCCTAGCCCTAAATTATTGTTTGCAAATTGTGGACCTGCCTAGCAGATGCAAGGTCAGCAGTAATTGGTCCCCGGCTTTGCAGCTTGCTAACGGTTCTGTTTGGCTGGCCCTCCAGCTCTGCTCTGGGATAGCCAGTGTAAGGGTAGCAAAGGCTGATGGACATGCATCCTGTACAACAAACAAGTGGCCTTCCTTCCTCTACTTCAGATTTCCAGAGACTGTTGTGTTCATTACAAACTACCTCCCAGGACCAAATGCAGAACCCACTCAGTAACACTGAGTCTTGCTTCCAAGGCCACCAGTGTGGCAAGACGTACATCAGTGGCCAGATCTGTAGGTTCCTGGTCCAACCGGTCAGCTGTTGATTCTGACTCAAGACTTAGGGATGGTGTTGTAGAGAGCTGGAGAGAGGGCTCAACAACTAAGAGCATTTGCTGCTCTCCCAGAG
The DNA here is from genome assembly GCF_978045245.1 of Mus caroli. Lineage (NCBI taxonomy): Eukaryota > Metazoa > Chordata > Mammalia > Rodentia > Muridae > Mus > Mus caroli. Next base: position 72,131,849 of record NW_028227270.1, on the reverse strand, counting down.
GATCCCAGTTTGATTCTATGCACTAACAACCATCCAGGGGAACTGACACCCTCTTCTGGCCTCTGAAGGTACCAGACACTTGGTGGTTCACAGACAGACAATGCACAACACTCATCCACATTTTTTTTTTTTTAATTTTGAAGATGACATTGTAAATGTAAGCAGAAATGTGTTGAGATTTATCCTGTGAGGAGCCAGGGAAATGCAATGGCTTGGCTACTCCACGCCACCACCACAGACAGGGAAAGGGCCTTTATGACCTCCTTACAGATCTCACTTGGGGTCCAGACGGGGTGGAGAGTGTCATTTCCAGAGTCAGAGCAGAGGTCACAGAAGAGCCCACTGTAGTTATGTGCTTGCGTTTTAATCTCAGGTGTAGGACGTGGGGCTGCCTCCCACTGTCTGCAGCAGCTAACTGATTCGCCTCGTGCTCTAGCAGGATAGTGGTTTTGCCAGCTGCAGATAATGTCTACAATTGTATCAGGTTTGGGATTTTGGGAGCTGTTCAGAGGGTCTGTAGATGCTAGTGGGGGAGAAGAGTGGGCCTTGGGGGTCTAGGGAGCTGCTTGTGCCATAGTCAAAGAACAAAAGGAAGAAGATTAGATTCAGGGGTTTTCCTAATTCCTCTCTCCTCGCATCCTTGTTTCCTATCTAGTGTTAGGGGCTGAAACCTCAGGGAAGGGAGAATAAAGGGTGGGAAAAAAGAAGAGCCCATAAAGTAGCCAAGACCAGCTACAGTCCACTCACAGAGTGCCTAGGATATGCAGACATTAGCTAGCTGCTCGAGATGTGGACACAGAAACAAAGCCAAAAGGCCCCTTTTCTTCAAGCTCAATCGAGAACACAGACACAGTACATCAGTCCCCACTGGTAAGTGCATCAGCATGCTTGCATAGACAGGAAAGCACAGGTCATGCCGCTCTGAGGTGGAGGATGTGATCCGTGTCACTAATTCCACGGGCACCAGTGAAGCTGGCCTTAACCCCATGTGACTGTCTCAGCTCTGTGAGGAAGAGCATTTGTCATCACCAGGCTGGGACACTGTTTTCTCTAGTGGAGCTGGACTGAGGGTCTCAGTTTTCTCTTAAGTTGTCAATCTAGAGAGCACCGCCTCTTCAGGGGAGGGTGTTCTGTTCACTGGACCTGACGTTGGCTGTTTCGATTAGTCCAACAGGCCATCAGGACCCAGGACTCACCTGTCTCTACACCGACCCCCATGCTGGGATCACACATGGTGCCACTATACCCAACTCGGGGGCCCAAGGGACCAGAACTCGGTTCCCATGTTTGTACAGCAAGCTCTTTACCTGTAGGCAACCTCCCTAGCCCCTGCATTTTTTTTTTTCTGGTTTATTAGCCACAGTGTTATCCAAACTTGTGTCCAGGTGGCTTTGGGTCAAATCAGAAATAGCTGTACTCAAGGAAAGAGTCACACTGGCCTTTGACATGAGGGCTGTATGTTCCAAAGGCAACTCCTGATCGGTGACCAGAGCAATAGCAGTAGTGGAAGCTGTTGTGTAGTGTTCTAGTCATTCCATAAATGCTGCCTGATAAAATGCAGGAGGTAATCTCTAGATTTTTGGAGAGAAGCTGGCCCCAAACTTATGATCCTCGTGCCTCTGCCTAAGAAGTATGGCGCCACCCCTTGCTACTAAATTCCTGAGTGAAATAATTTTATTCTCAAGTATAAAAATCCAATGAAAGTTTAAGAAGTTCATTCAAGTACAAAGTGATTGTAAGGTTTAGCCATTTCCAGAGGAGTTACTAGTACTCCGTCACTCTGGCGCAGACAGGAACAGTGTCTCCAGAAAAGCACTGCTCCTACACCAGAGTCTGAGAAGCTGCCCAGGCTAGGACACTTGAGCCTGATTCTCTGGAAAGTGGAGTCACCCTGAGACTCTGTGCTCAGGCCTGGAACCACGGCCAAGATTTGGGTTACTTGAGCTACAGGAACAAAGTGCATGTGATAAACAGAAAGTTGTGGGCTGGAGAGATGGCTCAGTGGTTAAGAGCATTGACTGCTCTTCCAGGGGTCTTAAGTTCGATTCCCAGCAAGCACACGGTGGCTCACAGCCATCTACAGTGGGGTCCAATGCCCCCTCCTGATGTGTCTGAAGAGAACAATGATGAATACATAAAATAAATATTAAAACAACAAAAAAAAAAAAAAAGGAAAGTTGTACCTCAAGTGCAGAAAGCAATGTGGGTATGGCTCCTGACATCCTGGGAAAGCCCCACCCTGACAGCCTGAAGAGCTGCCCTCCTCCCCCTTCTCTAGAGTGGGGGAGCTGGTTCTAGGGAGTGGAGCCTGGAGCATCATCTACCACATAAGGCAATCTACACCCTGAGTTGCATCACAATTACACGACACCTGTGTTAAAGCCAGCCTTAGGCTTTGCATGGTGGCACACACCTTTAATCCCAGTGCTGGCTGGAAGGTAGAGGCAGGCAGATCTTTGTGAGTTTGAGGCCAACCTGGTCCGCATAGTGAGCCCCTGTCTCAAAACGACAAAAAGCCAATCTTAATTTACTTAAATAGGACACACTGAAATATTTTAAAATTCAGTATCAAAAATGGTATATTTTTAAAGGATGAAAGATTTATCAAGCTTTTGGTCTGTGGGTGTTTGTCCCAAGGAAGGGATGTCATAAAGGGAGAGGTGGATGGAAGAGGCTTTTCTTGAAGTCCCAGACAAAGCAGAACACCTGGGACCAGGTATGAACAAAGACATAAAGACATGTTCTTGCACCTCCGGTGACCTACATCCTCCAGTGAGGCCCCGCCTTCTAAAATTCATAGACCCTTGGAATATCACCACCAACTGAAGACTGCATGAGCCTGTGGGGACCTTTGGTGTTTGTGTCAAAATTAGAAATTTAATGGCCTTGTGTTGTCCAGTAAAACTTCTCATGTGGTAGAAATTATTCTTATTGTCTAACATACTAGCTGTGAGCCAGGAGTACCTACTGTGCGATCTATAAGTGACTGGAGCACACGTAGCTACAAGTGGCTAATGGCTACTACTGAAGGCCTTCTTAGAAAGGTTGTTTGGCATGTGGGTCATTTTCCCAGAATACATCTGTGCAAGATCTTAATTCCTAGCCGGGCGTGGTGGCGCACGCCTTTAATCCCAGCACTTGGGAGGCAGAGGCAGCTGGATTTCTGAGTTCAAGGCCAGCCTGGGCTACAGAGTGAGTTCCAGGACAGCCAAGGCTATACAGAGAAACCCTGTCTCGAAACCCCCCCCCCAAAAAAAGGAAAAAAAAGAAAAAAGAAAAGAAAAATCTTAATTCCTAAAGAAATAGCTAATACTAATTAGATTAGTTTAACTTGCTCAGCAAGTATTTAAAGACTCAACATGATCATCTATGCGGTCCTTTAGAAATTACTCTTCAGCCTGGCAAAGTGGAACACATCTTTAGCTCCAGCACTGGAGAAGCAGGTGGATCTCTTTGAGTTCAAGGCCAGCCTGGACTACAAAGTGAGTTCCAGGACATCCTGGGCTGTTACACAGGGAAACACCGTTGCGGGGAACGGGGAGTGGGGGAACTCTGTCTCAAAAAATACAGCCCTTCACGGGGCTAGAGAGATGGTTCAGCAGTTAAGGACACTGCTTTTCTACAGTGTCTAAGACTTTATGTTATACTAATCTGGACTCTCAGTCCAAAAAGCTGTAAAATATAAACAATAATAAAAAGCCATCTCTTATAAAGATTAGTCAAACAGCCAGGATTAGAAATGGTGGGAGATCAGGTGGCAGCTTGGCCAAGCAGTCGAAGGTTCTGGTTTAAGAAGCCGTGGGAACTGACAGGCCCTGGTGGGTGGGTGTCAACAGTACACCTAGGGCAGAATGGGGTTATTCCAAGAGTGAAAACGGTCACGCTTTGGGCTTCAATAAGGAAAGGGGAAGCTGGGTCGTAGCACATGCCTATGATCTCAGCACTTGGGATAGGGAAGCAAGGGTTCAAGGGCATCCTGGCTATATAGGAAGGCTAGTCTGGGATCCATGAGACCGGCTCAGAATTCTCAAAGGGGATTTAGATACCAGGATTGAACCATTTCACAAAAACTATGCATAGTTTCTGAGTATACACACACACACATCTTTTAAGAGCTATCGAGATGGTTTGGTGGGTAAAGCAATTGGCCATGCAACCGGACAATATGACTTCAGTCTATAGAACACTGGTTGTCAATGGATGGTAATGAAGTTTTCACAGAGGTCACCTAACAGCATCAGAAAAATAAAAATTTATATCGCAATGTATAACAGCAAATTACAGTTATGAAGTAGCAACAAAAATAATTTTATGGTTGGGGGTCACCACAACGTGAGGAATTGTATTAAATGGTCACAGCATTAAGTAGGTTGAGAACCATGCTCTAGAACCTAGAGAAACATTAAACAAGAGAACCAACTCCACAAAGGTGTCCGCTGACCTCCATATGTGTTCAGTAACACACTAATAAATAAAAGTTTCAGGGTCTGGAAAGGTGGCTTAGCAGTTTAGAGCACTCGATGCTCTTGCAGAGGACCCATGTTTGATTCCCTGCCCTCACGTGGCGGTTCACACCCACCTCTCCCATCCTCTGCGGCTACATGGCAGGCATGTGGTGCCCAGAGATAAATGAAGGAAAACATTCATGTACATAAACCTACAAAAAATACTTAAACTGTTAAAATGTCTCTCTGACACAGGTGGTACGATATCCACATGACCTTTTTTTTTAATTTAACACCACAAATTATACTAAAGGCCCAATGTCTGCATTTATTACAAAGACTCTCAATAAAGGCATGTGCGCACCTCCTCTTGGTGCCAAGACACTGCATGCCGTTTCCATCACTTAGGAGGCTAAAGCTTCTGTGGCAAATAGTTCAATGCTTTAATCCATCAAATCCATGTTTATTAAAGTGTGTGTGTGTGTGTGTGAGAGAGAGAGAGAGTGTGAGTGTGTGTGTGTGAGTGTATGTGTGAGTATGTATGTGTGTGAGTGTGTGTGTGAGTGTATGTGTGAGTGTGTATGTGTGTGAGTATGTGTGAATGTGTGTGATTATGTGTGTGATTATGTATGTGTGAGTGTGTATTGTGTGTGTGTTTATGTGTGTGTGAGTGTGAGAGTGTGTATGTGTGAGTGTGTATATGTCTGAATCTGTTTGTGTGTTTGCATGTGTGTGTATACAATTTTACTTCCAAGTTCTCCTTTATTATTGACCATATTGGCAGTGATTGTAAAGCTAAGCATAGACACTTACTTAGGACTACTAGGTAAAGACCTGGATTTCTCATAATAAGGCAACCTGCAGGTCTACAAGTGGTGAGGTAACGTGAAAGGGGAGAAGTGAGCTGAGCAGGCAGAACAGGAAAATCTCACTAGAGACAAAAAAAAAAAAAAAATACAGACTGAACTCAGCAAAACAGCAAAGGAGCTGGCCACTTTCAAGGCCGCCTTCTGACAACATTCCCCTATGTCAGGCCAAGCTAGGACGGCACACTTTCCATGTATTTGCTAGTTAATGGTACACAGGAAAAAATACTTCTCATTTGTTATAGAAGGGCTACTTGATTGGAAAAAGGCTAGAGTCACACATGCTCAACAGAAGCCCAAGTGACACCCACCTTCCTACACACCTGGTGACCAAAGAGGACATCCAAGCCAACTGCTGTTGCGTGATAGAGCCTACCCCACCCACTTCTGTACACGGTCTCAATTGTGACGTCTGCCTTTTATTTATTATTACTGCTATTGTTATTACTTTTAGTTTTTTTTTTTTTTTTTTTTTTTTGGTTTTTCAAGACAGGGTTTCTCTGTATAGCTCTGGCTGTCCTGGAACTCACTTTGTAGACCAGGCTGGCCTCGAACTCAGAAATCCGCCTGCCTCTGCCTCCCGAGTGCTGGGATTAAAGGCGTGCGCCACCACGCCCGGCTACTTTTAGTTTTTAAAGACAGGGTTTCTCTGAGCAGCCCTGGCTGTCCTGGAACTAGCTCTGTAGACCAGGCTGGCCTCGAACTCTCACAGATCTGCCTATCTCTCCCTCCCCAGTGCTTCGATTGAAGACGTGCACCACTGCCGCCTGGCTGGTTGATTTTTTGGTTGGTTGATTGGTTGGTTGGTTGGTTGGTTGGTTGGGTTTTTTTCTTTTCTTTAAAAAAAAATAATTTTGACCATTAAATTAACTGCAAATTTACCTAGGCTTGGAATAATACAGTCTGCTCTTTTTAACAGTGCCCTGAGGTTTTTCTCAGTGTTAGACTTCCCCGCTGGGTTACCCGCCTGTGTTTTTGTGCTGGAAAAATGGAACGTCACCACGGGTAACATACAAATGGCTCTTGAATTAAAGGTTCTTCAATACATTGCTCCAGAACCCCCCATTTCTTCATCCACATCCTGACTGCTCTCTTTGTTGTTTTCTGAACAATTTAGCATCACTGACAGCTTGGGCTATTTCTCTTGCAGCGGAGCAAGGATCTATTTCCACAGTTCAGTCCTCACCAGTGGTGATGGATATAAATAACTTCTCTCTGGCATCAAACCTGCTGGGATATCTAGTTTCAGTAATAAGCAATTAAGTGTATTCAAACCAGTCCTTATAGTTTCATTAACTCTAGGCTTCCTGCTATGATTTTTTCTTCATTAGCCATTCTCTGAATAAGAAGGATGTTGATGCTGATTCTCAATATGTCCACTCAGGTTTTCAGTGGTTTCTGAAGTTGGAGCCTCATGACATCCCACTTTTAAACTCCACCAAGTTCTGACGTTTCTCTTTCCCTTTGTTTTAGCAAGATGCCCACTGTTCAGAAAAACAAACCACTTGTGTTCAGAGCCTCACAGCTCTGTGTGGTCTCTTGCGGTTCGGTTTCCAGGTTCCTGTTGAGTGAATCACAGTGTTTTACAGAATCTTCGAACCAGCTGCATGCCTTCTCTGCTAAAGTGTGCGTTCTTGTGATAATCATCAGAATCGGCGATCTTTTTTGTTTGTTTTTGAGGCCGGGTTCCTCTGTGTAGTCCTGGCTGTCCTAGAACTCACTCTGTCTACCAGGTTGGCCTTGAACTCACAGAGTTCATCGTGCCTCTGCCTCCCACATGCTGGGATTAAAGGCGTGCATCAGCACCACCAGGCTGGTCAGTTTTATCTTTATCATTCCCAAATAGCTCTGTAACCCCGCTGAGGCCCTCCCCAAGAGCACCAATTTCAACCAATTCAACAATGTATTCCTCCTGAACAGTTGGTTTTCCATTCATGGCTCTAAAATTTCCTTCAGAGATGCGCTCTCCATTCTTCTCATGGGCTGCTGTTGCAAGATCTCGCTTCCGACAAGCTGTCGCTTCTGTGTTGTCCTTAACAGGAGTTCCTGTGGTGGGTTTCTGATCAACTGCAGGCTCACTCGGTGTGTTCTTTGCTCTGTGAGCGTATTCCATCGTGCTCACGGGTTCCTCAAAATTGAGAGATGCAGGGGAACTCTTTACAAGTATAGATGTTCAGGCACATCCCCCAAGAGAACCTCGCAGGAGGTTAGTTAGTTTAGATTCTGGGTAAAGAATAACAGATATTATTTCCACAAGAGCGGTAATAACTCTTCCCCAAAGTCAACAGACACTGATATTTCCAGCTTCCCGGACGCTTTTGTCAACAGCTCCAGGGTGGGCAGATTCTCATTTCCTGCAAGATTAACCGAATTCAGCTTCCTAGGCTCTTCTCTGTCAACTGTGGTTCTTTTTCCTTTCCTTTCCTTTCCTTGCCTTGCCTTGCCTTGCCTTGCCTTGCCTTACCTTTCCGTCTGTGTGTGTGTGTCTGTCTGTGTGTGTCTGTGTGTGTCTGTGTGTGTGTGTCTGTGTCTGTCTGTCTTTTTCTGTGTGTATGGTAACAGAAACACTAGAGCAGGCCCTCCTCAAGGTTGCCTGGTTGTTCTTGCTGCCCCTTCATCCCTGTTGTGCACTGAGATTTCCTCCAGACCTTCAACGATCACTCCTCTCTTGTTACCGGATCAGACACAGCACTCTCTCAGACATGGGTGGCCTAAGAGTATCAAAAAGTTCTTCACAGCAGGGCCGTAGTGGCGCACACCTTTAATCCCAGCACTCAGGAGGCTGAGGCAGGCAGAGTTCTGTGAGTCGAGGCCAGCCTGGTCTGCAGAGTGAGTCCCAGGCCAGCCAGGGCTACACAAAACCCTGTCTCAAAACCAAAACAATAAAGTTCTTCATTCTAGATATCCAATCGAGACACTTTGATTGAAAATCCGGTACCATTATCAGTTAAATTTCTGCCAAATTGGATAAGTTCATGAAATTATACCAAAGGACCCACCTCACAGGTGACCTTTCATTTTCTGTTGTAAAAGTTTTTCTAGTGAGCTGGTGAGATGGCTCAGAGGGTAAGATCATTGACTGCTCTTCCAAAGGTCCTGAGTTCAAGTCCCAGCAACCATATGCTGGCTTACAACCATCCATAACAAGATCTGACTCCCTCTTCTGGAGTGTCTAAAGACAGCTACAGTGTACTTACATATAATTAATTAATTAATTAATCAATTAATTAATAATAAATCTTTTTTAAAAAGTTTTTCTAGTGCTAGTCTGTGAAGATGGTGCAATTATTGCCCATAATGACTTCATCTAGGGTCGGACAAACAATACTTTTGTAAACATCCCCTAGTTCAGTAGATATGGCAGACAACTTATCACAAGTAAGCGTTTTCTTGTCGGTAGGCCCTCCAGTTGACGCACTGAGTTCTTTTTGTGCCTGATCACATTCTCCTACTAAATGTGTCAGCTCTCCTCCCTTCCAGACGACACGCTGTGCACCTCCCCACCACCGGGACAGTCCTGACCTTCTGATCCTTCTTCCTCCAGAAAGTTCGTCCTGGAATGTAGTCTTACTTGGGGCGACTTTTGCTGTGGCGAAATACCCCAAGGGCAAGCAGGGTTGGACAGTGGGCGGTCCAGGGCAGAGGCAGCAAATAAATAAATAAATAAATAAATAAATAAATAAATAAATAAATGCAGTATGTCTGCTGAGTCTCCTCTTACATCATGCAGCTGACCCTGTCATCCTGAGTGATACTGTGACCTTCCCAAGCTCCAAGCAAAACAATGGTGTCCAATTAAATTACCAGGTTTGCAAATGACCTTCAAATGGACAACTTCGGTGGAAAGTGATGGTTTTCTACTGCCTTTGTGAAAGCACCACAAACTTAGTGGCTTAAAGTAACACAAATTAGGGCTCGGGGAAGGGGGGGCCTGATAGGCAGAGGAGGAGAGTTTGAATCCCTGGCACCCAAGCCCATGCCCAGTGACTATGAAGGCCCGCCTGGAATTCCAGCCTCTAAAGGCAAGATCCCCAGGGCAATTTGTCTAGTAAGAGGAACCAGATCAGGAAATTCTGGCTTGATTTTGAGGCCCTGCCTCAGAGAATAAGGTAGAAGAGCAAGCAAAATGATTCCCAAAATGCACCCCAGGCCTCCACATGCCTGGACCACAGGTTCATGTTGTTGTGTAACAGTTTCTGTGAGGGAGGGAGGTAGAAGTCACAGGTCTGGAACAGTGGAATCTTGGAGGATTCTTAAAGGCCCCTCCCTAGCTATATGGAAGGAGTAAAGAAGTGTGGGGGAAGGAGAAGCTGACCAGGCAAGCTACAGACAGGAGACTTCTTGGACTATTAGGCAGCCTGTAAATCATACAGAGTCCCAAGTTGCAGCTTTCCTGAGCAGGCACACATGTGAGAGTGAGCTCTTCAGAGATACACTGTTGCCTTTGAGTCCTCCACTTCTGTGACCTCTTACCCACAGTCCTGTGAGTTACCAAAACAACAAGAACCTCATACTTCACAGAGTTGGACTTTAGAGCAATTGCTACTCTTCTCTGTTATAGGTTGAGGTTTGGCCTGTTGCTGTGTAGCATAACATTTCATAGTGGCTCTGGTTGCCTCAGGAACGAGAAGATCCCCAGGTACACAGAGGATGCTATGTAACCTTGCCCCCCAACCTATCCCTGATTGGTCAATACAGATGCCTATAGCCTATAGCTGGGCAGAAGAGATAGGTGAGCTTTCAGTTCCCAGGCTTGGGGCCTGAGGCAGGAGACCATGAGAAGGTAAAGAGAGGAGGAGACACCATCGGAAGTAAGTTGTGAAAACATGGCCATGAGGGCTGGCCAATTAGAGTAAGAGCAACCCAGCTGGAACACGGCAAGTCATAACTCAGGGTTATTGATAGAGAAGTAGGCAAAATAGCTTGGAGGGTAGCTATCTGCCCAGCTCTAGTGCTTTAAAGGTTTATTATAAATATAAAGGTTGTGTGTTTTTTATCTGGGAACTAAATAATCCAAGGCAGGGTAGAGATCCCCAGTTAATATTAAATCTTTACTACAACAGTTGTGGGTTCCCTTTCTGGTGAGTTGATGTATGTGTTGAGTCTTGCCTAGAAAAATCCCGTACACAATAGTATGTGCCAAAACACATAAAATATGCACATGCCCACACGCACACATGAAAGTAAAACATAACACAAATTATTGGTTTTTAGACAGGATTTTGCGTATGCCAGGTTGGCTTTGATCTCAATAAGCAGCTCATGGTGACCTTGAACATCTGATATTTATGCCTCTGCTTTTTTTTTTAACTTTATGTGTATGGGTCTTTTGTCATGTCCAGTGCCTACAGAGGCCAGAAGAAAACATCAGATCCCCTGGAACTGAAGTTTCAGACAATTGTAAACGGCCATATAAGGAATGGAAGTTAAATCCAGGACCTCTGGAAGAGTAGACTGCACTCTTAAGTGCTGAGCCATCTGTGGTGGTTTGAATAAGAATGACCCCCATAGGCAATATATATTTGAAGGCTTAGTCATGGGGAGTCACACTGTTTGGAAAGGATTAAGAGGTGTGTGTCCTTTTTGGAGGAAGTGTGGCCCTGGTGGCGGGCTTTCAGGTTTCAAAAGCCCACACCAAGGCCAGAGTCTCAAGGCCTATGCAGCAGGATGCACCTCTCAGCTGCTTCTCTGGTAGCACACTTGTCTGCCACCGTGCTCCCACAATGACTAAACCTCAAACTGGAAGCAAGATCCCAGGTAAACATTTTCTTTTATAAGAGCTGCCTTGGTTATGATGTCTCGTCACAGAAATAGGACAGTGACTAAGACACCAGCTTTCTAATCCCTTGACTCCTTTTGTGAAGTCCTGGGATGTACAGGCATACACGCCACACCCAGTTTAAGTGGTACTGAGGATTGAGCCCAAGGTTCTACACGTGCTAGGAAAGCTATACCAGCTCTGCCTCACCCTCCGCTCCCACACATTAACTCTTAGCAACGTTGAATCGGAAGTTGTCTGTTACTGTGCAGTTGCTGTGAAGAGACACTTCAGGAGGGCTTAAACAACAAAGCCGTCTTCCCAGGCCCCCAAACTTGCATTTTAAAATGTGTGTTTCACATTTATAAATTACACTTGAATTTTTCAAATGTAACAAAGTTAAAAACATCCCAAGACCAAGTGAGTGTGATCAGTCTAAAGAAAATTAGAAACACTAAGGGATTTGAACTACCCAGAAGATAGGGGCTCTAAGAGGCGATATATCATGAAATATAGACACTGAAATAGCATTTCCCTAGATTGAAAGGAGAATGATTTAGGGTGAAAGGGCCTGCTCTGGATCGAAGGTATGAGCACCCTTCCTCCGTCCAGATCCCAGCAATAACACATTTTAAAAGCTTATCTCAAAAACTAAACATTGTAACAGATGCTCCCCCCACCCCCACACACCTTTCACCCATTAACAGAGGAACACAGAAGTGACAGCACATTTTCATGAGAAACGGCACCACCTACTTCCTGGAAACCAAGAACTCCTTTTATCCAGTGAAGTCTTGTTTCAAGGGCCAACAGAGATGACTTGGTGGGCAAAAGCGCTTGTTATGAAAATTTGACAGCCTGAGTTAGATGCCAGGGTCACATAGCAGAAAGAGACAATAGATTTCTGAAAGTTGTCTTCTGCCTCCACAAGTCACGGCGTGTGCACATGTGGCGCACACAAACACAAAACAATAATATTTAAGTGTATCTTTTAAGAACAAAGGAAATATAAGGACCTTGTCGAGCATACATTATCAAAAGACTGGCCCCCATAGGAGATGTTCAGTGAGCCAGTCATGGCAGCTCACACCTGTAATCCCAGGACTAGATGGCTGGGACAGCACATGCTAAGACCCTGTCACAAAGTAAACTTTAAATGATGTCTTCTAGCAGGAAGAAAATCATATTAGGTGCAAAGTCGTGCGTACGCAAATAGGGAGAACAGAAAGGACAGGACATAGCCAGATGAAGCCAGCCTCTTTTCTCCCTCCCTCAATCCTTCTGTCCCTCCTTCCTTTACCTAACATTTGCTGAGACAGTCTTAAGGATAGCCCCAGGATAACCTGAAATTTACTATGTTAGTCCAAGTTGGCCTTCCTAAATGCTGGAATTACAGGAGAAAACCACCACACATGGCTAAAATTCTTTTTTTTTTTTTTTTTTTTTTGGTTTTTCGAGACAGGGTTTCTCTGTGTAGCTCTGACTGTTCTGGAACTCACTCTGTAGACCAGGCTGGCCTCGAACTCAGAAATCTGCCTGCCTCTGCCTCCCAAGTGCTGGGATTAAAGGCGTGCGCCACCACGCCCTAAAATTCTTACTTAAATCTCTTTGAGGAAAGATGAATGTGATGATGCACACCTGTAATCTCAGCCCTCAGGAGGCTGAGATAGGAGGACCCTTAGCTCAGGATCAGCCTGGACTGCATAGTTAGACAATGGCCCAAACAAAGCTCTTTATCAGACTGTTTTTTAAATCAGACATTTAAGCACAAGTAGTGATCATATGTATTAGTCTGGGATGCTATTAAAAGCAACCATAGTTGGGAGGCAGAGGCAGGCGGATTACTGAGTTCGAGGCCAGCCTGGTCTACAAAGTGAGTTCCAGGACAGCCAGGGCTACACAGAGAAACCCTGTCTCAAAAAAAAACCAAAAGCAAAAAAACAAAACAAAACAAGCAACCATAGACTGGGTGACCTAGATAATAAACATTTGTGTTTTTATCACAGTTGTAAAAGCAAAAAAAAAAAAAAAAAAAAAAAAAAGGGAATTGAGGGAACCTGCATAGATAGTCAGGTTCTGGTGAGGGCTTTCTTTCTGGCTTGCTAATGGCCGCTTTCACACAGAGTTCTCACATAAATGAGAAAGCAAAGAATACTCCCCTAAAAACACTAATCCTGTCGTGCCAGATGCCGCCAGGATGTATTGTTTAACCTTACAGACTCTAATCCAAACAGTCACATTTGGGTTGGAGCACAGTTTGGTCCACTGAACTATAAATTGTGGAGTTGGTAACCTGCAGAAGTAAACTTTCCATTAAAAAATATATATATATTATATATATATATGGATATATATATATGGATATATATGGATATATATACATATATATCCATATCCACAACAAACAATTCAAGAGAGGGATGAAAAATACATTGTTACAAGCTTCTACTATGGGGCAAGTCTACAATATCTCGGTTTTTTTTTTTTTGCACTTTTAAAATTATTTATTCTTTCAATTTAAGAAATTGAATGGATCTGAATTACTTCACTCAGGATGATATTTTCTAGTTTCATCCACTTCCTTGCAAAATTCATGATGGCATTTTTAATAGCTAAATAGTATTCCACTGTATAAATGAACCACATATTCTGTATATATTCCTCAGTCAAGGGACATCTGGTTGTTTCCAGATTCTAGCGATTACAAATAAGGCTACTATGAACATGGTGGAACATGTATCCTTGTGGTATGGTGGGCAACTTTTTGCCCAAGAGTGGTCTAGCTTTGTCTTCATGTACAACTGTTTGCAATATTTTGAGGAACCACCAGTTTGATTTCCAGAGTGGCTGTACCAGTATGCAATCCCACCAGCAATACAATATCTCTTAATTGAAAGTTAATTGAAGTTATTCCTGATAACCCTCTTGCAACTGCTGAAATAAGCAGAGAAGAATACAAGTTACAGAAACCACAGAAGCCTAGTGAGCAAAGCACACACATGCCACTATGATCCAAGCACATATGGAGAAGAGAGGGAACGCCAAGGGCACAAGCAATAAACCCAACATAAAAGAGGGCATACGGGGCGAAGCCATGCTCACAGACAGTGAGCTTTCTGTGCTTCCAGAAAGACAGAGCGTAGAAACTTTTTCTGTTCTGCCAAATAGAACAGGATTGAAAACATTACCTATACAGCGAATGTGAGACGTAACTGAAGGTAAAAAGCAGGGAGAACACAGGGTCATAGAGACTCCAGGTACAACAGAGGGCTGAGCTCCATAGGCCTGGCCTTGCTGTGGTAGGTGCTTAGGCTATGTTAGAAAACACAAGGGGCTTTAGACATAACAAGGGGAAAAGTTAACAGACTTCAGTAGAAAAAAACAAAACAAACCAGTAAAGGGCATGCCGAATTAACAGTACCTTTACACACAATCCGCTCTATTCCAAACAAAGATTACAGAAGAAACTTCAGCCTGACTTTTACACTTGGACACACACACTTAGAAGGGAGCTAGTGGTGATTTGTGTCAGGCATTAAAGGAGATTCCCCTCCCTTAACAGAGTCTTCTCTTAACCACGGAGCCACCTCTCCAGCCCCAACAGAGTCTTCTCAAAGAAGACCAAGCAGGACTCAGCCGGTTCATTCCTGGTGGGCTGCCCTGTGCATTCTAGCAGACTGGTCAGGGAGCCTGGACTTCCATCAACCCAGAAATAGAGAGGCTAGAATGGTGTCAGGGGAGGCCTAATAGAGTAACCACTCAGCAACAAAGTGTCCACTGCCCTTAGGTGAGGGAGGCCCTATGTTACTAGAAATGAAGCCCTCCACTCCCAGCAGCCAGGGTGTTACAACCAAGGCGTTACAACCACCACTGGCTGGGCTATCTGGTTCCTGTGCCTATTGTCTACTAGTGACCAAGAAGCAGAGTGAGAAATGTGGACCCCCCAGTATCCTGGCAGGAGCCAGGCCCAGTTTCACAATGCCTTGCCATCAAAAGAGATGGATCAAGGGGCTGGAGAGACGCACTGGCTGCTCTCCCAGAGGACCCAAGTTTGATTCCCAGCACAGACATGGCAGTTCACAAGCATTTGTAACTTCAGCTCCAGGGGATCTGACACCCCCTTCTGGCCTCCACAGGCACTGCCTTCATATGCACAAACCCACACTCACACTCACACACACACACACACACAATTTTGAAAGAAAAGAACAAATATAGAAAATAAGGGGGGGTGTGGACCTCAAAGACAATGTCTTAGAGTAGTTTCTTCCTAAGTTCTCTAGAATATTCTATGGTCAGGTGGAAGATGATGCCAACTGAAGCTGAGACTCTTCTGTCTTATGCAGTTCCAACTGGGGATGGTGCACAGTCAGTTTTGCTCACTGAGGCCAAAGTCACTTTAGATGTCTTTGCTTACCCTCCTGAGGCTGCTCAGTTTGTAGATCTTGGGGTGGCGAATGGTTAATGTTCAAGGAGTGTGGAGGTATCAGAGAGCCTGCTGACTGCCGGAGCACTGAGATCTTTACTGGAGGACTGTTCTCAGCAGTTTCTAGTCCTGCTCAAATGTGCACATCCTGGAGAACAGGGAAGGCTGCTGAGAGCATCCTCTGAACCTGAGAGTTAGCCTTCTCAATCCTGCAAATGGAAAACCACACGGCAGAGAGGAAGCCATGGAGATGGAGAAGCCTGTTGACCTCTGGCACAGGATTGGAAATCTCCTTAGTGACCCTGTTCTTAGCCAAAGGGGAGGGGGTGGGGCTACTGTGCCCCAAGCCCTTTAGCGTAGAAGCCTCTTGCTGCCTGGGCTTCTCAGTGTATCTTTATCCAGCCCTCTATGACTCATGATTCCTGCACCAAATATGTCCACTGGTCAGCAGTCTCAAGCAATGCATTCCCTCTTGAAGTGTGCCTGGGCCTCCAATGAGTGGAGACTGCCAAAGTGGAGACATCCCCAGAGCTAAGCCATCCTGTGGGAGTCACTCACAGCAGACTCTACAACTGGATTTAAGGCTTATGAAAACTGTGGGCTTTCTCCTATGACTGGGAATAGCTGCCAGTTTCTGGTCCAATGCTCCTGCCTACATGATGGAGGAATCTTTCATCTCCTCTCCCCTGCTAGAGTATGGGACTCAGCTTCATTCTTTCTGCTTAGCCTTCCTAGTTCTCCAGGCTGCTCAACCATCTTGTGACCTCCTATGTGGTTTGTATGAAAATGGCCCTCATAGGTTCATAGGGAGTGGCACTATTAGGAGGTGTGGCCTCGGTGGAGTGGGTGTGACCCTGTTGGAGGAAGTGTGTCACTGGGGGTGGACTTTAATAAGATTTCATATGCTCAAGCCAGGCCTAGTGTTACTATCTCTTCTGCTACCTGAGAATCTGGATGTAGAACTCTCAGTTCCTTCTCCAATACCATGCCTACTGCATGCCATGCGTCCCACCACCATGCTAATGGATTAAACCTCTGAAACTGTAAGCCAGCCCCAATTAAATGCTTTCCTTTAAAAGTTATCATGGTCACCGGGCGTTGTGGTGCACACCTTTAATCCCAGCACTCGGGAGGCAGAGGCAAGCGGATTTCTGAGTTCGAGGCCAGCCTGGTCTACAAAGTGAGTTCCAGGACAGCCAGGGCTACACAGAGAAACCCTGTCTCAAACCACCCCCCCCCAAAAAAAGAATTACCATGGTCATGTTCTCATTATTTAAACTTTTCTTTTGAGTTCTGTATTTTATGCGGGTGAATGTGTGTATGTATGTGAACCACATGAATGCCTGGTGTCCATGATGGTCATAAGAGGTCATCAGATCCCCTGGAACTGGAGTTATGTGTTACAGATGGTTGTGAGTCTCCACGTCGGTGCTGGGAATAGAAGCCAGGTCCTCTGTAAGAGCAGCAGGCTCTCCAAACCATCGACTCATCTCTTATTGCTTAGCTGCTCTTGTTGCTTCTTACTGTAACTAGCAATCTATGGAAAAAGAAAGAAACAAAGAAAGCAAAAAAGAATGAAAGAGAAGCCCGGTGTAGTGGTGCACGTCTTTAATCCCAACACTCAGGAGGCAGAGGCAGGTGGATTTCTGAGTTCGAGGCCAGCCTAATCTACAGAGTGAGTTCCAGGACAGCCAGGGCTATACAGAGAAACCCCGTCTCGAAAAACAACAAATAAACAAACAAACAAACAAAATGAAAGAGAGAGAGAGAGAGAGAAAGTCTAAAGCAAGTAAGGCCCATGCTAAACCGGATTATGTGGAATAGAATCCAGAATAGTTGGACAATGGTTCAAATTCTTCATTGGTTATTTTTCCACAAGAAGAGAGACAGAGAGAAAGGATTAAATACAGGTAGAAAGCCAATTCTCAACAATTTTTAGAGAGTCCAAAAACATAAAATGTGTGTGTGTGTGTTAGGTATGCATGTGTTCTCATGGGTGAGTACACATATCATCATGATACCCAAACTAAAGACATATTAAAAATAAGAAGCCACAGAGTAGCAGTCTTCTTCATTAATATAAACATGAAAATATTTTAAAATATATTAATATGAAAATATCATAGGTATTAATATTATTATGCTCCTACTAGACTTTCTGAAATTACTGCTTATTGTTAAATTTTTATTTTTATTTTATTTTTTAATAAATTTAAAAATACTTGTTTTTTGTTAATTATATGCATAAATTTGTCTGTATAGATATGTGCACATACATGCATGTGCCCTTAGAGTCTAAAAGGGCACCGAGTCGCCTGGAGGTGGAGTGAGAGGCAATTGTGAGATACCCGACGGAGGCTGGGAACTGAACTCAAGTCCTCTACAGGAGCAGTATCCATTCTTAACTGCTGAGACATCACTTCTGACCTCATTATCAACTTTTAAAAATATTATCAACTGGAAGCCAGATATACAGGAAAAGAATTATACACCATGACCAAGTGAGGTTTCTTCTAGGAATACAGGCCTAGTTCAATATTGGGAAATAAAAAATAGACTAAAGAGGAAAAAAAAAACCCTTATCTGCCCATATAGGGCAGGAAAAAAATTAAGTTCTCATTCATGAGAAAAAGTCTCCAAAGAATATAAATAGGACAAAATGCTTTTGTCTTGTTTTAGACCATGTACAAAAACCAAAACATCCAATTCCTAAAGTTCATGCAATCTCAAGACTGCCTACCCAGAGCCATGGCCATTCACAAAATCCCCAATGTTCCAGCCAGCCCCTGAGGAAGGAGACATTAGATAGGAGAGGAAGAACTAGTTCGTTAATAAAACCTCAAGTCTAAAACTAGACAGTTCTAGGGAAAAATTAGACGAAAATCTGTGACCATGCATAAGGCTATGTTTAAAAGATCTATTCTCTCTCTCTCTCTCTCTCTCTCTCTCTCTCTCTCTCTCTCTCTCTCTCTCTCTCTCTCTCTCTCTCAGTTTCTCATCAAATTGCTCTGCCTGACTGCAAACTAACTCAAGCAATCTGTTCTCACCTTCAGGCTCCTTCTCACTCTATAGCTCCTTCTGTCTTCTGTGTGTAGCTTGCTCTCTCTTCAACCCAACTCTGTAAAACTCTCTCAGTAGAACTGCCTCCTCTCTCCACACTGCTCTCTTTTGAGTAGCTTCTCTTCTCTCCCTGTTTCCGTGAGAGTTGGGCATATC